>NC_138945.1:34587500-35090000 GCF_965226115.1 Aulonocara stuartgranti | reverse complement strand
GTAAAGTTTGTAGCATGCATGCTTGTTTTTGTCTTTGCACTAGGATGATGTCGGTGTAAATGTGCAGTCATATTCGTTGTGTTCCCACTAGTGCTGTCAGCATAAATCTCGTTGAAATGACCTTAACGCCACAACACGGCAAATCTCTGTTAAAGAGCTACCGCCGATCGCCCCGTGCATGGGGCTAGACGGCCAACACGTTAACGAGCTAACCGCGCTAACACACTAGTTCCCACCCATGTAATTGAGCATTGCATGGCACATCCAACATACTGTTTTACTTTAGTCCATGACTCGCTTACCTTCAGGGTCATACGTCCCATGAAAACCAAAATAATTCCAAACACCAGATCTGAATGAGGGTGGGGGAGGTCCATGTTGCAAGGAGAGCTTAACTTTTGTCTCGCTAGCTTGCCCTGCGCTCTTCCTTCTGACTATGCTGTCTGTGTTGAGCGCTCAGTGGATCTGCGCTCGACAGTGCAGCCTAGGCGGAGTAGTCGACCGCAGATTCACTGAGCGCTCAACACAGACAGCATCGTCAGAAGGAAAGTTGATAAAATAAATTACAAATTTTGTATTGTTCGATACATATGCGTACCGAACCGAAAGCACTGCATCGAACGGTTCAATATCGATACGAATATCGTTGCCCCCCTAATATATATATATATATATATATATATATATATAAAAAATCCGCAGCCACGGCAGGGTCCAAGCCGTAATTAGGCACTAAAAAGTTAAAATAGGTAGGAAGTACTGTAACCTCGTAAATAATTTCCTCTATTTATGTACTAGCAAACAGATAAGCAGTTCTCAATACAGATTCTCTTCCTCTCATGCACGTAGAAAACAAATTTCACGACAGTCTGCTGAGCAACCCCATCTAGATCTCCTCACCTTTTCCAGCGCATTGTTCAGGTCCTTCTCATGCTCTGGGGGAGTTCGCAGAAGCAGAACCTCGCAGGCGTCCTTCAACAGAGGGATGACACTGAGGAAAATGAGAGTGGCAATGAAGAGCGAGCATATGGGGTCAGCAATCAACCAGCCGAACTGCCGGATGAGGATGGTGGAGATGATCACGCCAACGCTGCCCAAGGTGTCGGCCAAGACATGGAGAAAGACACCTGGAGAAAAATAAATCAATAAATCATGACTTTATCTAGCTTTATGTTTCTCACCACAAACCACGTTCTCAAACACACACCTCTCATGTTGGCATTCATGCCTCCAAAGCCGTGGGAGTGCCCGTGTCCCCCGTGGCCGCCGTGGCCTCCGTGCGAGTGCCCGTGGCCTCCGTGCGAGTGCCCGTGGCCTCCGTGGCTGTGCTCACTGTGGGAGTGGCCATGATGTGAGTGCCCGTGTTCGTGTGACGAGCAGCTTTTGCCGCCATGGGAATGAGCGTGACTGAAAGCGCAGATGCCCACTAGGTTGACGAGTAAGCCTCCAACAGACACGGGCTGCAGAGAAGGATGAACAGAGTTCAAACCAGACGAAAGCTTTCATATTGTCTCTATGATATCCAGCTGTGATATCCAGCTGTATAAGATCACTCCAAAACTGACAAGATGCAATCAGGAAATATTAAAAGGTGTGATTTTAGTGACCAAAGGTAAAAAAGATATTCAAATGGTGTGGTGGAATCCTTTTACTCACAGTCAGCATGTCTGTGTTTATGTTGGGAGGATCCAACAAACGGGTGACCGACTCCACAAAGACAAAGAAAGCGATGACCATCAGGAACAGGCCGTTGATGAATCCGGAAAGAATTTCAACACGACCGTACCTGTAAAACCACAAAACACTCAGTTTATTAAGAATCCAGCTGGAGGTGATGTTCTTCAATTTTACGATCACGAGTTCTTGATGGATTTTACCCGTAGGAGAAGATCCTGGTGGCTTTCCAGCGGGTCATGAGGGCGGCAAACAGGCCCAGAACTAAAGCAGAGCAGTCGAACAGCATGTGGAAACCATCAGAGATGAGTCCCAGGCTGTTGGTCCAAACGCCATAAAACAGTTCCACAAAGGTGAAAGCCTGAAACAATGCAGAGCAACAAAATCTTACGAAATACCTGCAGAGTGTGTGAGCCTAAACACAGCAGGCGAGTCTTTTAACAGCTTGAAATGCTTTAATGTATTAGATTAAATTATTTAAGATGATCTCCAGATGTGATTATCTAATTCTTTTATTTAATTGACAACTGGAAATTACTTTTTTTTTTTTTACATTCTGTTCAGTCAGAGGCAATTCGTTGTTCTCACTGGGGTGTAGATTTTATTGTTTGCTTATTAACTTGTGCATTTCATTTATTCCACCTGTTATACTTAGTTTTATTTTTTTTAAGAAACAGGCACAAATCAAATATGCATACACACCCATCCCTCATTAAAAGACTATCCATTCAAAATATAAGCACAGTATAAGAATCAGGATCATTAAAGGTTAAGAAATGTGGAATTTCATTAATGCTGGCATAAGTGTTTCTTTGAATAGGTTTGTAAAATATGTAAAATATGAGCTTTTAGAAGCCTGCAACTGTATAATGTTAGACTGCTCCTCAGGTCATTGAACCCTTTATGACATATTTTCTATCCTCAATGGCAGCTATGATCTTTATTACTAAGATTCATTTTAGCAGGAAACCTCATTACCAGGCACAAATGTCAGTGAGATGTAGATCTGATCCTATTAAACAGCTGATATTAACCCTCTCAGGCTCAAATTAAGTTTCTGTTGCTAATGCACAAAAGAATACCTGCAGTGGTACTTCTGAGTAAAAAAAACCTCATAACATATGTATGTGGGGTAATCAGGTTGTTAGCTTTTACTTGTTGCAAATCTGCAACGCCTGCCTTGAGAGGGTTAAAAGACTGTAAGCTCAGACGTGTGTTTTTCCCCTTCATTTCTCCTGTATACGCTGATCCGTTTTTGAATCGGCGTTCTGCTTTCTGTTGCTATTGGGGTTCGGGTACGGAGCTCTTACTTTGAAATTAGACGGTCTAAAATGTGAAAGATCAGAACAAAAAGAAGCAACTTCCTACACACCAGGTTGAGACACAGGAAGTAGAAGATCTGTCTGGAGTCATACTCCTCCAGGATCTGTTTCAGGGAGTCTTTGATGAATCGTGGAAGGGACTGGGATGTGTGCTGCAGGGCGTCACCCATGAAATTGTAGAGAGGTGTCCCTTCAGGGGAGTAACCCACCAAGGTGCCCTTCTGGCCTTTCTTTGAAGGAGACGAGAGAATATTGGACGCTGCAGGGAGAGAGGAGGGCAGGGAGAGAGGTGTAAACAAGGGTTTTTGTTATTATTATTAGAGATGGCACGATACCACTTTTTTATGTCCGATACTGATGTCATAAATTTGGATATCTGCCGATACCGATATGAATCCGATATAGTGTTTTTTAATCAATAAAACTGCTTTTTTTAATATCTTGCTGCATTTTGTATAAGTTCATACTCAAGTTTAAAAACAAACAAAAGCTATTCTGTTATACCTGTATGCAAAAAATACACTGCACCCAAAATATTTCATGGTTCAGCAATACTGATCAATCTAATAAAGTTAAACCTACTCAATCCTCCCTATTCTGGTATTTTAAAGAGTAAGCAACCCAACTAATAGGGTTCTAAAACTCCCAGCAAAAAAAAAAAAGAAAAAAAAAAGAAAAGGAAACCACCCACCACCCCATGATGCTTAATTGACGTAATCAACTTTAATTTGATGCAGTGTGAAAAAAAATGCACAGAAATCAATTATTTTTCAAGAATAATTAAATAGATTCAACATCTTTCTTCAACAGAACTGCAGACTGTACAGATGGTACTTTCCCAAAGGAAAAAGTACTATAGCTTACTAGGGTATATTAAACTTAATAGTTACTATATACAGTAATGGACTTCTATACATTTTACATCAGATTAAAACTTTGGGTGTAAGATTCAGATAATTATTTAAAAGCTCGACATTTTAAATGAGAATAAGAAAGAAAAGTATGTCTTTGTGCCCCCTTTTCCCTGTTCATGCCCCATCGGCCCCCCTGGCTAAACTTTGCTAGATCCGCCCCTGCACAGTTAGCAGCCGTCAGCTGCATAGAAAAGGATCCTGGTGTAGAAAGTAATACTAAATAAATTCTAACAACAGCTTATCAAGCTTAAACGTGCTGCTGTTGTTCAGCTGCTGGTTTCCTCTTTCTGGCACGAAGTGGGCAATAAACAAACAAGAGAGACGGACTTGCGACAGAAAAGCCGATCAGCTGATCATTAAGCAGTTTCATGACTGAAGTAGCAGCAGCAGAGGGAGGGAGAGAGAAGAGGCAGTCGCTCCAGGTATCGGTTGTTAAGCTTAACGCGGGAATGCTTTACAAACATTCAGAGGTGAACTTACACACTTGCTTTACTTCTCTCTGGGATAACTTTCTCGGAGATAAAATGCCGGGTTAGTAGCGAGGCTCCAAATGCTCAACCAGACCGCTGACAGGTCTTGCATGCCACAGCCGCTCTATCACGTGACCACACTGCTCCGACGTGCTACGGTTATGAGCCGAGTTACGCCATGTCGCAAGTTTTGTAAGCTGCTTTTGTGATATTTAATGGATCTGATTACATTTTTTATTTCCCTCTGATATCCGATCCAGTAATTTAGGTCAGTATCGGACCGATACCAATACGTAATATCGGATCGGTCCATCTCTAATTATTATCCATTTCTAATTAGTTTTTATTAATTTTTTCGGTTTTCAGTTCAGTTCTAGTTAGTGTCCAGGATGGGTTTGCTTACTTCTGGCTAGTTTTTAATTAATTTCAGTGTTAGTTTTAGTCTTTATTTTAAGTATTATTGTATTAAGGGCATGTATCAGTGCACTAATTACAATAAAAATAAAAAAAACTTTTTGAAAACAGTTGACTCACAATTTTGTTTATTGACTTTATTGAGACCTCATCCGGGAAGTTTTGATAACAAAATCTTTATCAAAAGAAAAAAAATACACTAAAGCTATGTTTTAAATTTTAGTTAGTTCTCCCAAGTCCACAAAATTGTGTAAGTTAATTTTATTCATTTATTTTAGTTAATTAAAATATGTTTTCACATTTGCTTCTTTTGTTTAGGTTTAGTTAACTATAACAACTTTGGTGTAAACCCAGTTTAAAGACCAGGTTTTGACCAAAAATAAATAATTAAAACCCGCTGTTTCAGAAACCCTTTCACTTTAAGTGAAAGGCAGGGGCAATGTTTTTTTGTATTTGAACAGACAGAACAAAAATTCCTCGAGTAAGACAGATGTAATGTTTTGTTTCCATATCAATTTCAGGTTAGTCCTTGCCTGAGTTTTAAAGGATGTAAAGAAGAGTGGATTCTGAAAAGTCGGAGCTGCGTTGTATTAAATGTCGAGGTGGCATTTCTGGTTTTGTGACTGCGTTTTCTCAGATGTTGCTACATTTTACTAAATGTTGCCATGCAACAAATTTCTACAATAGGCCTTCATTTTTGTGTAGCACTTCCTGAGGTGTTCACTCTATTTTTTCAAATCCCATCATGCATTTCCTAAAATGCCTGTTTTCTGTAGGCAGTGTCACTTAATTGTTAATTAATTCTTGTTTTGGTGTTTGAAGTCTTTCTCCCCATTTAACTTTAACTGTTAAATGCAAAATATGATTAAAAAGGCAGGTAAAACAAATTAACTCATTCACTGCCATTGACGTCTATAGACGTCAATTACGTTTTTCAATGGGAGGGGCTAGAATACAACCTTCTAGGGGAGGGGGCAGGTGTGGGATTTGAAGGGGAAGGTGACTGGAAAGGCAGAAAAACCCCAAGGGCACCTTACAACACCGACCCTGATAGCAGGCTAGACGGTGACCTAGGCAGGCACCAACTTGAAAAACTGAAGCCCACCAGCAGTAAAAGTAGACCTGCAAGGAGGTGCAGGGTTTGCGCACGTAAGGGATTGCGCAGTGAGACAAAAATGTGGTGCAAGTCTTGTTGTGTGCCCTTGCATCCCGGAAAGTGTTATAATGATTACCACACAAAAGTGAATTATTCATTGTGAATAAATGTTTCACTATGTACATTTTATTTTTTCATATATTTGTAAATAAATTGTTTTGATAAAACATAACCTTTCTCAGTGTTATTTCTGTTTTATAGAAGTGAAAAACTATTTTATATGTTAGGTGTCACAAAGCAAGAAATATTAGTGTCAAAGGCACTTTTCTGCTTGAAATGTATTTTTCACAAAAAGCTCGTTTTCTCCCTTTTTTTGGTCAAAACAGGCATTTTTGGTGGAACCCACCTCTCTTCTACAGCTGATTACTAAAGAATGGAAAATGGTAGAAACAAGCTTTTTTTTGGATGAAAGAAGAGAGTCTGTTCTTCATTTTGGTAGGTTCAGCGTTTATATGATCATAACACACAGTTTTCTGTGGCTCTTCAAAAATGAGTAAAAATGCTCAAAAACCCTGGCAGTGGGGAGTTACCTGATTTGAAAATGGCTGGCAGTGAATGAGTTAACTAGGTATCGCAGAGCTGTTACTCACACATAATGAAGAAGATGGCGCTAACCAGCACTCCACCAGAGAGCACGTGCTCTGTGCTGCCGTGGTGCGCTGGTTTGCTCATGGAGCGCAGCTGGTCAGTCAGCGGGTGAGTCCAGAAGTTTGCCAGCAGCAATGCGCTGAAGAAGAGGGCCAAGGCGCCATAACGGGCGCACCTCGGCGTCTCCATCTTGGTGCTGCAGATGGCCTCGACGTAAAACTCCAGGATCGTGACGGAGAAGATGATCATCCCGAAAGGCAGGACGAGAGAGGACCACGACTCCACTTTGCTCTGGGGTTAAGATGAGATTCATCCGTTTACAACACGGCTAGCTAAACAACAAACACGTTTTATCATGTGATCTGGTGCACGTACTTCTGTGGTCGCAGAAAGTACTATAACCCAGGGCAGCAGCACCATGGCAGAAACCAGGTTGTCGAGGGCATAGAGACGTTTGGCACCGCCGATCTCCACTGACAACTTCCTGGAGGCCGTGTGGAATCCAACCTTCAGACACAGGGATGCCACCAGCAGCACAACACCACCCTGACAGGAAGTACAAGTACACATTACCATAAACATAAATATATATATCAATAAGGAACTGAATCAGACAGAAAGAGCACAGACTCCCTTTCTTCTGCTGTATATAAACTGAATTATTGGAAAGCCAATATTTAGAAAGAAAAAACAAGAAGGTAGGGAATAAGCTTTACTCACTTTGTGATCTGCTACCCCTAAAAATGAAATCACAGTATACAGGAAGTGAGTGAGAGCACTGTCATGGTGTCCCTCAGCTGGTTATGAGGGGGAATCAAGGCAAATGCAGTAAAGGACAGAGGTGTAACAACGCAACACAAACACATAAACTAACAAACACTGACAATAGACTAAAGTGTCGGCTCAAAGGATACGGTGCTCGGCCATCTTTGCCATGAGATCATCGTTGTCAAAGAGGAGCAGGCAGATCACAGCGATGATGAAGAAAGCAGCACCTCTAGTCTGCAAAGTCACAGCAAAGTAAACAGAAATGCACATTATAAACCTTTAACACAGAGAGTTCAATCATTTACCTTTTTCAAAATAATGAGTGTTTTAGCTATTATTATTCTCCAATTTTGTGCCTCTTTGCCTGCTCTATAATACCAGTTCTTAAACTGCAAATGGAGGAGAGAAGCGGCTTGTAATCGGTCAGTTATGTTTCAGTTTATAATTTCAGTTTTTATTTATAATGAAGATTTGTTTCCTTCGCACAAATAAATACAAACATTACCTGTACTTTTCAAACATCAGGAAATGAAACACAAAAACATGTTACAGAGATAACGCGCTCATGTCATATAACCACGATCACACCGACACTAAAAGCAGTTTCTGCCATGTGAATTTATGGCCTCCTACCTTTGATGGCCCTCCTCCTGAGTTTGTGAAGAGAACCCCAAGAAGAGCAATGATCACAACATCACTGTGCTCAAACAGCAACAGCGTTCTGTGAAAGACACAATTTTAATAATATACCTGAATACAGCTGTGAGTCTGCAGATATTGACAAAAATTTCTGGCACAACTTCACCTACTTCCAAGGTGCAAGAAGAGGATAAGAAACAACGCAGGAACTCCAGCAACACTCAAAGGTAAAGAGGAACAACTGTATTAACTGACCAACGGGTTTCGGCATGTGGCCTTCATTCAGGGTCATGACCCTGATGAAAGCCACATTTACCTTTAAGTGTTGCTGGAGTTCCTGCATTGTTAGTCTGCAGATATTCTCATAAACACTTGTAGGAGATAGGGATAGCGTACAAAGCCAATAAAATGCCATGTAACAAGCTGAATATAATACTGAATATAATAAGTTTGTAAAGTGAAATACTTGCCTACTACATTAAAATACCACTTTAAAGTAGCTCACTGCAGGAACAGTGCATGTGACTTTCTCTGGTCTTAAAATATGTATTTGTGGGTTTTACTCGCACCTGGCGGGCTGTAATGCTGTAAAGCCCCAGAAGCTCTCAATTACTATTAAACGGCAAAACCAGAGGAACATACTGCCAGATGTTGAACAAATACAGTGTGTGTGTGAAATGAGATGCTACTGTGTTAACTGAAGAAACATGCAAATATAAAGAAATAAAGACAGGTGTCAAATTATTCTAGTGAAAATTCTGCCAGGCAAAGCAATCATGTCTGCCATAACTATATGCAGCAGTTTAGGTTGGAGACTGTGAGATGATCTTTGAAGTATCGTTGGATAGTTCCCAGTTAAAAATCCACAACCCTAACTGATTTAGATTGATCAACTATTCCCTGAAGGTTGTGTCCTTGTGCACCTGTAGCTAACCTGACTTTCTTCTTTCTTTTAAGAGACCCCCAAACAACAATTTTTAGTCCAAAGAAACACAATGGGACTCTCAGGGAGGGATTTAAACTGTTTTCCTCCAACTCTAATGCTGCATTTGGTTTTATTTAACTACTGCTTAACTACTTCTTACCTAAGAGGTCCACAAAGAGTTAGGCCGAAGAAGCCCAGGAGGGATATGACACAGCTGAAAACAGCATGCTTTAACAACTTTATCCACTGCAAAGAAAATAGATTCATCAACAGAAATTAATACAATGCATAAGGTATTTTTTTTTTCTTTTTGCAAAGCTAGACTTGAATCATCTTAAACACGACATATATAAGTTGTTCAAGCTAATGAACAACAGTAAAAAGAACAGGACGATTAGAGGTTTTAAAGCAGACAAACCTGTCTTTTTGAGATGACTTTTCCAGATGAAAAAGGTTTTTGGAAAAAAAGCAGAAACACTGCACTCCTAAAATCAAAACAATAAAAAAAGAATCAGCATGTTTTCACCATCTATAAATGCAAAATGAGCAAAAGGTCTTGGTGAATAATCGCATTTTGTCTTTAACTCCACCTGAAAAACCTCAAACACACACTGCAGCTGGTAAGACGTTCAGCTGAGATGATGGACATTAAATATCTATTCATCGCTCTTATCGAGCAAGTGTGTGAAGTTTGCAAAGTCAACAAAAATTGGCCAGAATAACTGTAATTAAGATTTTTGTCACTACAGAGCAGCCCCAACTAACAATAATACATAAAAACACAAAGAGTACTTACCCTAATTTCAGTATGAAGATGAACTGAACTATGTGAACCACTTTTAGGATATCGTATGACTCAAAGATCCCAAGAGCTTTGAGGACCTTCGAGATGACCAGTAGAACAATGTACCTGGTTAACCTGCACAAGGAAAGAACACGCTACACATTAGTACAGGCTGTGTGATAAGAGCAAAAACAACTGTCATCTACACTGATTCTAGCTATGGGCAAACTTCATACAGTAACAGGCATAATCTTCCCCAAGAAACAAAATCCGAACTGTTCGTTCTTATAGAAAACCTCTGTGTTATATTTCCAGTTTAGTCTATTGTTTTCTACCATTTTCCATCAGGTTTCCCTCTTCTCCCAGGACAGAAATATTTAACTGAGGGTTTAAAGAGAGTCTGTGTGTGTTCCTTTTTTGCACCTCAGACTTTCAGCATAACAACAGGTCATGCCACCTACAGAAACACTGAAGATTATGCAGTGATTGGATTCATTAGTCATGGGCAGGAGAAGGAGTACTAAGCGCTAGCCGAATGCTTTTGTGGAGTGATCTAGGAGGAGGAATGATCGGCTTCTGAATGGGAATAAGACCAGACAGATGGTGAACAACTGATGTTGTGCCTATCCTGGGACAGGATGTTGCTGTGGTGGAGGAGTAACAAGTAACCATGTGTCCACATCTACAACAACATGAACTGGAAGTCAAACA
Organism: Aulonocara stuartgranti; assembly: GCF_965226115.1. Lineage (NCBI taxonomy): Eukaryota > Metazoa > Chordata > Actinopteri > Cichliformes > Cichlidae > Aulonocara > Aulonocara stuartgranti. The sequence goes on along the minus strand of NC_138945.1, from coordinate 35,079,635 downwards.
CAGAGGCTGTATAGAAGAAGGAAACAATAGGGCTCCATTTCCTAAGGAAGAGTTTGAAGATTTTCTGTTAGTTGTGATGAATGGAGTGTACTGTGCTGTGGTCTGCTGGGGATTCAGCATCACAGCCCTTGACACAACAGACTGGATAAACCGATTCTTAGACAACCCCTGATAATTTTTAGATGCCCACTAACACGTAGCAGACTGGATTCAATCCTGAAGGTTTTTATACCAACATACAGCTCAGACTAAGGGCATAATTAATACTAATTTATTAATAAATCAAATCGCTTTTATTGTCACATCACATATGCAGGTACAGCACATGCGAGTGAAATTCTTGTGTGGAAGCTTCACAAGCAACAGAGGTGTGCGAAAATACAATAACATACGAACAAAGCAAAATATAACAATCGAAATCTGAGATTTATAAGAATAAATATATGTACAAATATAACACTGTATCTATTACTGAATATGTATACCAAATACCTATATACTTGTGTGTGTGCATAAATATATATATATAAAATAAAGTAAAATATAAAGGTATAATGCTTAATAATGTAATGACTATTAGTTTATAAGCAAATCGACGGCTTTTTGTTATAGTGTTCTTACATATGGTGTCTGGTTGCAAATATCGGACACAACAAACAATGGGAAATAATAATGGTGGTTTTTCCACTGCTGTGGACAATTTACAGAGTAATCAATTCTTCACAAACGCTAACGTATGGACTACCGATGCATGGATGAGACTTGAATGATTCTTGACAGGAAAACAGTTACATCAGTTTAAACTGAGAGTTTTTGATGAAGGAAGGAGAACATACCTGGAATCGGGCACTTCGACCATCCCCAGCTGACCCCCTGAGAGCACGTTACTGCTGTATTTTTCTTCCATTTTCAAGGTCCCCAAACCCACCAGCTCCACTCCACCGAGAGTTACTTCTGTTACTTGTGCATCCTTTACATCGCTGCTGGCGGGAGAGCCAGCTTAAACTACGGTCTGTTCACCGCCGGAGAATATAAACTGGCTTCTTCTGCGTTCTATTCATCCTCCCGTCAGTGTCTGACGTGTAAACTACAATCAGCTGGTAGCTTTGTTAGCGTATTAGCCGGCTAGCTAGCCACTTTCCCCCCCAAAGTTTCCAGTGGCGTCACGTCCTCGGTGTACGGTTTACTTGGCCCCCGAAGCTTGTGGACGCGTGGTCAGAAAAAGATACTGAAAAGTTATGAGTCTAAAGTGGTTGTAATAACCGAGAAAATCCGCATGGACAGGATAAAGAAAATCAAACACCCGAGCTGCCCGTGTTGCCACGGCACTTCCGGACACGGTAAACGTTACGTGCAATTACTCGTCAGCGTTGCGCCTGCGCAGATAATGAGGATAGAAGACATTTTTATTTGTTTGTTTGTTTTTCACTTTATTTAGAAAGTTGTTTTATGAACATTTTCGTTGTTTCTTTCTTTCTGGAAAAACATATAAAATATATTTTAAAAAGTCGCCCTTTGTTGTGTCCTCCCCCTATGGCGCGTGCTCCTCTGCACTTTGTTTTTCTTCTGCTCTGGATGTTTTTGTTTCTCCCGTGGGTTTCCAGCAATGAGTTTTTGAGTTCATGCTTTGTCTCCCGGATCCTGCATCTGCAGTGTTATGAGCGATTTTTTTTAGCCACATGCAAAACAGACCAAATTTCCTTTAAGTAAGTCCTTTCAAACAAAAGCCTCAAACATATTGGCATTGGAGATTCGGTTTTTGTCTTGTTTTGAAATTTTTACTTTTAAGTTTTCGAAAACAACAGTGCAAAACAACAACAACAACAAAAACACATACATGGGAAGAGTACCAAAAAGGAAGGAAAAAGAACAAGATATGCATGACATATGTGACTATATCAGGGGTCCAAAAAGGACCGGATCTGGGAATACCCAAATGTACCCTAGATTTAGACAGTTGCACTTAAGTACAGTTTTTTTTTGGCAATGCCCGACTACTCCAAAGATCGTTGTTTGCTACTTTGCTGGTCTAATTATGTATTATTAGAATAATTTCACCATTCTTTAATCTTTTAATGGCCTGTTCAACTTCTTCTTTAGTTATATTTGATATGAGTCTCATAGTCGGGTCATTTGTAACTTGGGGCAGCTCCAATTTTGCTAAAAATGTATCAATGACTTCCTTACTACATTATTTGGGTTGGGAATACAATTTTTGATAGTAAGCAATTTGTGTTTTCAAAGCACTAAAACAAATACAAGCGCATGACATTAACCAATTCAAACACATTATTTTAACCCTAGATGGTTTTGTCAGTTACCTGGAGGCTACAAGTTTTATGTAATATAAAAAGCCTTACTGCTGACTTTGAAGATTAAATAGAAAATATTTGATTTCCCATGTCATTTTCTGCATTTCTAATAACCAAATATCATTTTAATGCATATTTATACAACTTCCTCATACATTATATTTCAAAGGACATTAAAAGAAAGAGAAGAAATACGGTATGAAATGCTTGGTGCTGGAATAACTTCTTTATTCAAATTTAATCTCAATAGAACAGAGTAGTCATGCACTTCAGATTTAAAGCTGTGAGTATTTAGTGGAATAAGCTGGTCTCGGTTTCCAGAGTAAAATGGTAACAGATGAATTTCAAAAAGCTCCACACAAGCTAAGCAGGACTTTCCGATAGTGCTCCTTGGTGTCTTTCTGTGGAACAAAGATATTATTAGCTGAAATTTCCAGATACTGTCATTTTAGTGTTTAATCATTAAAGACAACATGATAACAACAAGGTTTTTTTGTGTTTTGTTTTTTACCTCTATGTCATCATTCAGGGATCTTTGTTGACAGTTCCAATATACCTCCTTGATCTTCTTGAGGTCGACCTCAGAGCGACTCACCAGTATCCTGTTGAGGGTTTTCTCACACGTGTCTGGTTTCTGTGAGAGCAGAGCAGAGCAAAGCTTCAGTTATTGATTTTATGCTATATAGACTTTATGTTGGGGTTAAGATCCAAACAGTTACTTAAGAGTTAGCTGCTGATCAGAAACCTTTTTTCAGTGGCCAAGAGTACGGACTCCTTCAGCAACTTGCAGTGTTCCTGTAACTATGTAGTATATGGGACACAGGTTCACTTTCTTCTAACACAACTAAATAGTATGTACAAGCACCCTCAACTTTCTGAGGCAAAAGCCTAAGCCGTTCATTGTGGTATTTTCTAAATGTAACTTGTTAAACTAAGGTTATATAAAGTAAATTTAAAACAAACTAGAGCTCTGTTATTTGATATGCTGTTAAGTATTGTATACTTAATATAAAGTTAGTATAAGTGGCCCAGCTTAAGTCTTTAAGAGGACTTAATTTTTGAGGGAACAAGTAAGTAAAGTAAGTAAATAAGTGAAGTAAGTGAACAAGTAAGTGAATCCATTCTGCAATGTAGATACTGCAGAAGTACTCAATCTCAAACTGCTTGAACAGTTTAAAACATCCAGCTTCCAGACTACATTAGTCCAAAAACATGAAATTACTTACAGACTTGAACCTTCCTTTTAAAATACATAAATCAATGTAAAATCATAAATCACACACACACACACACACACACACACACACACACACACACACACACACACACACACACACACACATTCAGGTATCTTAGTGAGGACCTTCATTGACATAATGGTTTCCCTAGCCCCTTACCGTAGACCCTAACCATTAAAAATGAATGCCTAACCCTAACCCTAAACCTAACCATAACCTAATTGTAACCCTGACACTAAAACCACATTTTGAGCCTCAAAAAGGCCTTCAAACTTGTGAGGAACGGCGAGTGTGTCCTCATAAGTGCCTGTTGGTTCTCACAAGTATAGTAGAATGCAGATTTCGGTCCTCACAAAGATAGCTAGACAGGAACACATACACATGAAAAAAATTATACACACACCTCCAAAGCCTTAACAAGCTTCTGGGCAAAGACAGCTGGTGTGTTCCAGGCATACTTTGCTATGGACATCAAAGAGAGACAAACAGTTACAAAATGATCTCAAGTCGAGTCCAGATGCTGCGCTGCCTCACAGCTGTGTTAGAGCCCATACTGTGTAAATCTGTTTTCACATTATACTGCTCAATCAATCTTAAATCTCTCCTGATCTTAATGTACACAAGACGTGCTATGTGATGCACATTTCCTGCTCGCGAGAGGATTGATTTCATCGCTCACATGACCTTTGATCTCACCCCACCCCCACCTTGAACAGAAAACACAATTAAAACTACATAAACTGATGAGGACAAACATCAACTTACCAAGGTCGATGAGACAATTTTCAGTGTCTCCTTTCAGCTCCTTTTTCAGCACTGTGGGTAATTTGACATCCGTCTGTTTGCCAAATGCCTCCAATACTAACAGGTAAACAGACAAACTGGTAATTCTGAGTTATTAGACCAAAATCAAATATGTTGTTAAGGCTATGCAGCATATTTCATTAGCAACTGAGGAAATGAAAAAGCAGTTTTAAAATATTTATAAACATAAACATTCAGATTTTAGTGACCAGTGAAACATTAGGCTGAAGTTTTTTAAAAAAGGAGAAAACAAATACACCATTACTTCACACAACAGCAGTTTCGATTAGAAAATTTATGCAATTGTACAACAGATTTCAGGATCATCAGTTCAAACAACTCTATGCAAATGGAAGAGTATAGTAGAGCCTTCAAACCTAAGAACACTGTACTAAGTGTCCAGCATAGTGGTGGTAGCATCAGGCTCTGGGGCTGTTTTGCTGCCAATGGTATGTACATTGCAAGTGGAAGGGGAAAGAAGGAGGACTAGTTCCAAATTCTTCAACTTCACTTTAAATATCACATTTCAAAAACTGCTTTTGCAATGGATAAAGTAGGCCAAGATTAGCTCCTGGAATGGACTTCCCAAAACCCTGACTGTAATCCTGATGATACTTTGCTAAAACCGGGTTCATGTCAGGAAACCAGTTTAAATAAATGCTGCCAGTTCTGTTAAGAAGAACGGTCAAAAATCCAGCCAGAATCATGTCAGGAGCTTGTTGATGGCTACCAAAAATAGCTGGTTGAAGTACAACTTGCTCAGAGACATTTGACCAAATGATAGTGAGAGTGTATGTATATGTTTGAGCTTGTATGTATTTTGAGCCTATATGCAGATAAAAACTAAAAAAGATTTCACAACTCTTGTAAAATCCAGACTGACTGTAACTGTATTGTTCTCAGACTGCTGGGTGTGTTTCGCCTCCTACCTGCAAGAGTTTGGTTCCACCTGTTTTTCCAGAAGTGCATTGTGTCTAATGAGTCAAACCCAACCAAGAAGAAGTGTTCACACTTTTCAAGAACTCACCTTTCCGGAGGTGAGGATAGCTGCGCTTGGTCATCAAGTCAATGAAGGTGGACACATTGAATCCGCTGCCCTGCTCACATAACTTCAGCAGCGTCTACAGACACACACAAAAAAATTGGATGATAATCATAAAGACTTATACTCCTTATAATAATTCAATAATTTATATTCCAAGTATTTTACCAAAAGTCAGACTTATTCTTCGCAATTATGCCATTGTTGCACCATGCAACAAACTTTATATATTTTCACTTGATGTGCATATGCAGACCCCTATAAATGCAGCATTTCCTACCCAACCAAAAGTCATGTGCCTAACTGTATCAGGAAATGGCTGAAGTTTTTTTTTTTTTTACCCACATAATTATGACTAATGAGTATTCCAGCTGTGAAAAATGAAGCCAGCACCTAAATGGAAATAACTGCAGTTCCTCTAGTGGCCACATGAGGCTGACTCTAAAAGGCAGCCATTGACTCCCACGTTAAAGTCCCTAGAATTACAACACTGAACAGTCTGATACAAAAAAACTGCTTTGATCTATATAGCCAAGAAGATTTTGTTTCAGCTTTAGTGGGTGAAATTTCAGCGTTTTACTAGTTCGTTGCTTAGCAGATAAAGCACAGTTTATGGGTGTAGCTTGCTAACCAAGTGTGCTAATGTCCACCAACATGTTCGTTTGAATCAATGACTAGGTCCATCTTTTATACCCTCTATGAATGTTACATTATGTTCACACACATTATGTTTGGCCAAATGCCACAGATAGGAACCGTTAAACTAGAGTTCTCAAAATATATTCTCACATAATTTGTTGACAACATAAAGTAGAATAGTTTAAGATTTTGTTTATGTGATTTTACCTTTGCGTCTTTTGAAACAAGATCATTGTCTACACGAGTGCTCTCATCTCTACCTCCACTTAGTAATTCCAGGAGGATCTTGGTGTAGTTGCCACTGGTCTCACTTTTAATAACTTCTTCCAGCTCTTTTTTGTACTCTGAGGAATCGGGAGAATTTCAGAATAAACATCAGTTTTCAACAATATGATGGCCAAATGTGACTACAATAAGTCTAGCTTTCTAGCAGCTACAGACACTAGATATCTAAGATGTTGTATAAAATTCTATCTTAGTTCAGCATTAAGCCCAAACAACAACCATGTGATTTCACATGACTGTGACAACACCTTGTTTGAAGGCCTTCTTGATCTCCTGAATCTCTTGGTTTGTTCTTGTTGCCAAAATCTCAGTCAGAACTTCCTCATCTGTGCCCAAACCCTGTGGGAATAAATCAAATAACAGAAATAATAAAATCTATAAACAGTAAGAAGAAACATTTAAGGGCCCCTCAAACAGAATTACAAGTAAGTAGTTTGTTGTTTTTTAAATTTGTTTATTCTAATCTATGTTTAAGTTTTCTTTAACTGTGGCACAAAAATTACCTTAAGTTCAAACCCCCCCATATGGAAAAGAAATAGTAAAAACATATATGATTTGCTCATGAAAGTGGCCACTTGCATGAGTAAATCATATATAAATCATATAAGGCTTACATGATTTACTCATGAAAGTGGCCACTTTCTCATTACTTTCATATATTTTTTAGTAAGTATATAAAACATACAAGTTTCATCATATAATTTTTCAAGGGATCTTATATGTGTTTTCACTCCTGTATGCTTTTCATACAAGTTTCATACAAGACAGGTAAAAACTTTATAAGATTTATATATATCTTTTCCATATGGGCCAGACCTACAAACCAAAAATGTGCTAGTGGGAGGGTTCTTGGCCAATACTGAACCAACTGGCAATTTTGTGATGACAATTTAATTCAGTTACTAATGACACAACCTAAATGATAAACTTAATCTAAACATGTAACGTCTCAAGTAACTGAAAAAAACATCAACAAAAAACAACAACTATAAAACTGCTCTATGAATGAAAACAAAAGAAGTAATATTCCCCCAATCAAAGGTTTAGTACATAAACCACAGATCCTACCTTTGTGGCTTTCATGAGTTGGTAGGCATCATTCTGAGCTGGTGTCATGAGTAGTGCCAGACAGATGTCCTCCAAATTTCCTGTCAAGGCTGCTTTCAAATTGTCAGTCAGCTTCTGCAACACACAAGGATGATCTTTCTGAAGGACTACTGTCCACTGTAATCATCTTTTGAGTTTTGATGCATTCTCCATCATCCAGGAAGGTAAATCTCCAAAAGTTAATTCTGTTCATCTGGACGTAGCGTTTTGTGGGAGAAACGTTTCGTCACTCATCCAAGTGACTTCTTCAGTCTCAGCTGACTGCAGGTTTCCCCAAATCTTATAAACACAATTAAGGTCATGAGAATTTGCTTAATTAAGATTAAGGAACTGACCTCCCAGCCCATTGTTCCTTCAGTGGGCTGGTTTCAGTCATTATGCAAATGTACTGTTTATAAGATTTGGGGAAACCTGCAGTTTCCCCAAACAACAGAATCAACTTTTGGAGGCATCTTTTGAGTTTAAATTAAATATATGAAGGTTATCTTTTGTGATGTGAACACTGCGTTTGTAGACCAATTATGACTCAGTTATATGGTTGCTCAGTAATTGCTGACTTGTTATGCATTCAGTTACAGATAACAAGGGTTCAACACCCTTTAGCCTCTAGACAACCACTTTGAAGTGAAAGTGGCCTGGTGGTGGGCAGTCTGTCTCCTGCAATCACAGTCGCCTCAGCTCAGTCGATTCAGATATATTTCTATATAAAAGCAAGGTTGTTGAGTGTCTTTCTCATTTTGAAGTTAAACTTTTATCTTTTCAACAGGTGATCAACATTTGTAGAGAAATTTCTGTCTCTGATCTATGAGGTTCTGGCTGGACTGTGAATGTGTGTAGATAATGTGTGTAGAAAGCAACAGGTTTGGTTTTTCACCAGCTACCAACTTGACTGCATTCATCCACCTAATTGCAGACTCACTCCTTTTTACTGCCAACAATTTCAAAGGCAACAACACTGCAAGTTTATTGAACATGGTCAAGTTATTTTGGTCATGCCAAAGTCTCCAGCAACCATTTTCTCTAGTGTGACTGTACCATTAGGGAGCTGGCAGGGTAAAGGTTGTTTCATGTCTGGTCTGACAGCGTCTGAGATGTAAGGTGTGACCGCCATGTTTGATTTTTGGAGCCAGAAGTCAACATATTCCCATGATGCACTGAGCATTTCTATATGTAATATTTTCCCAGACACTACCATTGTTCTCAGCCTCATGCTGTACAGATTTGAATATGGCAGAAATTAATTACTCACCTTCCCATTTTCCGTTTCATAGACTTCTTTGATCCTTTGCCTCTGCTCGTTGCTTCGCTTTACCAGGACTGCAATGATCGCATCCTCATTCACTCCTGTTGGGATGACAAGTTACATTTTACTGTAAGCACCACAAAATGATAAAATCATCCAAGCCAAAAGAAGCAAACTACCTCACACCCAATTCAAAATTGCAATAAACATTCGTTTTTTACGACCTGTGTTTCAGCTTTAAACTTCATATCGTCTAAATTAAAACAAACATAACGTGTATAATACATTAAAACGAGAGAGTGCACACGCACCTTTACTTTCAATGGCACGCCGAAGAATTGCAGTGTCATCGCTCGCATTGAAGTTTGGATATGGAGTGACCGTTCCATAATAAATAGGTTTATCCTTATCATTCACCTAAAAGATCAGCCAAAATACAGACTTTAAAGGACTTTAAAAAGTTTATTCGCCAGCCAGTAAAATTCATATGAAATTCAAATACTCAAGTAAGCAGACTTGGGTGCAATATCCTCACAATATGACTCACTTTGACAGTGTCATCATCGGAGTTTCGGGAGAAAATGTCCTTCAAACGATCGAAGAATGGCATTTTTGCTTGGATGAGAGACTCAAAAACTGAAACAAAACTGTAAAGAGAAAAGAGTAGAGGGTAAAGGTATGAAATTTAGCTCTGCAACCACCCTGACACTTCCTTTTAATCTCATTCTGTTTAGTCTTCTGTGATTGTTAGCAGCAGGTGTGTCACAGGGAGGAGCCACAAAAACTGCAACTCATCACAGAGATCACACTCTCCACAATGCTCTACCACAGACATACATACTCTGTTTTAGTCACTGTGTGTTTTTAGCCACTTGGCAAATATCTGTTCTTCTTTTACAGTATTTCTGTAATTGCCATCTAACTCCTGAACTCTGTTGCTGTCATTTCCGTCCTCACTCTGTGGCTAAACTGTCCTTCTCATTATAACGTTTGTCATTAAGTTATCTTTTTCCCTTTATTTATCCTGACTCACCTTGAATTCCTCGTAACAATAAGAAAATGGGAGTTCAAGTGTTTACATATCCAGCAAGAAACCCTCACCTGTGCTGCTGAAGACCGTCCTGCACTCTAGCTTGTAGCTACTGCACTGTGGAGCTCACTCTGCGGCGTCTCCACCCATCACTGTGCATTTTCACCTGCAGAGGTTTAGCCAATCATGTCATACCTCTCAAATTCTTTTGAGGCAAAAGATTCATATGCCTCTGGGACTGGTTGGACAACTTTTCAATTCAGACTATTCTGTACGTGTTACACTTTAATCAAACCACTTAGTTGAAAACAGTCACACAGATTTTTTTGGACAATTATACCTTTAACACAGCCAAGTTAAAGGTATAATTGTCCAAAAAAATCAGAATGAATCTCAACATTGTTGATACCAATCAAGGAATACTGTCAGGTGTAGTCTACATGAAAATGTTACTTAACCATACCTTTGTGGCACTCCCTTAATTCTTGCTTGAGTTTGGCGCCTTGAGTTGCAGTGCAGGTAATGTAGGGAACAGATTTCGAAAGAGAAGCATGTATATTAAAAACACTGCATTTGGTTCTGCTGCATTCATTTTAATGGAATGGTTGTTAGAGGAGGCCTAACCACAACGATATACTTTGCTCTTAATTGTTTCTTGTTGGTTAATTTTCTTTCACTTGGTGGAGCTCAGTGGGGGTTTTTTTTTCTCTGTGGTATCAGAAGGTTACCCTGCTGCTATAGATATAGTTTCTATATCAATAAATCTGTTTTTCCTACATGATATTATAAAATTAGAGAAAGGTAACAATTAGAGAAAAGTAACAAAGTAAAAAGCCAAACAAACTCTGCTGCCAGTAGTAGGGGAAAATTGAATGGCAAGTATGGGAATGTGCTGTAAGGAATGAGAATAATAACATACTATATAGAAACATATATAAAAGCAGGTGAACTGTTGTTAAGGTGTTAGTGAGCGGCTGGTGTTTTTCCGTGTCCTCCTGTGTTTCCCTGTAAACCTTATTAAACTAAATTAACGCAGTGTACTGTAACTCAGGACATGGTATTACTATAGTACATCCATACATAGAAAACATATTACAGTATTAAAACTAGAGAATTACAGTAATGCAATGTATCATCAGGTCATGGTATTTCTAGGTTAACATATTGTAAAATACAACATTGCTGCCAGTAGCCTGATGTAAAAGTGTAAGAAATACAGGAATCAGCTGTAATTTAGGCCATGTTTTGACATTAAAAAAATGTAACAGATAGAGATACAGATAAAAATAGATATGGTAATATATTGTAATTAATATGTCATGTTTTCAGTATTACAGACTACTATAACAGATTACAGATTATTACAGTGTTACGGCCAGGCAGCCGGTGTGTTTGCGAAACTGGCCCAAAAAGCAGACACAGAAGAGAGGAAACTAAGTATAACAAAAAGCAACCTGTTTATTAGGCTGGATACATGAACACAAAACAAGGCAGGGCGAACAGGGGCATAACCAAACTAAACTAAATTGGGGAAAACTAAACTAAACATGAAAACTAGAAAGTGAAAATGAGAACATGAAATTGAACAGGTACATGCAAACTTTAGCGTGAAATCATCTAGACATGAACAGTAACTACAAAAAATCCTGAAACCTGACCTGAGACGAAGTGAGAAGGACATACTGCCTTCCTCTTCCCGCTTCACCACACCCCACCACACATGCAGAGCCTTCGGGTAAAGGTGTGTCACCAAGGTGCAGGGGAGACATTCTTCCTCTGTCCCCTTCTGGCCACCTGTGCCTCAATTTTATTCCACAACATAGACATCCACATTACTCAATCTCTCATAACACATACATATAGGACCTTGGGGTGGGTATGCTATACAACATCCAGAGGACCGTCTGCGTGTTCAAACTCACCTCTGGCGCCTCTGCCCACCTCTCAATTTTAAATGCATGTTGACATTGAGGGTTCTCGGGAGGGGCTGTGGAATGTGGAATGGTTGCCCCTCTGATGGTCCTCCTTGGGCTCTCGCGCTCTGGGGGCCCATGCCTGCTTCATGCCCTGGGGGGCAGGGCTATGGCTGCCCACCGTCTAGCAGATCGTTACATCGAGAAACATTTTGAATACAGGCGCGCTCACACACACAGGTGCAGATATGGGTGCTCATAGGCGCAAACTATATCTTTCTTGGCTCATATCACAAAGCACATTGTGCGCTGTCAGTTTTGCATGCTGCACAATAACGTTCAATATTTCACATTTACTGTTACTCATACTTATCGAGGTTATTGCTGTGGTGTTATGTTGATTGTGTTGCTCTCCTTTTGCTTGTTTTCTTTTTTTCTTTCAACAGGTGATCCAGCTGGTTTGATTTTTTAGTGTCTTCTCTCACTGTCCCTCTTCCCCTCTGTTTTTCTTTCCCTCCCTTTCCTATTCCCCAGTCATGTCTGTCCTGCCTGTAATAACTTAAATAATTAATAATAAATGTTTCATTTGATTACATTTTATATGATGAATTATGCAGAAAAAGTAGAATTGGGCTGTAAGATCTATTGCTTTGTTACCTATTCAAGTTGTGTATCATGTTTTTAAAAAGTAACTAAGTAACTAATTACTTTTGAAAAAAGTAATCAGTAAATTAACAGGATTATTTTTAGAAGTAATCAGTAATTAGTTACTAATTACTTTTTTCAAGTAACTTGACCAACACTGGTTGCCACATACTGTAGAGTAATGTAGGAAAATTGCTTCCAGTAGTCTACTGTAGAATAAATGAACCACACAATAATCTGATCTGTGGTATTATCCTGTAAAGTAGATTACACTACAAGAGCTGAGAGTAGGCCATGGTATCATTAGGATAACACAATGAAAAACAATACAACAGTAGAAAAAATATTAAATTAAAAGCTACACACAGCAAAATGTTGCCTGTAGTCAACTATAAAGGCCAGTAAATACAGAAATATACTTTAATTTAGGCCATGAAAATATTACCATACCAGAGTGCAAAATACATAACAGTAAAAGAACTGTAAATTTAACAGCAGCATACTGTAAAATGTAGACAATACAATTATGCATTATGATTAAGGACATGGTTTTATCACACTAGTGTAGTGTAATATATATAACAGTAGGAAAACTGTAAAGTTAACTTTAATACTGGCAATCATGCTGCTAATAGTCAGGAAGATTATAGCAATTTACTGTAATCGAGAGCATAGTTTCATTACAGTAACATATTGTACTATACAATATATACTTGTATGAAAATTGTAAATAGGACTATTTATTTTTCCCAGTGTATTTATTTTTTATGTTCTTACAGTTTTACTACATGGCAATCAGTATGCATGAAAAAATAGAAGCAAACAAAGACTGTAAGCTAATATTTTACAAATGTTATTTTATAAATGTAAAATAATTTTATTGGAAAGCCAGTCTCATACAATTAATATAAAGTCAGTGTAAATATAAGAAAAAAATAAGTGAAAATCTGTGAAAGACATCGGAAAATGAACACACACTGTTTCTGCCTCAAGTAAATGAATGTATGTCTGTGTTGTAGGTAGATTATCTTCAAAATCATTACATTATTTTAACATTATTAACAAACTGATATTAAATCAGTGGCTAATATGGCTACTTCTATATAGTTTAACAGTTTGTGCACCCTTACAGTTAGGTGCAACTTAGCTTAACTGAGTGTTGAATATTATTATTTTCCAGCCAATCAGAAACAATGTGGCTGCGTATTTATCGTTAACCACGACTGTTATAAAAAAAATTCAAGATGAGGACGGCCAAACTGTTAAAATTAGTGTTAACATCCTTCTTTTGTACACAGCCTATGACTTTTTTTAAATAGCTGTGGACACAGAATCATAATTAATGTCGCTTCAGTGCCATCGTCACACTGAATGTTGCAACATCAGTAAAATGATCACAAATGAGAAGAATTTGCCTCAAAATGAAATCTAAACACGTACAAGACCGTAAACTAGCTGACAGTAGATGGGCTAACCCCTTTCCTCCATCGTCTTACTATGAACTTTTGCTTTCTTTATATGACTTTACGACTTATATATGACTATATATATGACTATATATATGACTATATATGACTTTCCCCATTTTTCCTCTCCCTTTCTTTGTATTATTATGATCTAGACATGACACCAAAAATGCAATGTCAGATATACCAAGTTTAGACAGAACCAAGGGACATCCCATTTGGGTCATACATTTGCCTGAAAGGGCTAAATATGGTTGCAGTGTACCCACTAAGCAAACATAGATGAACTGTACTGTATGTTACAGATTATAGGTTCAAAATATCCAAAATATCTTTCCAGCTGACTTCAAGGAGCTATTAAAAGTATTTAGTGAAATTAAGAAAGACTGAGGAATGAAAACCGCCTGCAGGAACATCAGTTTCTCCCACTGTTATCTCGGAGGGGGCCCTCTCCCACGGCCTCGACCCGGTCCAGCACCTGGACCTGGTCCAGGTCCTCTGGGTCCAGGTGGCCTGCTTACTGGCCCTCGAGCATTAGGGTTGGACGACGCTAGAGCCACATCTTTCTGCAGGTTAACACCTTTACCAGCTGTCCCGGGTTTTGTCTTTGTTGGTTTTGGTTTTGGTTCTTGCTCTGGTGGTTTTTCTGTTCAGAGAGAGAGAAATGGTTATTGTCCACGTTGTAGTCTAATCAGAGTTATGCTTTGAAAGTCAACGCGATCATCAGGATGTAGTTCTGACCAGGCTCTGGTGGAGCAGGGGGAATGAGGGATCGGTTCGGTAGAAGGTCCTCCAGGTCTTTCATGACCTGGTTGGTGGTGTCTGCATTGTTCCTTCGATTCTTCTCTTCATCGCGAGCCTGGATTAAAAAATAGAGTTAGGCATAATAGTTTTGGAGGATCTATTAGATGCACACGATATATTGCTAAGCCTGGTCTTCGAGTATGATATGATATAAACAAGAAAAGTTTGGGAATTCCAGCTGGCTTGTTCATTGAGCAGAACTTTATGTGCCCTGAGGTGAAAATGAATGTCTCTACCAAACATCATGACCACTATCACTTGCTATGATATGATATTTTAACCTGTGTCTGACATTTCTGCTAAAAAGGTATTAATCCTATAGTTTATGCAGTTCTCAGCTCTAGAGCAAGAGCCCTATTCAGCACGTGTGCAGAATGAACTTTGGACTTTTTCTACACACCATCTTCATCTTTTTCTTCAGCTCCATGTTGGAGTTTTGGTATGCCTCGGATACTGAGTTCAAATAATAGATGGCGAGTCTGTGAAAGAGATAGGACAGGATTCATTTTCTTTTTTAGTGGCTTCAAATGAAAAAGTGGGATTTTGAGTAATTCTACACCTGCATGTAGGCCAGAGTGTGGTTTTATGGGTGTTTACACTCACACCATGAGAAGTACAGCTGGTATAATGAGACCGGGGTTAGCTGCATAGCTAAAGAGTGTTCCCATGAAGGCCGGCAGGTCCAGGTCAATCGTCTCCATGATTATGTCAAACATCTTGTCCTTTCCACTGCAAACAATAACTTACTCGCTGCATTTCATAATAGCAATATAATAGCACTTCATGTATCTTTTTTTCGGATTAATATCTGTGCTTTTTATCACCTGAAAGGTCCACAGTCAAACGAAGGTGGCAGCGTCATGATGGTGTAGACAACAGGTAACAGGCTAAGGAAGAGCACGAGGAGCAGGAGACCCATGTAGAAGTTGTTGGACTTAGAGGCCTTGAAAACTCTCTCGTGGGGGACGTTAGTGGCCATCACAGCCCAACACTGATAGTACATGGAGCTGAGGAGGCGGAGCACATTGATGCCCACCAGCCCGGGGGCATAAAATGCACCCATCCTTATATCAAAAAGGATCAAGTGAGCAGGTAAATACCAAAACAAGATTGATTTACCACCAGAAATAGGTCAAATTTAAAAACACTGAGTAGGAAGAAATATATTATAATGATCACAAAAATGGTTTCTCAGCTTTAGAGTGGCTCGATAAATACAAGGGTTGCAGGTCAGTGTACATGACGCTCATAGGTAAAGTAAAGTTTGTACCAAATCATGCCTTGATTGAAGACCAATCCAAGAACATTTCCACTGATGTCAAACTCGCCGTATGATGGCTGAAGTGATCAGAGACAAGTATTAGTTTCACAGCAAAACAGACTAGTGGGCCATAATATTTTTCAGCTAAATAAATTAATATAAAGGCACCAACTCTTGTCAAGTGGCCATGTCCCTAACTCCAGTATCCAGATGGATGAGTTATAAAAGAAATCATGAATCTTTTTGAAGGATGAAATTATCCAAAGAATGTTAAAATCATTTTTGGGCGTAGCTGTAACCATGTGTAGTTGGGTATCATACATGGGCGTCTACAGGGATTGACTCGCTTCTGGATTCGGTCTCAATTGGTCATTTATAGGAAGTGCAGTTATTGACCACTTACCTAATCCAATCAGACTTTGTTATAATCATTGGTAGAATGGCTAATAGTGAATCATTCTACAAACTATTTACTAGAATGAATGCAAGAATACAATTTTACATCAAGTTTGGTTTCATTTTGAGCCTGGCACTTCCAGACGTTTCTTCCTGTTAAAAGGGAGTTTTTCCTTCCCACTGTTGTCAAGTATTTGCTCAGAGGGGGTCATCTGCTTTTTTGGGATTTTCTCTGTATCATTGTAGGGTCTTTACCTTACCTTATAAAGCACCTCGAGGTGGCTGTTGAATTTAACTGAAACCTCTCTTATGGTGACAGTTTTTTTCAGGCAAATCCCTCAACATTCATGAAACTACCAATAGTACCAAGGACACTAGCAAAAAACACAACTAGAGAAAAATCCATTTGGATGGATAAGGTGAGAGCCAGTGTTTATGGCCACCACCTGCAAGAACATTACTTTTATGGGGAAGTTGTCTTTTTGTTTTCACCTCTACACTTGTATTTTTTTTTTCACATTCATTGGTTTATGATGGTTTTATAAACAATGCTTTATAATTCCTAACCAGAGAGATTAATATTTTTGAAGTTTAACAGACTTTGTGTTTTACTATGATAATCAAGTGTCTTATAAATTTTTGTTGAGCAATGTTTCATCAAAGGTTTCATCAGATGCTTAATTCAAATATCCAGTGTCTGGTATTCCTAAATGAAATCCATATTATTACATGTTGTTTTTACAGAAGACATATTTACATCTCATGAAAGCAACAGGTGTGACTGAATGATTGCTTGATTCCATTTGGTCCTAATTTGAGGCTCCTCTTGTGCACGCTGGCTCAACATGCTATAGCTCACTTTGTAAATGTGAAATGTCCCCTGGGTAAAATGCCTCTTCCACCTCAAAAGTTACTACAATGTCCACAGATAAGAAGGGGCTGTGGAGTGTTTATATTAATTTAATTAAGAGACTTACAAATCCAGCCTCCAGGTCCCAGCACCAGCAGTAGTTAAGGAAACGTACAATCACAGCTCGGGCAAAGTCACCAATCAGGATGGTTAGGTAGGACACCTGGATGTCTGACACGGTCAGCTTCACAAACTCCTGGAACAGCACAGTTATACATAAATTTTAACACTTCTAATTCGTGCCGTTAAAAAATTCACCAAGCCTGTTAGTTTTCTGTGGTTGTGGTTTTACTTGTGATTGAGATGTTTATTATAAATGAAAATAAGTTGTCATTTGTACAATGCCCACTGCAGTCTCCCAGCATGGTCCTCTAATGACATCAGCTGGATCCATTGGAGGCGGGGTGGCTTCTGAGTCATTCATCAGACGTGAGTAGTTGGCGTAGTACTCCTTCATGGCCCAGATGGAGGCGTTCTTTATGGACTGCTCTTCCTCCAGCTGAAGGGAACAAAGAGGATAATCAGTCAGTAAATTTTCACACAGCGGACATATTGTTACAATTAGTCAAGTCAAGTCAAGTCAAGTTTATTTATAGAGCACATTTAAAAACAACCAAGGCTGACCAAAGTGCTGTACAGTAAATACAGATAAAAATACAATAGAACACAATTTCGTAATAACACCTCGCTGATAAAAATAAAATAAAAATATATAAAACAAATAAATTAAACCTTTCTAAAAGCCAATGAAAAGAGGTGAGTTTTAAGAGCGGTTTTAAAAGTTTCTAGGCTTTTGGAGAGTCTGACGTGAGGAGGTAAACTGTTCCACAGTCTGGGTGCAGCCACAGCAAACGCCCTCTCTCCCTTTGTCTTTAATTTATACCTGGGAACATCTAAAAGCATCAGGTCGGCTGACCTCAAAGATCTCCTGGGGCGATAAGTACTAAGGAGTTCTGACAGGTAAGAAGGTGCAGTGCCATTTAAAACCTTAAAAGCCAGCAATAAGATTTTAAAATCAATCCTAAAGGCAACTGGGAGCCAGTGGAGAGAGCAGAGAACCGGAGTGATGTGGTCTCTTTTTTTTGAACCGGTCAACAGGTGAGCGGCAGCGTTCTGCACCAGTTGAAGGCGATGTAGACAGGAACGATCTAGGCCAGCATAGAGGGAATTGCAGTAGTCTAGCCGTGAAGTAATAAAAGCATAGACCACTCTTGCTAGATCGTTCCTGCAAAGGTAAGACTTGACTTTGGCTAAAATCCGCAAATGATAAAAAGATCCCTTAACTACAGAGCTGATTTGTTTATCAAGTTTAAAAGCATTGTCAAAAATAACACCAAGACTCTTAATGGAAGAAGTGCAATCGGAGGTTAGGGGTCCCAAAAAGTCAAGAGAGAAGTTGGGATCTTTAGGAAGCCCAAACACAATGACTTCAGTTTTGCTTTCATTAAGGTGTAAGAAGTTAAGAGTCATCCAAGTCTTAATGTCAGACAAGCAGGAGAGTAGCGGCTGCAAAGAAACATTGCAGTTCAACCTCAGAGGGAGGTAGATTACATGGGTATATAACTCAAGGCCACTATAAAATATTGGCAGCAAGCCCTATTTTATACACAATGGAACATAAAATGTTTAACCTTTTCATGCATAATGGTCACTACAGTGGACAGCTATTCAAAAGCTGTTTTCTTGTATTTGTGTCAGTGTTGATGATATACTTGCACATAAACCACTACATTGGACACTGATGTGTCACTCCATACCCTGCCACTCACTGATCGTTTAGTGTTACTATAGATGTATGACGTGTTTCATTGTAATTATTGCTATTTAACCCTGTCATGCATAGGGATGGGTACCGGTGTCCAGTGCCATGATGGCACCGGTTCTGATATAAACGGTAGTAACCAGACCGAAAAGCAGCGCACATTTCGGTGCTTTATTTCGGTGCTTTTTTTTTCCTGAGCTGTGATACACTTTAGATTCTAGCCAATCATTTTACGTTTCCGAGGATAGTAGGCGGGGCCAGGTACGTACGTTCTGTTAGAGCAGAGCTACAGATTAAAAATGCCCAAGGCGAAGCGGTCAAAAGTCTGGCTGTACTTCATAGCAAAATATGCAAACTCAGCAGCCTGCAACAAGTGCTTTAAGCTGATACTGTGATACTGTCAAAGGAGGAAACACCTCAAATCCAATGAAACACCTGGCGACGCATAGCGTTTTTTTTAAAAGCCCAGAAATGCGCCGTATTTGATAGCTTGTTGCGAGACCTCACACCGAGCACATCTACTGCGGGTGGGTTGCCTGTTATGCAACATCCCCCAAAAACACGAAGAGGAGAGTCCTGGCCCCTAGCCCTGCCAGTGTAGCAGACATGATGACGGATGATGGTGGCAGCAGCAGCCGTTCTTCTCTGCGTGAGTAGCTAATTTACGTTGAGTAGGCTAACCACGTTATTACATTAATGCATGTAAGGTGAACTAGCAAACATCATCATAGCTACATGCGGCTGTCTTCTTGTTTGATGGCAGATACTCCCTTCACCCTGGCTAAAAAGACCAAAGAAAAAGTGGAAAACAGTTAAACATGAGAGGTTTAGGACAAAGTTTGTGTTTTTTCCATTGTTTAAGCACTGCTTCCAGCCAAGAGTGATACCATATATGCCCCATAGCTGCAGAAAAGGCTAACATTGTTATATTTTTACAAAAAACAGCTGAACATGAGAGGTTTTTGGACCAATTTTGTGTTCTCCATTCTTTAAGCACCGGTTTGAGCACCGTTTAAGCACCGGCACCGTTTCAAAAGTACCGATTTGGCACCGGTATCGGATAAAACCTAAACGATACCCATCCCTAGTCATGCATGAATTATGACAACCCCAATCAGGATTTTTTCTTAAGTATTTTTATGCACCGTTTCATGCCTAAAGATGAATAAAAATACTTAAGAAAACAATCCTGATTGAGGTTGTCATAATTCATGCATGAAAGGGTTAAACTCAGACTTTGTAGGTGTTTATTCAAATATTAGCTCATTTTGAATTTGACAGCAACATGTCTCAAGAATATTGGGACAGGGGACAAAAGGCTGGAAAATTAAGTGGTGCTATACAGAACAGCTAATTAAGTTAACTGGCAACAGGTCAGTAACATGATAGGGGTAAAGATAGGCAGACATTGTCCATCCATCCGCTTCCGCTTCTCAGGGTTGCGGGGTGAGAGGCAGGGTACAGCCTGGACAGGTCACCAGCGCAGGGCTAACACATAGATGGGAGACAACCAATCGCCCTCGCTTTCACACCAATTTAGTGTTTCCTATTAACCTTTTCCCACCCTAGATAAGACTTTATTGATCCCACGGCGGGGAAATTTCTGCGTTACCTCAGCTCAGCTGTATGTCTTTGGACTGTGGGAGGAAGCCAGAGTACCTGGGGAGAACCCATGTGAATGCAGGAAGAACATGAAAACTCCACAGAGAAAGACCCGGCCTGATGGCGGAACTGAACTCAGGGCCTTCTTGCTGTGAGGCAACGGTGCTAACCACCGTGCCATCATGTTGCCTGGCAGACATTGTTAATAATTCAGCTTTGTGATAATCTACAGTACATAAATTCATCAAAAGATTCAGAGAATGTAAAGAAATTCCTGTGTGCAAGGAACAAGGTCGAAATCAATACTGGATGCCTGTGATGTTTAGGCCTTGCTGCATTACAAACAGGTATGATTCTGTGAGCAGCTGGTGTCCTCAGTTCCCAGATGTTTACAGACTGGACAGGATGCTACCCAGTGATAAATATGGCCTTACGCCACTTTTTTCTTTTTAATTTTGTCAGTTTCAACATTAGATTTTTTTTTTTATGTTTTATTGTGAATGAAATATGGGTTTGAGATCATTACATTCTAATTTTATTTGCATTTTAAACAACATCCCAGTTTCCCAGGAATTGGAGTTGTACATGCATTGTTAAATGTAAGATTTAGAGAAGCGCTAATGGATTCTAATGACTAAGGGTGTACACATTCAACCTTTAGAAATCCAGACAAAATAAATAAACAAGAAGAGTCTATAAAGTTTTGCTAGAGACCCTTAATTGGAAAAGATTCTCATTCAATTAAACAGTTTGCAATGTAGATGATGTACCCTAATGTTTATAATGTGCAATATTTATTTATTTATTTGTACAAACTGCAACAGCCAGAAAAATAAAATGTAAATCTTTACATGAGAGGTAAATTCTCAACATGACCAGTCAATTTCAGTAACATATGTAACTATTACTATGTCAGTGTGTTTCTCTACAAGGTTCAACTTTGGTTCAACTTTACCATAACAGAGATAAACGTGCTACTGTCTAAGTGGACAAATTAAATGGAGACAACAGCTGCAATACCTTGGTGTTGACCTCATCAAACAGGGCGAACAGAAACGTGTAGAGGTTTCCGAGGAAAAGGGCAAAGATGCGTCCGAGCTGCCATTTGAGGGCGATCCGAGGATGGTAGTCCTCCAGCTCAGCAATGGTCTCAAACAGAGGTGGACACACCAGGCCCAGAAGAGACATGACAATCTCCATCTGAAAAAAGTCAAAATTATTCATAAGCTTTTTTTAAAAAAATCTTCATCATCTTTACATGAACTGAGGTGAAGTATTCAACAGCATTGTGAGTCTGACCATTATTACCTCATTCTTCTCATACCAGCTGAGGTCGTCCCTTGTGGCAAACTCCTGAGATCTCTTCACCACAAAGTAGATGAGGTACCCACTGCCGCCGAGGCTACAGGTGATCAGGAAGTTAGCCAGGACTCTGAGGAACCTGCGCAGGTGGATGTTCTCGTCCTTCTGGTTCTCCTGCTCGTCCACAATGGACTCCTGTTCTTATCAAAACATGAGGGGAACTGACTGTCAGTAAAGCGCTTTTTTATTATAATGAGCAGTTCTAAACCCTCAAATAACTAAGCTATTATAGAGACTAAAATCACAGATAAGGTCATTTATGATGCTATTATATTTCATACAGGAATACAATTTTTATTGGCCTTATTTATGTTTATCCTCACTGTTTACTTTATCTGTGATAGAGCTAAAGTGTTCTCATGTCATTAATTATTATTTTAAGTTACATTAATGCCTAAAGGCTTCACCAGCAGTAAATCTTGCTAATCTGGGTCTGTTAGCCAAGGATCGCTACAAAACATTATAAACATCGGAAGCTGTAAATTATAATATAATAATATGTAATAATATGATATAAAATAACACATACATATATTTTGCACAAGTTTCCTTGTTAGACCTATGGGTCAATTCCTGTAAAAACTGCAAAAATATTGTAAATGAAGTAGATTGGATGTTGTATATATTCCATATTGAGCATCCCGAAGGCTTTAGGATTGTTCTGGTTACCTTGAAACTGGTGGTGATGGAGGCGTACTTGTTGTCAGCGGTCTCCGCATTGCCAATGAGGTAATCCCAGCTGGTGAACATCTTCCAGGCGAAGGTGAAGTCTGAATCCTCCCCATCTCCACCACCAACATCAGCATTTTTGGCCATTCTACAAGCAAAGAAAATAAAAATACCATACCTACTAACTCATCTTCAGTTTCTACATTATTTAATGATGATGATGTAATTTATAGTTAAAGACATATTTTTTCGCAAACTGCTCGGCGCTTTTGGATAAAAAGCAAAATAAATGTATCAAAATATATCCCTGCATACATCCGATTTCTTAACTCTGCAATGAATCTGCGACCACCTGGTTTGTGATGTATGTGACTGAACTGGCACGCATCCACGCATGTACTGTACACTCACGTGCGGATCACAAGCATCAGGCTGTAGCCGAAAGTGCCAATGCCGACCATGAGGTAGGACAAAGGTAGCCTGAACTTCAGCACGCCGACGGTCCTCTGGTCGTTGTAATATCCGTAGAACAGCACTGAATATTTGCAGTACCCCTGAGAATGGAAGAAATGTCATTTTGGATGCCATGTTTTCTCACTTATCTTCTTGCCTATAGATCCAAAGGGGTAATACTGAAAATAGCAGAAATTTAAATGACGAGTTGCTCTGCCAGAGATCTGTCAGTTATCGTGTGCCTGTCTGTGCCAGGTGGTTTTCAATATATATTATAATATATATATTAAAAAAAAAACTTTTCTAACTATTCAGATCATTATGAGTGCTCAAACACAGGAAAAGTGAATATTCATTCCAACTCAAGTGACTTTGCTTTAGCTAAAACATCTTTGATGGATCACCAAAGGTTCCTGCATATAGAAAAAGAAAATCACGCAAACACATGCGTTCAACGGCAGCACATTTACAACAGCCTCACAGCACACACAGACTTATAGGACACACACGCAAGCCATGCTTGTTCATATTAGTGAATATACACACACATAGTCAGACTTATGGAGCCTCTCTTTCTATTTACAAACAAGTGATGTTTCCACATTCTCTTCACCTGTCTAAACGAAATACCCAGCCTACATCATTAGACATACACACACAATTATGGGCACACTAAGGTTTGCCACATGGAATGTAAATGGAGCTGGCACCAGAGAAAAAAGGTTAAAGATATTTAACCAGCTTAAAAAACTACAGGCAGATGTTGTTTTATTACAAGAGACTCACAGGCCTGTCACAGGTTTAAACGAACTTAAAACACCTGAGTTTCCTAATATGTTTGCAGCCTGTTATAATTCTAGACAACGGGGAGTAGCAATTTTAATACATAAAAATGTTAATTTTACAGTACTCGATACAGTTATAGATCCAGAGGGCAGATTCCTTATTATTAAATTATCAGTATTTAACAAAAAGCTATGTATTGTAAGTATATATGGTCCAAATGTTGATGTTGACCCTCACTCTTTCACAGATTTTTTAGTGCACTCTCTGAACACCTTGATTGCACACTTATTCTTGGAGGCGACCTCAACCTTGGACTAAATGAAGAAATGGATAGGCTCAACACAACAGGAACTCAGCGCAATTGGCAGTCCACAAATATAATCAAACAGTTTATGAGCGACTATGGTCTTTGCAATGCATGGCGCTCCCTTCACCCCAGCAGTAAGGAATATACTTTCTTCTCACATGTCCATCACTCCTACTCTCGTCTGGATTATTTTTTGGTCAGCAGCTCACTGCTGAGTGACATTTCAGATACTGAGATTCACCCTATAGCTGTCAGCGATTACGCTCCTGTATCTTTAACACTAATACATAAGAAGAACGCTACACCAAGTAAAAACTGGAGATTCAATACATCGCTGCTCAAAGATGAAGACTTTATTAAATATTTTAAAAAAGAGTAGACTATAATGACACTCCCAGAACATCAGCTTCTGTTCTATGGGAAGCAGGGAAAGCTGTGATGAGAGGTAAAATAATTTCTTTCTCATCACACAAAGAAGAAAACAAAAATATTCAGAAAAAACATCAAATCCTTAGAAGAAGCCTACGCGTGGGACCAAGATCAAGAAATAATGAACAAAATATGCAAAACAAAACTAGAATTAAATGAAATTATTAATTAAAAAAAAACAGAATTCCTAGTACAAAGACTTCGCTTGTAGAATTTTGAACACAGTAAAAAATCAGGTCGATTTCTAGCTAACCAGTTAAAAATAAAGAAAGAAAAAACAACTATATGTGCTGTTAAAGATTTATCTGGAAACACAACATATGACCCTGGAAGAATAAACAACATTTTTAGGGATTTCTATGAAACTCTATATTCACCACAAATAAACCCGTCTAAAAATGAAATTGATCTGTTTCTTGACAACGTAACTCTTCCAAAATTACTAGAGTCAAGCAATGGCACTGGATTCACCACTGACGCCAGGTGAACTCCAGGAAGCCCTGATTAGTATGCCTAATAATAAGGCTCCAGGTCCAGACGACTACCCTGCAGAATTCTACAAAGAATTCTGGACAATTCTGGCACCAGTATTCCACAGAATGTTGCAGGAAATCAAGGAAAATGGCAGACTACCACCAAATATGAATTCTGCCAACATTAATCTCCTGCTAAAACCAGGCAAAGACCCTTTATTTCCCTCAAGCTATCGTCCAATATCCCTTATAAATGCAGACCTCAAAATAATCTGCAAAGCTCTCTCAAAAAGATTAGAGAAGATAACCCCCCTCTTAATTCATCCTGACCAAACTGGTTTCATAAAAGGTCGGCACTCACAGCTCTGGCACTCATCAACAAACGCACGTAGATTACTTAATTTAATAGACCACTCATGCAGTAAAAACATTGAAACCACAACATTATCTCTAGATGCAGAAAAAGCGTTTGACAGAGTTAACTGGAAATTTTTATTTGGTTTTGGAAACTCTTTCATAAACTGGCTAAAAATATTATATAATTCCCCAACAGCTTGTGTCAGAACAAATGACCAGACATCCTCCAGCTTCTGTCTCCTGAGGAGCACCAGGCAGGGATGCCCACTCTCCCCTTCACTTTTTGCAATTTTTATCGAACCACTAGCAGCAGCATTTAGACAAGATACACCATAAAATGTAAGAACGTAGAACATAAAATCAGTCTCTATGCGGATGATGTGTTGCTTTTTCTGCAAAACACACAAACCAACCTCTCTGAGGTAATTACTCTAATAAACTGGTTTTCAAGAGTTTCAGATTATTCAATTAACTGGCCAAAATCTACAGTTCTTCCAGTTAACTGCTCCCTCCATAATTCTTCTTCTGCCCCACTACAATCTGGAAATATTAAATATTTAGGTATTAATGTCCCTCCGAAGCTTTCAGACTTAACTAAATTAAACCACATCCCACTTCTAAAGAAAGTAGAAGGTCATCTGACTAGATGGAGATCTCTACCCATATCACTCATGGGAAGGGTGGCCACTATAAAAATGATGATCTTGCCAAAAATAAATTACTTATTTTTAATGATCCCGAACAAACCATCACAAGATTGGTTCAGATCCCTAGACTCGTATGTTTCTAAATTCCTTTGGAAAGATAAACCCCCGCGTATCATCTTAAAAACGCTACAAAGAACCAAGGACAAAGGAGGATTAGATCTGCCTAATTTTCAACAATATTTCTTAGCCAACAGGCTTCAGTTCATCTCAGAATGGTTAAAACATACCTTCTTAGATTAGCCCTGGCTAGATGCTGAACAGGCACTATGCAATGATCTAGAGATTTCAGACCTACCATTTATCAGCTCAAACATCAAAACATGAATGTTTTAAAAGCATCAACATAATCTCTTCTTTGACAGCATGGTGGGAGTTTCTAAAAATGACAGAGTCTTCATTAGTCCCATGCAGACGTACACCTATCTGGAATAACCCTGACATATTACAAAACAATAATATGATTAATTTTCCAGAATTGAGTTGTAAAGGAATTAAATACTTAGAACATATATTAGAGGGAACAGAGTTTATTCCATTTGACAGACTAGTTGCACAATATGGGATCAACAAGAAAAGATTTTTAGAATATCAACAAATTAAATCCATAGTAAAAAAGAAATTTAACCTCAGTCAAGTTGAATTGCAAACACCACCAAGTGCGGTACATTTTTTTACTCTTAAATCCCCTAAATTATTATCTAAAATATACAGAACACTTTCTAAAATAGATGAATCAATATCACTTCCTATTGCAAAGTGGGAAGCAGATTTGTCAGTCGGCTTAGACCAAAACTTCTGGTCTCAGATTTGCTTAAAAACCTTTAAATTGATTAGAAATCCCAGTCTGCAATTAATACAATACAAAATACTACATAGAGTGCACTATACAGGTCATCGGATGTTCCAGATGGGCTTTACATCTTCCAACGACTGCTCACACTGTCAAGGCAATACACCAGACAAT
This sequence comes from Aulonocara stuartgranti, assembly GCF_965226115.1. Taxonomy (NCBI): domain Eukaryota; kingdom Metazoa; phylum Chordata; class Actinopteri; order Cichliformes; family Cichlidae; genus Aulonocara; species Aulonocara stuartgranti. Next base: position 35,052,669 of record NC_138945.1, on the reverse strand, counting down.
TACATCCACGCTCTTTGGTTCTGTCCACCAGTGCAGAAGTTTTGGCGCGAAATATGTAAAGACTTATCAAAGTGTCTGAAATGTAACATTCCAACTTCCCCTTTAGTGTGCTTGTTGGGCAAATTGGATGATGTCACTACAGAAACTAATACAGTCCACATGGTTTTTACTGCCCTATGCATTGACAAGAAAACGGTCCTCATGAACTGGAAAAATAAAAATAATCTTAATACTAGCCAATATAGAAACCATAATATAGATCACATTAGCCTCGATACAGCCTCTGCCACCACATTAGATCAATCCCTCTGGGCTCCTTTGATCGGCTCCATCACCTAGCGGGGGTGGGTTGCCAGTGTGGTTGATGTGGAGGTTGGGACGGGCTTAGGGCGTCTGGAGACTCCCTAGGGACGTTATCCCTGGAGGGCTTAACACAGGGGTTGGGGTTAGTGGCACTGGTTGCTCTTAGAGGGTGTTCTCCTTGTGGCTGCGTGGGGGAGCTGGCCCCAGGGAGGGGCATCTTGCTCCTCCCTTCTTTTCCTCCCCATCCCCGGCTGCCTCCCTCTTCCCGCTCCAACACACTAACCCACACAAGTAGGGCCTTGGGGTGCGGGTGCGTTGGTGGTTCTTGGTGTCCGGGGCTGGGCGCTCAGGCATGTACCAGCTCACTCCCAGTGACTACTTGGCGGGGCCTGGTGCCTGTTGCTCGGTCAGGCCTCTTCCGGGGCAAAGGGGGCCCTCGGGCCTCTGGGCCTGCGGCTCAGTTCACTCTGGCACAGCTGGCTGCTGGCAGAGCCGGCGGGCACGCTACTGCAGCCCCCTCTGGCTTCTGCTCCGTGGCTACTGGGTGACCCCTCATCTGGGGCTCTTCCCAGGAGGGTGGCACGGATGCCCCTCCGGTGGTCCTCCTTGGGCTCTCGCACTCTGGGGCCTCTGGATGTCTGGGGCCTGGATCTCCTCCATGCCTGCTTCATGCCCTTCATGGCTCTCTACATCCTCTAGCAGACCATTACATGGGGAAACCTTTTGAATACAAGCACGCTGATCCACACAGGTGTGCACACGGGTGTTCACTGTTCATAGACATAAACTACACCTTTATTGGCTGCTATTTCCAAGCACATTGTGCGCTGCGTGTCCTGCTTGCTACACAACAACATTCAATATTTAGTATTTACTGCTGTTTACACTTAGCTAGATAACGTGATGGTGTTGTGTTTAGTATGTTGCTCTGTTTTTTTTGCTTGTTTTCTCTTCTTTTTCTCTCAACAGGTGACTCAGGAGATTTTTTTTCTCTTTTAAGTGCCCTTTCTCACTGTCCGTCTTCCCTTCTGTTTTTCTTTTCCTTCATCTTTCTTTCTCCCTTTCCTATCCCTCATCATGTCTGTCCCGTCTGTAACAACTGAAAATAAAATAAAATAAACAATAACAACAAAGGTTGATCAAATGGACAAATACAGCAAGGCCGTGATGATCCATCTGGCGAAGTAAATCCATTGGGTATCCTTGTTGGTCTTCAGACAACAATTCTGACGGCTAAAGAAACAAATGGGACAGGCAAAAAAAAGAAAAAGAAAATAATTCATTTTGTGCTAAACTCACATTGAAGTCCATGAGGACAGAGTAGTCTTGAGCAGTATCCTGCTCTGCTCTGGGTACAGTCTTCCTGGGAATAGACCCATAGGGAAGACCCATCAGGACCTGGAGACAACATAAAACAATGAATTTGTGCAAATTTCAAATATCACCCAGCAAGTTCTTCCTGGCAACATGGCGACAAATCCCAGTTTTAACAATTAATAGTTCTTAAATGTTCTTAAATGAGAGTTTAATAAAAGAAAGGTTTTGTCTTCACTGTCCTGAAAACTGGACATGCTTTCAAAATGTGTGGATGATCAGTGTGACATTCCTAACAATGGTAAATTTATGTGCAAGAAAGCTTTTATATTGTCCTTTTATCGATTAAAAAAAAGACTCGAGAGGGAAAAAAAAAAAAGGGGGGGGGGGCCTGTGAGATCAACTCCATCTCCCAACTGCTACCTCTGAAGTCCAGTTCTTATCTTAATGAACTAACTGACCCAGGAGCTGACCGAACCACAGCGGCAGCTTGGATTTATAATGCATAAGGAGATGTTTGTCTCACGTGAAGTTTGTCAACTGAAGTAAACGAGAATTTATATGGAGGTAAAGGTAAATGGCTTCAAAGTGTTGTTTATATAGTGAAAAATGGGTGTTTGGTAATTCCTGTCTGTGTAGGTGGAGACTACATTAGGTTGGTGTCTTTACACAACCATTTAATTACAAAATTAACTGTCAATCAATCCCATTGGATTAAACAAAGCCATATTTGTTGCCTTGTAACTGGACCATCAACATCTGACCATCAACGGTACAGTGTTTACATTTACGTATTTTTCTGGGTAAGAGGACAACATGATGTCACCTCAGGGATGACCACAAGTCCAAAGGTGAATCCAAAAAGCACAAGGTTCATGCCGTACATCCATCGCAGGAAAATAAAGTAAGATGCAACGGATGACCCAAAGTGACCTGGGGACAGTGAGAACATTTTTAGTTTTTGCATCTGCCCAGAAGGAGTTTTCCATTGCTGCTAAACACAGATGAGCTGTAAACAATAAACTTACTTTCCACCTCCTTGATCTTCCTCTCCCATGGGATGCACGCTGTTCTGAAATTTTCAAAATCCCTCTGAAACTTGATCCATTTCTTAGATTTAAAAAACAAAACAAGACAGCAAATTAGAGAAGCAGAGCACAAGCAAACACAAGGATAAAATCTAAATATTGTGCCTAACCTTTGTCATCATCACTTTGTAGGCATACCACTTTCGGCCTTTCCCTTTCCCCAAAGCGCCTTCAAACTTATCCACAAATTCTTGAGCTTCCCTGTGAAGAAATGGGAAAACATTTTCATTAGAATGCAATAAACCATTTTTAAAATACAAATATTTTAGTCCAAGATAAGTTTCATGTTAAAATATGAGTAACATGAGAAAGAAGGAGATTACTTTAGGAGTTTGAGCCTCCGCTGCATCCTCCAAGGCTTATTCCTGATGTTGGCGATGAGTTTCTTCTTCTCCTCCACCTCCTCCATCAGCCGAGCCATCTCTCCCTCTGACATGGACTCCTCTTCCTCACTCGAGTTGGAGTTGGAATCTGATGAACTGGGGAGGAAAGGACAGACGGAGTCAAATCCTGCATAAACGACTGTTAGGGAATTCAGAGGAGTCTTCAGAGAATCTTAAAGATTCATCACGAGGGTACGATGACTTCCTCTGACCTACCTGTCACCCTTTTTCTTTTTCTTCTTCTTGTCCTTGTCATCATCTTTGCCCTTGCCCTTCCCTTTCCCTTTGCCATCACCCTTCTTACCCTTGGTCTCCTCTTCTTCTTCCTCCTTCTTTCCTTTCTTCCCTCCTCCCTTCTTTCCCTTCTTTCCTTTCCCCACATCACTGTCCTCCTCATCACTGTCCTGGGCTTTGCCTCCTTTCTTCTTATTGGCTGCTCCTCCTCTCTTCCTCTTGGGAGGCTCATCCTCGCTTTCATCCTCATCATCATTGCCACCACGTTTCTTGGCCAGCTTCTTCCTGTTTGCTCCTCTACGCCCCCTGGGAGCTTCGTCTTCCTCCTCATCGTCCTCATCATCATCATCATCACTGGCCGGTTTTTTGCCTCGTCCTCGTCCCTTTACGCCTCCTCTTCCTCCCGCCTGCCTCCTGTTCCCTCTCCTCTGAGTGGCACCATCTGTGTAAACCGCACGATTGATATTCTGAGCATTTAATTAGACTCTCAACTTTTCATCGTTGTTATAAAGAAGTTTGGTGAACTGCAGTTTTATTCACTCACCGTCACTTTCACTTAAATCTCCGTCTATCTCGATGCCAACTGAGGAAGAACACAAAGACACACAATCAAAAAGAAAACAACACAATCAAGTAATCACCTCGGCTTAAACCATATCAGCTGCCTGCCCCAGAACAGCAGATATCATTTACAGACTCTTTGCCTGCAGGATATTTTAGTATCGACTGGCTTCTTGATATAAGATGATGTGTTTAAAATGCATTCAGACTGCCTATGTGGTTCTCAAGACAAAAAGGACTCCAGGCCACATGTGATTAAAAACAAAAGTACATAAAACTTTATTAACTTAACCTGGGGGTCATTACTGCTCAAGATTTCAAGTTGCAGAAGGTTTTCAACCCGTGTGATGCCAACTGTATCATATTTACTACACAGGTTTTTGTGAGTTTTTGAGACGTTCACATTATGAGTGTAATTGTTTTCCCAAAAACCTAAATAAATTACCCAATAGATTACCCAATTAAACACAAAAACAAATTAATATTTAAATGTTTTTTTATTTGTCAGAGGTTCAGTTAATTCAATCAATACTTTTTTAAAATTGAATTTTCTGGCTTTTATTTCATGAATCTGTTGAATGTTCTTGGGTGATTTTTTTTTTTAAATAACCAGTGCAAGGTCACTGGAACTTATACCAGCTGACTTTGGTTAAGAGGCAGAGTACACCCTCAACAGATCACTAATACTGGCCAACACAGAGAGACTGCCAACCACACACTCCCACGTGTACACCTCTATAATTACAGACATACTTCACAAACAAGTCTTTGAGCTGTGGAACGAAGCTCAGAGAGAACTGATGAGGTTTATTCTCCTGGAGCATGCAGTCTGCTTTTAGTATAATGTTAAATGCCAAGAAAACAGATTGATGTAAAAAAAATAAATTACTATTATTTTAGAGCGAGCAGAAAGATACGCCAACACACTAAAGTTACTGATGACTACACTGTATATAAATTTCAGGACAGTAACTAAAACTGATACTTCAAGCAGAAGATAATTTGATGTTGTTCTCTTTCTTTATTTACTGCATTTCCATATGTGTTTGCAGATTTTTCAGTAAACCGCAGCATCTTTTTCTCAAAACAAAACAAAAAAAACACAAAAAAACAAATGCAAGATGCAAAAAACTTGAAAATACAAGAAGTGTTGTGCAACACTGGCTCTGGAAACTAACTCTCGTGCAAGTACACAACGTGAAAAGGGCAAGAAATAAACTGACTATAGAAACACTGGGAACTCTTTAGATGAAGAGACACAGCAGGGAGGAGGACAGGTGAAGACAGTCAGGGCACAGCAGACAATCACAAAGAGGAAGTAAAACTACTGCAAGACATGAGATAGCTGAGAGCATGTAGACAAGAAAGATTCTGAATATATTATGCAGGGAAAACTTACACACACACACACACACACACACACACACACACACACACACACACACACACACACACACACACACACACACATCATGTATTTGCAATATTAACTGAGCCTCTTGCCCCATTCATTAGTCTGGACAGCACCTCACTGCACTATAGAGCACTTTAGAGACAGGTATTGTTACACTGCACTGATCTGTTACATGCACTTGTATTTTGTATCATGTTGTGCATTGTTGGATGTGTCTTGGGTGAGCAGACCAAGACTAATTCCTTCCCTGGGTTGCAGAAGTGGTGAAAGTAAATGTGAAGTTGAACTTAAGGAAGGAACACAACCCTAACCTGTAAAATTAGTGGGGTGGGTTTTAAAGATAGAAATATAATTTCATAATTAGTAACATACTAGTTTCATGTTGTCCCACAAAAAGATACTGCCATATTTTTTTTTGCCCTGCGTGCATCAGGACAAGAGCAACAAGAGAGAACATCCTGAGCTATAAAGCATCCTTCGCCAGCTTTGAGAGCGTTTAAAGTCGTGCAGGTTTTTAGCTACAATTACACAATTAACTCTTACACTGTGAGTGTTGCATTGATCCAAAAAGAGAAAGCAGCCAAATTACATCAGGATCAGGATGAGGCCACAAGTTAGTGGATTAATTTGAACATTAAAGAAGGAAGCCAACATGATGTTAGGCCCTAGACCAAAAGTAAAAAGGCTTGAATCGTCCTTGAATAGGTAAACCTGTCTGCACTTTCTTCAATTACCAATGAAACTAAATGAATCCTCCAGTCCTCCAGCCATTAACTTACCTTCTTCCATTTTCGCTGCATCACTTTTTCTCGGCATGATGAAAAATAGGACGTGTCTGACTCTCTCCGTCCTCTGCAGCACTTACAGATCCCGACCTCCTCAGCTGGCTGACTCTCCTTTGCCTTGGATGCCCGCCAAGCACCCAACTCAGGTATCCAGTCCTGTCACTATGGCGACTGTGAGCTGCTCAGCAGGTGAGTTCGTGGTTAAGTCAAGCAAATTCTGGAAACCAAAGGTGATCCCTCTTGGACAGGCTGTTATCCTCAGAAGCTGCGACACTTACGTTTTATTAACATACAGATGCTATGGCTGATTGTGTGAGTGTGTGTGTCTTCACGGCTCTTCCCAACAGACCAAAGATCCAGATTATCTAATGCACCTCTTACTTGTGTTGTTACTTGACCACACATACATACAAACACATACACACACCACCACCAGGCCAGACATCCTAAAGATTTAATGAAGGTTTTGGTTTCTATCTGTCCATCACAGTAAGCAGGCAGCAAACACCTTGAGGTGACCTTGCAGCCCTCATACGTTTTTGTTTTAGTTAATAAAAACAAGGCAGGTGTTGGAATCAGCTCACCTGAAGCAGAGGCTGATCAAGTGTGTTGAGACAGAAACGGTAACAGCAGCGTAACGCATCGAGGACTCATTAAATAATAGAACAGGGCTCATTTTTCACATCCAAAATGATTCCATTACACGGTTGTCAGCTCCAACAGGTAAGAGGTGGATTACATCTTTTAAGATCTGTTGCCTATTCACAGAATATTGGCACATACCATGTGAATAGTGCCATGGAAGGCATTGCCATGAAGCCTCCAGATACACAGTTTTTGTGCTGATACTAATGCCAGAAGAGGTTTGATATCATCTGGCTTTAGTGTACACACTGCGTCCAGCTTTTAGGTACAGTCTATGATATAACTCCAGTTCAGTGTGCATGTGAAATACTCCTGAAAGCTTGTATTAGCAATTGTTGCTTAGCCACCCGGTAGATACTGACGAACACTGACACATTTAAATTTAATCCTTAAAATTTACAAAAATAAATATATCAACTTTGTAATCACAGGGTGTGCAACTTTAAATTATTTAATAAAACTGCTTATTTCTTATTTATTTTACAATAATGTATGCCTGGCAGAAAAAAAATCCAGTGTTTCTGAATCAATATTTCATGCAAGGCCATCATAAAATATGCATAAGCAGTTAGAAATTAAAGGCTCAGGTGTGGTGAGTGTTGTAATATTGACTGTACATCTGCAGTGGCACTATTAATTAGCATATTTAAAAAAGTGCCTTGTTTCTCCCTATCCCCCTCTGATCTAAAACATGCTGGGGACCCACTACTCAGGCACCCTCCTGCTGGGTCTGGGCTTGGCTCAGAGCAAACCAGTCATGGTATACTGCTTCAGAGGCTCTGAATGAGGACGCAACCCTGTTTTTCAATGCACACAGATGTTTTTCCAGTTCCTTCCCGCTATGGCTGTTCCATCTCCTGTCATCCGTGGTAAAACTGGTCCGTGCCATTGGACCAAACAAAAGATCAAACAGCCGGACAGCACCCCATCACGCACACTTGTTGTTACGTCACTGTGTTATTTTGTCAGTATTTTGCCCCACTGCCTTTTCTTTTCTATGACTTTTTGTTTTCAAAACTATATATTTTCTAAAGTACTGGTGACCATACAATGTATATAACTTTAATTTAAACCCTTAACTTCTTCTATAGTTTATACTGGCTGTATGTTTATGTTACAATAAGAAGCCCACACTGGAGCTCCAGGTCTTTGTTCACGTTTTACTCCTTAAATTATGTCTACTGGGCCACCTGGTGGTGGGTCATGATAATACAAGCAACTCAAATCCTTAAATATGGAAGTATATGTAAATTAATATGAACTAAGATTTGATTTTGAGATCATGTTAAGTATTTAAATGGTTAATCAAACTTCATACAATGTGAGGAATTACTCACTTTTTCTTAGTTTCTGTTAACCTGTTGCTCTTAGGTTTTTGCTATATTGGCTGAGAAAGGCTGGTTGATTATAGCAAAGGTCTGTCTTCACGTCATCTCATCTTGAGCTGAGGTGAATATAAAACAGCCTGTAAGTAAATGAACATTTTCTGTATTTTATTATGAGGAAAATTTGGGTTTATTAGATTTCTAAATCACTTTTTCACTCTTTTCTCCTTTTATCTCCTTTGTCTTGGACATTTATACTTTCTTTAACCAACTTCAGTTATTTCTGTGGAACCTGAGAGCCAAATAAGACGGCCACAGCAGAACAGCGGCTGAATCCAAAAAACAATACGCAATAGTAATAACATTTATGCTATAAATAATCTCCTGGAGAAACAACCATGTCATCGCCCTCTTTTATGGACATACTCAGACTGCAGGAAGGCCAGAGGACAGTGGTCTGTGTACACTAAAGACAGCCCTTCTGTTCCTGTATGGTAAACACAAGTGTTACGTAAACCCGAGAGCTTCAACTGGGTCAGCACCCAGTTGTAGGCAAACACAGAGGAGGAAAGTACATTTTGTAATTACACAAAATTAAAAAAAACTTTTTCAAAAATACCTTGCCTAGTAAATTAAAATTGTTTTTCTTCCCAGTGAATTTGCACTGACTGTTTGAAGATTACTTTACTGCAGTTAACACATGAAGTGCCCAGAGGAAGATAACAAGGAGACATATAAAAAAAAACAAACAAAAAAAAAAAAACCTCAACTCACTCTATTATTCTGGATAGAGATGAGAGCCTGTGGGGGTGGTGGGGAACAAAAGTGTACATGTTGCTTTCTTGTGCCTGATAAGTGAGTACACTCTGCACTTGTGGATCAAAACAGGGAGCAGGTGTCATAATGTGACCCGAGGCCAGCGCTCACTGAAGCAGGCCCTGTTGAGTCACATGGAAACGACAGCCTGCAGCCTGGAAATGTCAACTGGATGTTGTGTGCATGCCCTTTAGGGGGAAATGTTACAGTAGTATCTCAATTTTTACTAAAGAATGCTGAAAATATGTGAAAAAATGTTCAATAATTTATTCATTGAGCAATATAACATCTCTAGAGACAGTTAAATGCAACTTCCACTCACTTACAGTTGATAAATACACCAATCCAAAAATAAATAAATAAAAAAATCCACACATAAAAATGAAAGAAATATTAATTTTCTTTATTGACATGCCTCGTGTACAGTTTCAAACATTGGTCCTGTGAACAGCATGCTGTAGCTCATTACTGTCACCAGGGGGTCAGTGTCACAAACAACCAGTCTGTGGACTATCAATGGCTCAGTCACAGTAGAGCAAGTATCCCAAAAGTCTCACTGTAAAGAACAAATCTTTGAGCTTAAAATGTAAGAAATGAAGGTGTAAAATTGGCAGCTCATTGTCCAGACTGTCCTGGAATTATAAAATGGAAGGTTTTTGTTACTTCAGAGTTCTACATTTTTATTTTACTTTTTTTGTTAAAACAAGACAAAACGAAAAACACAAATCGGGAACTTTTCTGTTGTTTAATTATCCATCACTCAGTGACTTTGTTGTAATGATCAAAGGTGAGTTCTTTAATGGGGGTAGGGGACTGAAACTCATGAAAATACTGTTAAAAAGTCCTACGTGTTTGTGTATTTATTACGCAAAAACATTTATTCATACATGTGTAATGACAAAGTTGAATCCTAATTTTCTAAGGTTTCATTGTGAAATGCATGCTCAACTGGGTTAAGATCAGGTGACTGAGGTGGCCATTTAACAATGTTGTTCTGGTACACGATCTGTCCAAAGAATGCTTTTGCAGAACTATGATGGCTGTCTTAGAAAAAAAATTTCTTCTTCTTTTAGCAAAGTCCAATCAACCCTTTCTATTCTTGAGACTTATGAATAGCTTGCACCTTGCAGTGAACCCTCTGTATTTACTTTCATGCAGTCTTGTCTTTATGGTAGATTTGGAAATCGATACCCTGACCTCTTCAGGTATGGATATTGTTAACTTGGCTTGTTGTTGTGAAGGAGTTTCTCATCACCACGGAACTTATTCTGGGAACATTTCTCCAGTACTTTCTTTCTCAGGATGCACAAAACCTTTCCCTTTTATAATATTTTGGCAATTTATCAGATGGGTTGGGTTTTTCGGCAGCTTTTTATCATTTTATCCAAAACAAATCTCAAGCCACCTTCACCCCATTCATTTAAACAGGTTGCAGTATCTTATTGCCGTTTAATGGTACCAAAGTTGCCTTGAAGACGGCAACTGACAGCAAGTTGATGCAGACCATTTTTCCACCCAGTCTCCAAACATCATTTTCCCTAGTGATTAAGGATAAGTGAGTGTCTGTGCTGTCTGTGCCTTATAGTAGGTAAAGTAGGTAAATACCTTCACAAACAGCCACAAAAGCAGGACTATGAGCAGTGTGGCTTTAATAGTATTTATTAAAGTTTGTTTTCAAGTCATGTCTGTAGTTTTCTCATGCCAGTCACTGTAGTCTTAAAGAAGTCGAGTCACCTTCTTCTCAAGCTCTCAAGATAATAAAACCGGAATTGAAAACTAAGTATCTTTTTTTTGTAATTTATGTGATGATGATGGGTGGTATCAAGTATCAGGCCCAGGTCCAGAATTAGCACAGGAAAGACTCCTATCCAACCCATGGGATGTCTTTAGAAAATGTGAAAGAACATAAAATGTACTTACTTTATGGACCATCTGGAGAAGCTAGATGTGCTACCAGGATTTTTTCCTGTAATTTGACACATTTCTTACAATTTAAGCTCCTGCACAGACATGCTGAAAGATTTTCCATTTACTACAGCAACATTTCCTCATGATGTGGAAAAATTAAGATTTACTTCTAAAACTGCATTTATATTAAGATATCTCAGGGATTAAATTTGTACTTAAACTTAGCTTCCCTTAGAGAAAGACAACCTTCAATGCTCCAGCCCACAAGATCAATCTGAGTCTGAGCCAGGAGTCTAGCATGCCTACCTTACAGTATGCAGACACAGTTATGTCAACCTCTCAGTCTCTAATATTACTCCAAAGCTTCTTGATGCAGGTCACTTTGACAAATTTGATCAGACTAATTTTTTGTACATTTCACGTTAGTTACCTAGTGATCCTTGTGTATGGACAGTCCGAATTTTTCTTATTATGCTGGCTTAACGTTAACAGGCAAGTCTTGTTTGGGGGCTTATTAACCCCAATCCAGACTTTAAGCTAAAGTATGAAAGACAAGAACAAAATGACGAGCCGTGACCTCCTTACCGTTTAGTGGTGAACATAATTTATTTACAATCGTACAATTTATTCTGTATTATTAGAAGATTAAGCACACGACAGTGTATAAATAAAGAGGTTTGTACAAACTTGCATGACTGAAAAGGGGTCAAAACCAAGATGATTAAGCAGCCTGACCAAAAATCAACTGAAATGGTAAATTATTGATAACTAACTTCACTAAATCACTACCTCATTCAACACTCCCAACACTGTCAATTCAACTCACATTAAAAACATGAACAAAACATTCAATAGTGAAGTAAGATGATTATTGAAGGAGCTAAACCCTCCCAAATGTTTTAGTGTATGACACACTAACCAGACATCCAAAGAAAAAAATATATATAAAAAAAACAAAACAGAAATCAATGTGAGAGAAAACGGTCCAACTACCTTAGGTTTCTGGGAAAGAATATGAGCCAGAGAGAAACAAAGTCCAAGAAGATAAAAACTTACCAAACTCTGGCAAGACGGGAGGGTTAAACACTGACTTCACAGAGCGACGGCTGCAAACGGAAAAGCAAGATATCCATTTTGCTACTCAAGCCAGCAGAGAGCAAGCACAGCTGAGAAGTCCCAGAGTCCAAGGCCATCACAGCCCCATTCCACGCGAAGTTCAAGCGATTTCAGGAGGATCACAAAAACCGGCAAGGTAGGTTTTTTTTTTCCTCCCCCCTTCACTCTAAAGGGTAATCACATTTTTCTCCAACATCAGCCGGTTACTGTGACACAAAACCACCTCACTTCAATCCCAACATTTCTTTAGTTCAATAAAATCCTGTTAAAGTGTTTAACTCACACACAAATAAGAAGCTGAAAACGTGAACATCCATGCACAGGGGGCCCCAAAACACCCTGATGTGTAACAAAAGAGAAAAAAAAAAAAACCAAACAAACAAGTCCTTTGGGAGGAAAAGTTGGGCTAGAGTCCATTGTCTGAAAGGCGATCACTTCCAGGCTTCAAAGTCAAACTCCCAGTTTTCATATTCTCTGGATCTTTTCAGCAACTACAACGGGGTTCTCCTTACGGATCTTTGCGGCAGCTTCAGCTTTATAGTCGTATGGACAGTTGTGCTTATCGGAGTAACGGTGAATTCCGCAAAACAGATTTCCACAGCGACAGTCAAAACCTGAAACAGCAGAAAAGGAAAGGAAAAGGTCTTAGAGGATGAGGCAGGGGGGTAAAAAATGATACCAGAACACACCACTGTCTTTCACAGTTTTTTGATTTTACACTTTTTTTTTTTTTTCTTCACTAAACCCGGACTTTTCCAAACAAAACACAAATCTTAAAGTCAACCTGTTCTGCTCAGTTCCATCTCCATGTTTTTATTCTTGGACTCAACTTAAGTTGTTTTACGTGGCTTGCGGTTCAAAAATAATCCTGATTAGTTAAGCCTGAGATGCTTGATTTGGATTTTCTTTGTTGCAGCCTCCTATTTCTTCATTGTCTTCATCAACTGGTGTCTTGGTACATCTGGTGACCAAGTTCCCTCTAAGCTGCGCGTGTGCGCACAAAAAAAATAAGAATAAAATCCAACCTGAATTGAAATTAAAATAAATGTGTAACAATTCATTCTGTGCCGTTTTGCAGTGTGAGTCAGTGACAGGTGACTGGCTGCTCCAGCCAATAATGTGATTCACATTCGTATATACGCAGCTAAATAAAGTCGTTGACAGGTTATGACAGCGTCCTTATGTGCCGCCACCAGTGTTTTAGCTAGGAAAGCGGTGTGGCCAATGTGGAGTGAATACACGCTAATGACAACGTGTGCAACCACTGGAGATGTGAGCAGGACAGACGGAAAAATTGACGGAAAAAGTGTGGACTTCAAACTAGGGCTGTGCGATATGACCAAAATCTCATATCCCGATATAAGACATCTATCATCCCGATAATGATATAAATCACAAAAATTTAACATTTTCTGTAAATTCTGTGAATCTCGGGCAGCTCGACTTGCGTGAAGTGTTTTCAGCTGGGCGTGGTATGCCTGGAGTCCAGTGTTTTAACCGATGCATGAAACGATTTTAGACATAAGTTGTAAAGGCCGCAGTTTTCTTTGTGAGTATTTATTACACAGTGTGTAAGCGATCACTTTCTAACACAACACCTGGAGCTAAGTGGGCAAAACAATCGCATGAGTGCTGCTGTTTGACTGAGGAAAAATAAAGTAGTCGTGGTAAACCAATCACATGACCACTTCAAGATGACAAAGCAACAAGGTGATATAGTTTTTAAATTGTGTTGATAGGCCACGTAAAACCAGAGTCAAGATAAATATATACGCGGGTTTTTTCCTCAATAGTTTTGTAACGTTTACCGTCAGGACAGCGCTAGCAAGAACTCTCTGCTTATGACGAAGAAAATACAAAAAACCCCCAAAAAAAACCCTGCCCTTTCGTGTTGGTGGAAAAATGCACCATATTGACCATTCAAAAAAAATGATATGGCAACATGACGTTTGGTTGTTTAGGACGAGGGGGGAAGACTGCGCACCCGCCAGAGAGAGAGAACGAGAGAGAGAGAGCACGCGAGCAACTTTTGAGATGTGAGAGATTTGTGACGTTTTGTGTGTGTAGTGTTGTGGATAGTTTTGTGTTGTGTGTCAGAACAATGAGGCGACTGCTGTCTCCAGGTAACAAACAGGAGTGATACACCTGCTGCTGTCAGACCTGCAGGTATCAGGCTGTGATGTTCTCCTTTATAGTGGACAGAAATTATTTTTTTGGAGTGGCACAAATAATTTCTGGCATCTTATTGATGCAGAACAGCTGATCGTTATACAAATAGTTTGAAATGGTTATTAAAAAAGGTAAAAGTTAAATGGCTGCAAACAACTTTGTTGCAAAACTTGTCCATATGATTTTAAAATTGACAATTTATATTTGCATTTAAAGTTATGAAGTATGATTCAGTAAACATGTTTGTGGTTGTTACAGTAGAAAACAACTTTTTCTACTCTGATTTTTTGTTTTTAGATCAATTGTGTTAATACAGTATGTCAAAATGAAAACATGAAAAGAATGATACTAAACACGGTAAAGTAAATAGTTTTTAAAGGTGAAATGTAGAGGAAAAATCTAAAGTAGTGAAAAATAGCCAATTATACCCTGGACCCCAGAGGGTTAAAAAAAATAAAAAATAAAAATATTAAAAACAGTAACTAATAGTTACTTTTGAAGTAATTAATTACTTTTAGAATCTTGTAACTCAGTTACTAACTCAGTAACTAGTAACTATAATTAATTACTTTTTCAAAGTAACTTACCCAACACTGTAAACGAGTGACCACTGTATACAAATACTGAGAAATATACAATTTGAAACCTCTCTCTTTTGCTCTGAGGCGCAGAGGAAAATATATCGACAAGACGATGAACATCATCTACAGATATGTTCGGTAAATGCCCAAGACATCTTGAGAAATGCAAATCGCCACTTGATTAATCCATTTGGTTGACTTGTTTTGGAAAACCGACAGTAAACAAGGAGCAAATATCACACCGGAAACAAAGTGCTATACAGGAGTTTCTCCACCGGAAGTAGAATATGCTAAGGTGCACATAGTCTATGCTGGTGTGACCACAGTGCACATGTCTGCCGTTGCTCACAATGGTCCAAGGGTCCGCGCAGGGAGTTTGTGTTTGCTCAGACATATGAGAAATTAGAGGGAAAATTGCTAGTGACTTTAAAAATCCATCCATCTCTTTGTGAGACATCTTACCTGTAAGGCCAACCTTTTTACGACACATGAAGCACCGATTCTTCTTGGGTTTGGGGGGCTCGGGGGATTTGGAGTCTTCACTGCCAGCAGTGGAGGGATGCGAGGCTGAGACGGCTGGCTGACTCACAACTGGAAAAAGAAGGAAAAAAGACTAGACTTAAACTAGAGCTAGGCCTTCGTATAAAGGTTTGTAAACTGGGTGGTGAAAACACAAATATTCACCATTTCTTTCATTTCTACCTTAAATAACCTCATACTAATGACACGTTTCTCATTTCATGGTAAAAATAAGGGCAAAAGCAGAACATAAATCTGTTAGTCACACTTTTCCACCCTCAGGACTGAACACTCAGTAAAGTGGTTGTCTGTCTATGTGTTAGCCCTTTGACAGGGTGGCGACCTCTTCAGGGTCCCTCTGCCTCTCGCCTTATGACAGCTGGGATAGACTCTAGGCTCCAGGCTCCAGCCAGCCCCGATTCAAGAGAATGGATGGACGGAGAAAACAGATCCATTTTTAGTGCCCACCTGGCTCTATGAGCTCCACTTTACTGCCTGACACTCCTTTCTCTTCAGAGGAGAGACTCATCTCAGTCATCTGTTGTGTTACAGAAATGGCAGGTGAAATCCCACTGCAAAGGATAAAAAAAGGAAAATAAATAAATAAACAGATTTAAAGTGGACCTATTGTGCTCTTACTTTCTGTCATGTTTATACTGGTGCTCATGCTATGTACGAGTAATCCCTGTACTAAACGCAGAAGTTTTTTTCTTCTCTTGAATCTCTATGACGTCACTTTAAATGGATATCCCCAGATATGATTTTTTTCAGGCAGAGAAATAGCCAATCACAGAGAAGTCTACTTAAAAGGAGAGGATCTAAAACTGCTCGTTTCAGACAGTGGGTGTATTTGTGAATTCGAATTGTGAATCATGCTAAGCTGCTCTACAGTAATCAAAAAATACATACCGTATTTCCCGGACTACAAAGCGCACCTAAATATTAGCCGCACAAGCTAAAATCAGGGGAAAATCCTGTTTTGTACATACATTAGCCGAACCTGACTAAAAGCCGCAGGTGTTTCAATGTTGACTTATCATATGTAAGAGAATATGCACAAAGGGAATTGTCAGGAAAGAGATGGCTGTTTGGAGACATCACTTTTATTAATATTTTGAAAAACAAGTTATGGGTACATATTTGCACATGTAGTACATAACAGTAGCCTACAGCACACCAGAAAAATAGATTCGGACTACCTTTTAGGCTCAGGTGCAGTGACACAGCTTTAACAAGAAGAAAAGTCAGTCATTCACCACCATCTTTCTCATCTTCCTGCGCACTAAAACCACCAAAGTCCTCTTCTCCAGTGTCGGATACAAACAGGCTCAGGATGGCTTCGTCATCCACTCTTCTTCTCTCCTTCGTTGTCACTTTCAAAACCAAAGAAATCCTCGTTGTCAGTGTCAGAGTCGAACACCCTCAGAAGGGCCGTGGCGGTGTCCTCCTCTCCATCATGCAGCAGTCCAGCCCTTCAAAATCCGTTGGTGATCGTGGATGTTTTCACACTTTTCCACGCTGTCAGAATCCACCGGTGGAGTTGGGCATAACTTGCTTTTTGGGCATAACTTGCAAGTTTATCGCCGCTCATCATCCACGCCTCCCGCTGAATGCGTAGCGCTACTTTGAAGTTTGTTTTTCGCGCTACTTCGTACGGCACTACGTTGCCTGGCGGACGGACATGTGACTAACATACCACTCTTGAACCCCGATCCTTCCGCCAGGCAACGTAGTGCCGTACAACAGCGGAACACACAAAACAAATCGTCTTACGATATGACAAAAATCACGGACAATCCATAGAAAAGCCGCACCTGACTAAAAGCCACAGGGTTCAAAGCTTGTGCAAAAAGTAGCGGCTTATAGCCCGACATTTACGGTATATGGAAATAAGCAGAACAGGTCCGCTTTAATATTCCCATGTTCCATATATCAAACGTAGCATCTCAAACACACAACACGTTTGAGATGCTACAAAAGGATCCATGGTTTTAGGGACAAAGTTTCTGCAGGTTTCCACAACTTAAATTTCCAAAGACCATTTTAAAAGCATTGTAAGTGGAATTTAAGCTGCAAATACAAGCAGCTGAAACAAGTTGCTGGGTTCAGTCTAAGAAACAGAAAATCGAAGCAAATTGGAGCAGAGCTGCTGCTTCTACGCGATTTCCTTTGGAGGTTTTCAGGGCATGCCCAAGCAGAAGACACTGAGGCAGACCCTCAACCCTCTGAGATGATTATACTTCTCATCTCAGAATCCCCCAGGAGAAATGGGGCTAAGGAGAACGACAACTAAATGGTAAATGGCCTGTATTTGTATAGCGCTTTTCTAGTCCTTAAGGATCCCAAAGCGCTTTACACAACCTGTCATCCACCCATTCACGCACTGGTGATGTCTTGCTCAAGGACACAACGACCGAGACTGTCGTTGTGTCCGGGGCTTGAACTGGCAACCTTCCGATTACAAGGCGAACTCTTGAGCCACGATCGCCCCAACGGAGAATACCCTGCTTAGCTTACTGCCATTCCAAGGTTAGATAAGCAGAAGACCATGAATGGATGAAACTACACACAGTCCTGAATGGTCACAAAATTATTGTACAGCTGTAAGAGACTACTGATTCGCCTGAAGGAAATCCCAGTTTTTACCTCTACATAAACCAAATCTTGATGGTTGCTGATGTTTTACATTCCTGCCATAGATGCCACTTCCTGTCACTGTTTGACAGGCACCCTGCTGGGTCCACTCACCTGAGTGCCTCTGTGGCAGCAGCAGCATCAGAGGCAGCGGCGGCCTCAGCTGCCACCTCTGCAGCAGCAACTGCAGCAGCCGCAGCATTATTCAGGGTGGCCTCTAACCTCTGGATTGCAGAAGCCTCAGCTGTGGAGCTGCTGCCTGAGGAGAAATAAATCACAGCATGCCACAGTGAGACACAGGGGATGAAGGCAGAGCAGCTGCACACAGACGAGGAGAAGAAAATAAAACCTGAGGTCTTACCCACTCCACTCAAAGAACCAACTCCTCCATTATTCTGTCGTGACAGGTGCTCCTTGTGGCACACGGAGCACATGCCGTTAGTCCTGGGGTTGCCATAAAAACCACAGCCAGTGGCACAGAGGATAGGAACTGGGCTTTGATTGGTCTCCTGGGCCATAGCGGTATTTCTGCCACCTGATGAGCTGACCTGGAGACAGACATACAAAAAATAAAAGGCATCGTTACCGCAGCAGAGTCACATAGCACAAAGACACTACTGAAGAGGAAAGAAATGACCATGTCCTGAACCTAAAGCAGTTATATTCACATCTGTACCTGATGTGTAGCCTTTTCATTAAATCACTGACTCAGTTGGAAGCTGTTCCAAATCAGCTGTCACGAAACCCATTATCACCATCAGCCTCACATGTTTACATCTCATTATGTGTAATAAACGCAATTATTCGTTATTCTTTTGGGGACATAAATTTTAAAGAGCAGCTAATCACTGAAAACCTCTCTCCAGCCAATAATTGAGGTTGTTGCTTTACTTTGTGCGAGTTTCACTTCAGTTTAGTATTCTCCCTGAAAAGTTAGCTAGTCGTGTGATTTATAAGGCTGCATAATATCTGGATGTTTGCTCACTGGACCCTCTGATATTTGCATTATTTTAATGTGAAATAAATTCTTAGCTTGTCCAGCTGATGTTTTACTTTATTAAGACACTTATTACATGGTGTTCTATTGTCATTTATTTTGGATTTTTATTTATTAGGTTCCTTCATCTTATTTTTTCTACTCATCCAAGTTAGTAACTAATTTGTGTATTTGACATTTTGAAATAAATTTTGAGTCATTTTACTTTTTAGCTATTCTGTTATAGGTCATGTGTGCTGCAACAGGAATTTCAACTTACCTATATATAGAATCTGAAAAATAAAAACTACAAAACAAAATGTGTGAAACTAAATATTAGTTTGTTCCAAAGTGGGTTCAAACAGGAAAGGGAGCAGCAGCAGTGTTCACAAGGAAGGAAGCTCAAACGAACATCAATCAAAAAAATAAAATAAAAGTACAAACTGTGACTGCAGTGGAATTTTTATTGTTTTTAATCCCCTATTTTCACGTCACTGCAAAAGAAGAGGTCTTTCTCTATTGTGACTTTACTCCACTTAAAAAGGGCTTAGACAAATGACTAAAGACCACCACAAACATAAAAAAAGAAAAAGACAAGCCCACATTTTTTGACGCTTCCCCAGTGACAGTACACAACTACAACATGTAGATTTTTCCCTAAGCACCTACGCATCATTACCTCTGGCACTTCAGCCACTTTTCATACCCAAAAATAAAAATGAATAAAAACCCATGGGAGATATCCTACTGCTTCACAAGGACAGCTTTCTCTGTCTTTGCTATGTTTAAGTGTGAGCGAGAAGCAAGGCTTCAGAGTGGCAGTGAGAAGGACTACTGAGACCTTCTGTTGCTTTTAGTTTTCCTCTGACTGACCATTGTAGCTTAAATCACAGTATAACCATTAACTAATATGGACGGTGATTATTAACTTTAGATTACATCAAACCCCAAAGACAATGTATAATGACAAATAGTGATATAAACCCCAACTATGAATATTTTTTGTACTAAAACCCCTTGACATACTAGTGAAATTTACTCATGAAATCTTCACTCAGATTTTAATCTAATAAAATAATGCCCATTAAAACTTGACTTACTTCCCTTTCACTGGAGCTTCAGGGGACACCTCACTATTTTCTAATAATAAAATTGCTGAGGTGTAATCACATGACCTGAGCCTCAAGTGCCATGAACCAGATAACAGTGTTGAGGCACACTGTCAACAGCCTTGGTTAGAAATGTTATTTATTTAGTGTGTAAACCAAACAGCATTCTTGACCTTTGCTTGAAAAGAGTGCAGAAGGACAAAAAAACAATAAAAACAAAAAAAAAAAACATCTTTAATCAGTGCTCAGACTACACAATGATTTCTGTTTCAATGGTCGCTCCGTCAGAAAATCACGTCTTCCTGACAAATGAATCATGTCTGTGGCAATAAATGGTATTTGTGTGTGCCCACACAAACCTGTAGTTGAAAAAATTTATGCAGGACACCAATGTCTTCTACAGATGGTTGAGGTCCAATTACAGTAATCACCCTGAAAGTATGAAAATCCTTCAACAGTACAAACTGAGCCCAATCTAATGGGCAAGGTTAAACTGCCCATGCAGGTACTGTAAGAATTTGCCAAAAGTTGCCAACATCAGCATTGCTGGCATCAGCAGCATTGCATCCTTACAGGTTAAATGTGCAGCTATGATTGATGGTCATTATCAAAGTTTTCTTGACCAACTGGCTCGTGACAAAGCATTTCCAAATTATTCAGTAAAATGAATCAATTTAAAATAAAAATATAAGCATAACTAAATCAGAAACCTTAAACAATTCAATGACATGAAGCCAAATGAAACCCAAGTGAATTAAAAAAAAAAAAAAACACTAAATAAAACAAAAAAAGAGAACACGCAATAAAAATGATTAGATAACTTCTTCTTACCCAAAACTGAAAGCAGCTTGCTTCAAAATTACCGTAATTGTCGGGCTATAAGCCGCTACTTTTTGCACAAGCTTTGAACCCTGCGGCTTTTAGTCAGGTGCGGGTTTTCTATGGATTGTCCATGATTTTTGTCATATCGTAAGACGATTTGTTTTGTTTGTTCCGCTGTTGTACGGCACTACGTTGTCTGGCGGAAGGGCATGTGATCAGACACACAGTATCGGGGTTCAAGAGTGGTATGTTGGTCACGTGTCCATCCGCCAGGCAACATAGTGCTGTACAAGAAAAAACAAACTTCAAATTAACGCTACGCGTTCAGCGGGAGTCGTGGATGACGAGCGGCGATAAACTTGCGAAAAGCAAGTTATGCTCAACTCCACCGGTGGAACCTGACAGCGTGGAAAAGTGTGAAAACATCCATGATTACCAACGGATTTCAAAGGGCTGGACTGCTGCATTATGGAGAGGAGGACACCGCCACGGCCCTTCAGAGGGTGTTCGACTCTGACACTGACAACGAGGATTTCTTTGGTTTTGAAAGTGACAACGAATGAAAGAAGCGGAGAGTGGATGACGAAGCCACCCTGAGCCTGTTCGTTTCCGACACTGGAGGAGAGGACTTTGGTGGTTTTAGTGCGCAGGAAGAAGAGAAAGATGGTGGTGAATGACTTGACTTTTCTTCTTGTTAAAGCCGTGTCACTGCACCTGAGCCTAAAAGGTAGTCTGAATCTATTTTTCTGGTGTGCTGTAGGTTATTGTTATGTACTACATTTGTTACTCATTTATGAAGCACAGTACATGTTTCGTACTTGTAATTACCGCTACTTGTACATATACCTAAAAAGTTATGCAAATATGTACCCATAACTTGTTTTTCAAAATATTAATAAAAGTGATGTCTCCAAACAGCCATCTCTTTCCTGACAATTCCCTTTGTGCATATTCTCTTACATATGATAAGTCAACATTGAAACACCTGCGGCTTTTGGTCAGGTGCGACTAATGTATGTACAAAACAGGATTTTCCACTGATTTTAGCTTGTGCGGCTAATATTCACGTGCGCTTTGTAGTCCGGGAAATACGGTAATCAGAAGAGATCTCAGTTAAAAATTGATGAAAGGGCAGGCAAAAGAAAGTGCCAAGTAAAACACAATGAAATGCTAAATCAAATAAAAATGCTTTATAAGATGCTGAAAAATACTTTTAAATAATAAAGCTCACATAAGTTTAAATGAAAGTAACTATGGGTTTACTAAACTAAAGTCAAATATAAAGCTACATCTTAAACTCTAGATACCACATTATTAAATAATACTTTTTAAGGAAATAGCCAAATAAAAGAATGAAATGCTAAACTACAGAGAATTCAAGTAAAAAAAAATCTAAATTCACAAAATACTAAAATGCTCATTAAAAAAAAATAATAAAAAAAATGCAGACTGTATAATAACAATGCAAACTCTCTTCCTCAAAGCTGAGAACAGCTTCCTGCCAGGCAAGTTTAGTCTAGTAAACAGCTGCAGCAGCCTTGTGATGACAATGATTTTTATAGGAAGTTGTGAAGATCTTGCTTCAGGGAAAATCAACTGTCTACAGTTACAGTTTATACACAGTGGAAGCAAAAGGGGAAGAATTCTCATCACTAAGTTCATATCCTGGTGAGTTACACTAGTCTTTCTCCTCTTCCCCAAAACTGTGGATAGTTAGAGACCACTGCAATGTGCAGCTTCACGTGTGTTCATTGCAGTGTGACTACAGACTGCGGAGCTCCGCTTCCAGCCAGGCTCACATGGACATGTGCATGAGGGCTTTCCACTGTCACAGGAGTGCAATGTGACACACACACACACACACACACACACACACACACACACACACACACACACACACACGAGTTACCTCAATACACCAAGGCTGTGAACACATCTATTTATAGACAACCTCAGGAGTGCTGCAACCAGAGCTGGAACCCTGGCTAAAATTTGTATCCACGTCAGAGACAAGGTTTCTCCTTAAACATAAGAACAGCCCACACACACTTTGCTGGAACATGCAGGTGGAGGAATTTAAACAAAGGGGTGACCATAAAAATTCATAACAACACCTGTGGATAACACAAAGAGCAGCTGGAGCACGTTTATCACCCAGACAAAAGGCGAGTCACTCCTCAGCCATACTTCTGCCTTAATCCCAGAGCTAAACACGCATTTATATATCCCCAAAGGGCTCAGTCAAGTGAGGAAATATCCTTCATCTTCAACTACTTCACAGCACACAAACAGGGCCACACAACCGTTTTACTTCTACAAATCCACTGAGTCATGCTAGCAAGCTAATGCACGCTGTTTGCGTTTTAACCCCCCTTTTAAAACCAAACATTTAACAAATAATTATTCCTCATGGTGTTTGGTAACACTGTGGGTATTTTTTTCAAGGTAAAGCTGTGATTTAAAGGGTTACATAGAAATACTAGACAGCATGCTCCTTGCTAAGTATGACTCTTCTGATCTCCCCGTTAGCATGCTAAAGGCAACCTGCAGCTAGCAAGCTTAGCGTGACTAGTTTGCTTTGTTCGCTCTTTTGTTGTTTGTTTAGAGTCACCACAAATTTTATAAACAGAAGTCTCTACGATTCTTAAATAAGAGAAACAAGGGGACAAAATACACACTAAAAATAAGTGTTAAAACATCACTGCTAATTAGACACAACCTAGGGAAATTCAGATGCTACTGCGAGCTGCGGATAGATTTAAGTTGAAAAAAGGAGATTTTTAGAAAGGAGAAAGACCGGTTTTTAAATAGCTGTAAGGTTAATGCCAGGTTTAGCAGCTATATAGCCTCTTAAACCTATTTAACGTGTAGTCTTACCCTTGGAAAACTTTTTAAGGACACGTGTTAAGCAGTCAGACAGTCACTCTTTAATCCTCACTAATTAAGTAAGCCAATTTTACACCAACGTCGACGTTACTCGTTTCGGAAAATGTGCTTTTTAAACTGGTTGTAGCTACAATTAGTCCTAGACTGAGACACTTCCCGAAACAACTACTAAGTAACTAACTAACCAGCAGACTGCGGTTTAACTACTCGGTGTTATCTTACCTTTTCGTGCCAGAGAAACGCTGTTTTGTCGGCTAACAGAAACACCTGGATTTCTCTTGGAGCTGACTAACTAGGGCCGTCTAGGTTTAATCGTCGCGTGTGCCCGTTTCTTTTCGGTCCTCTCTCCGTCTGGGAGTGATGTTAGCTGCTCCCGCTGACGTCCTCAGTGTAGGAGAGGTAGTGGCATCTGTTTAGTTTTACGTGTTACGTTTGCGTCCTCTCTGCCTTCCGGTACACGTCATGAAAATTGTGATCCTCTGATTGGAGGGCATGGTTGTTGGCGAAGAGCCACTAAAGATTTCAGGACAGCAGTCCTGGTTTCTACAAACATACCTTTACCCCACATAAACAAACATCTATGTAGAAAAACAGATTTCAAAACATCAACACGGCACTAAAAGTAATGAGATCAGACAAAAACAAAACAGTACAAAACTTGGCACATCTACATTGAGTTCCACAGGTGATGCTGTAGTGTTTCCAAGGGAGAAGACTGGTCTTGACCAACATTAAAAAGACCACTTTGGACTCTTACTAACACACATACAGACAGATCCGGTACACTGATGACACCCTCACACACCGAGGAACATGTAGCAGTTTTTGTCAGAAGTTTAAATACACAAATTATGAACATGAATGTCAAGGTAATTTTATGCTTTTAATGACTTATTTGAACTTTTTTAATTTTACAATGTAACTCTTTTTGTTTAAAAATTAATAACTGGGTTCACAAGTTTGAATTTATTTTATATTTAAATTCACGCAAGATCACCACACTACACTAGCAAGGGAGGGCCTTACTAACAGCAGAGATCAACAACCCAGCAATGAACCTTAGCCACCACCTTAAGTGCTGGCCTGCTGATGAAATCCTTTGGAACAGGTTGCTGCTTGCTGCTTGCTGCACGTTCATTCAACCAGAGGCGGTAACCACTGTCCCTCCCATGAACACAGACGCAACCTACCATAACATTCATGACCATAATGAGCGCATGTGGACTTCTGACCACAGCTGCATGTAAGAATGTTGTTCATTGGCAACAGCTCAGAATTCAACACTAATTGCAGTAATCTCTGGGAAGTCACTTTCTTTTTCTGTGAGTGCTGAAATTCCAGTCAAACACTCAGGAAAACCACACGAGCATGATAACCAATCAGGGGTGCATGCTGAGGCCTCTCCTTTACACCGTCTTCACATATGACGGTGTGGTCTCCTTATAAAGTTTGCATATGACACTACAATCATTGGGTTGTTTGCTAATGGAGAGGCGGTGACATAGAAGTGTCAGGGCTGGCGGTGTAGTGTCAAGAAACAATCATTCTCTAAATGTAGATAAGACCAAAGAAATGATTACACCACTGAGGCAGAGATAGGGAGTAAAAACCTTTAAATTTTTCTCTTACTTGATCTCACAACACTCGGCAGCTTCTGAAAAATTCTTAGAAGGCTGATGGAACTTTGGCATGTCACCCAGAAACGTTTACACAGTTGTAGAGCTAAGAGCGTCATCGCTGCCTCAGTTACAGTGTGGCGTGGAGGCTGCATTGTTCAGGACAGGAGGGCTCTCCAGCGTGTGACAAAAACTACACAGTACATCACTAGAGCAGCCTTCCCATCACTACCACTCTTTCTTGAGTAGAGTGCAAAGTACATATAAGGTTACTGGACTTTTGGTGAGGTCCCATTGTGATTCCGGCTGCTCAAGAGCCCTGGGTCTTTATTGTATTTTTTTATAATGGGTCTAATGTTTTCAACTGGCACCTTGCCTCAAATGACCTCAGCAGCTCACAGGACAGCATAGTGGGACATTGTTTTACAGAGTTTCACACCTTGGCACCAGTGATGGTAATAGTCCATCCCTTTTTTCACACTAGGGAAACTCACATGACTGATATCGCCTCAACAACCCGAAGGACGACCTCCAAGAGAACAAAAACCATCCTGGATCAAACCACTGGGATTCTATGTCACTTGTTTTAGAACTGAAGAAGCCTCTTGGATGACCAATAAGAAGCCCAGTTGCCTTCTTTTCAAGCACTTGAGACTACCATGATATGGATGACTTGTACCCTTCTTTCATGATAGGGCTTTAACCTGAATTTGTGGATGAACTGTGTTTACAGACACTGATTTCTGGAAGTGTTCATGA
Source organism: Aulonocara stuartgranti (assembly GCF_965226115.1). Taxonomy (NCBI): domain Eukaryota; kingdom Metazoa; phylum Chordata; class Actinopteri; order Cichliformes; family Cichlidae; genus Aulonocara; species Aulonocara stuartgranti. The sequence continues at coordinate 35,026,706 of NC_138945.1, read as the reverse complement.
GTTCCTGCAATGATTCCCATGGCAGAATCATGCCTATTTTTATGTGGTGCTGCTTGAGGGCCCAAAGATCACATCTATTCAATATTGATTCACAGCCTTGTCCAGTGCCACAGACATGAGTCTGTAGAGTCTCTGAGCTTTTTCATCATATTATAGTATGCACTGTAACTTAAGTCTGAAAATGCTCCACAATTTGTAAATGCAGTTTGCTGCACATTAGTGAACCTGTGCCCATCTTTACTTCTTTGAAATTCTACTTCTCTAAAATGCTCTTTTCATACCCCGTCATGTTACTAACCTGTTGACAACTAACTTTATTAACATAAAATCTTTCCATAGCTGTTTTTCCAGCCTTTTGGTGTCCCATTTTTTTTGAGACGTGTTCCTCCCATCAAATTCAAAAGAACTTTATTTTTTGGTAAAATTGTATGTTTATGTTTCCTGTGTTCTGGTGTAAATATAATATGGATATCTATGATGCGCATCTTATTGCATTCTGTTTTTATTTACATTTTGCACATTTATTTATTTTGTAATTTGGGTTGTAGAATGCATTTTCTTATTGCCAAGGAAACAGAGTCAACTTTACATTTATGTATCCAAGCAAAAAAAGTAGAGTGTATCTACTTTTTGCTAAGTGGATATGTTTTACTTGGTGAACAAAGGCATTTAAAGATACATGGAGATCTAAAGAGCTAACTACTGTAGCTTATTTAATGGATGACAAAAGTAAAGTGTTATATCGTGAGTTATGTGAGAAATTCCTTTTGAAATGTAGACTTTTAGAAGCTATAAAAGAAAAATAAAAGCAAAAACAGCCTTTATCGTTCAAGAAGGCATTTTTACTCTTAGGTGTCTCATGTACTAAGGCAGCTCTGTATAGCAGAAATGGACTTTTATTACATTAAATGAAATAACAGAGCTTAAAAAATATAATGTTAAAGAAAGTCTATCATACTCAAAATGAAAAGAATTGTGTTCTGAACGAATTTGAGGCAATAGAAGTTAAAGTATAACGATAAAATACACTTTAAGATTTGATTCCTCTCCCTCTTAAAGTGACTTCTTATTAATTTATTTACTTACTTGAAATGCAGCGTTAGAGAAAAAGCGTATAAAAACAAGCAGGACGTAAAAGGAAAAGGAAATGAACATCAAGAAAACAAATCACGTGACCATAAGTTGTCCGGGGAACGCATTTCAAACAGGTGCGTTCGACCAATCAGACGCCCAGAACAGTCTTAGGTCAGCGAATCAGCTTCCAGCGAGCGAGGATTTAAACCTCGCTCGCTGGAAGCTGCGTACCGTTCTCCATTACGACTATTCCCCTGTTTGCTGAAGCATCGCTTGTTTCGAAATGGCTCTCAGAGTGACCCGGGTAAGACTTTATCATCTCTATTTGTTACTTTTTTTAATCATTGAATCTGGGGAAGCACTTAGCTTTTTCTTTGTCTTTTTCGCTTAAAACCCCCTCAAAACGTAGCTATAGCCGTCGTTTCTTGCTTTGGGATTTCTTATCATGCAGCAGGTCGAGAGTAAGGGTTTGCGCATAAGCCTCTTTAACTAAAAGATAAAAGCGTACAAACTGTTATAATCATTGTGATTTAACATTATTATTATTATTTTTCTTTCCTGTAGAATCGTTTGGCTTCCACCAAGGTCGACCTCGGTGGCAAGGCCTGCTCTGTGTCTGGGCCCACACAGAAGCCCCGAGCAGCCCTGGGGGAAATTGGAAACATCGCAGTTAACAAAGACGCACAGAAAAAGGTAAACATTTCATCCCGTATTAAATGCTTTTCTGTTAAATCTATGGAAAACAGAATTATGCAGTGAAATCATATGGGCATAGTGGCTTCCAGCTCTGATCTCAAAACGGTTAAAATGGCCCGAGTGGGGCCACACTTGCAACAACTGGCACAAAATGCTGAATTGAGTCAAAGCGTTGGACAAGGTAAAACTGGTTTACAAGTTTGTTTAAAAATTATAACGTCCTGTTAGGGTATGAAGGTATTCTTTTAAGCTTGTTGGGGTTTTTTTTTTTTTTTTTTTTTCCACCTCCCTGGCACACTGTGCCTTGACTACACATGGAACCAGTTATTAGTCAGCATTTAGCCTCTTGCTCTAAAAGAAGCCTACACATTTTCCTGCTTTAGATTCTCTAATTTAAAAAAAAACAACCTTATCTCAAACAGAACAGGAAAACCCCTGAGAGTACAATGTGCTCAGATTGACTAAAACTGACTTAACTTGGTGATGTAGGTTTAAGTGCTGTTTAGACTAAAATTCAGTGTCTAGGTCAAGTTTTTATTTTGACCCTAGAGAGCACATGAGGTGGCTACAGGACTGCTGCTTAAATGGAGGGGCATTGATAACAAGAGAACTCACACTTGAGTGTCGCCCTCCTTTGGGCAACATTAAAATGGCAGCATAGCATACCTGCAGGAGTGAGTTAGCATGCTTCCTGCTGTGAGTTTCCAATTAAGAATGCACAGGGGGGAAATGCACTTAATGGGTTGTAATTTGTCTGGCAAGACTGAAAGCTCTAGACAGAAGAGGAGCTGGGGCTGAGATTGTCTAAATGAGGCTTAAAATCACTCTGGGAAGTGATCTCTAGTTGAAAGTTAACACTAAATTGGTCCTATGTTCAGATTTATTTTTTTATTTTTTGGTAACGTGTCTACCTAGACTTGAGTTTTCTGGCTTTAACATGCTTTTTTTCCCCTTAGACTGTAAAGACTGAAGCCCTCAAGACTAAAGTTACAACCAGAGCTGAAAAGGCTGAACAGACAAAGCAAAAAGATGTCATCCCTGTTAAACCTGAGCCAGAGGTGCAAGCCCCACCTGAGCCAGCCTCTCCCACACCAATGGAGACCTCTGGCTGTGAGCCTGCTGACCTATGCCAAGCATTTTCAGATGTCATTCTGCACACTGCTATCAGAGATGTCGACGCAGATGACTATGACAACCCCATGCTCTGCAGTGAATATGTGAAGGACATCTACAAATATCTCCGCCAGCTTGAGGCAAGCAACTTAAAATAAAGGAATTTAAAGTGGGACTATTGAGCTACTTTCCCCACAGACCACTAACCATTTCTTGTCTGCTCAGGTTGAACAGAACGTCAGACAGAACTATCTGCAGGGTCAGGAGGTGACAGGCAACATGAGAGCCATTCTCATTGACTGGCTCGTGCAAGTAAATCTGAAGTTTCGTCTGCTGCAGGAGACTATGTACATGACCGTGGGCATCATTGACCGCTTTCTTCAGGTGAGTGAATCCTGGTTCTCCTAACAAAAGCTGTTAGTCCTGCAATACACCAGTCCACCTTTCATGGTTTTCATCTCACTAACGGCAACTATACCTCCCAACAGGACAATCCAGTCCCCAAGAAGCAGCTGCAGCTTGTTGGAGTGACTGCCATGTTCCTTGCGTCAAAGTATGAGGAGATGTATCCCCCAGAGATCTCAGACTTTGCCTACGTCACAGACAAGGCCTACACCACAGCCCAAATCAGAGACATGGAGATGACCATTCTGCGGGTGCTGAAGTTCCAACTGGGCCGTCCTCTCCCCCTGCAGTTCCTTAGAAGGGCCTCCAAAATTTATGAGGTTTGCAGCATATCTTGTGTCACAGGAATTGCTGATGGGTGACAGTAAGTGTTCGTGCAGCAACTTATTCCTCGTGCATGTCTTCACAGGTAACTGCTGAGCAGCACACTCTGGCAAAGTATCTCCTGGAGCTCACAATGGTTGACTACGAGATGGTCCATTTGCCACCTTCAATGGTGGCAAGTGCTGCTTTGGCACTCACCCTCAAAATATTGGCTGCTGGAGAATGGGTAAGTGCATCTGAAGGGTCTCAAGAGTTTTGGTGTGTCTGTAAGAAATTAAAGTTGTGTCCTTGCTAAAAGTTCCTAGTGGTAAAAACTAGGTCTGAAGTATTAGTATCTTTTCTTTTCATAAGAAAGGACCTATGAAGCAATGTCAAGAGTGATCCATAATTGAGTGCAACAAATGGCTGCCATAAAGCTGCAGTGCAATTGTTAACTTGTAGCACTTCCTGGCAAGTTTAATACTGGTGCAACAGAAGCTTGTCTGACCTTTGCTTACCCCAGACTCTAGAGCTGAATCTATGCAGAACATAAGTGGCTGACATGATTGTCATAATCTACACCTGTGCAGGTAATGGTTGCAATATTGCAACCATAAGTTTTATGAACTGTCATGGGAATTGTTCATATTTATAAAAGGACTCCTTGGATGAGTTTCAATATCAAAAGGCTTTGCTTTATGTGAAGGAATTGTCAAATATGTTTGTACATCGAGATCAGTAAATTCAAACTGACCCCTATACCTGCTTCACTGAGTGAATGAGTTGAATGCAGAGAGGAATTTCACCACAAGGATCAAAGTATACATATAATAGTGTGACTCATGCACATTTTGCTCAGCAAATCCTACACAGATGCCTTCAAATTGTCTTTCCAGGATGTGACGCTGCAGCACTACATGGACTACACAGCAGAGAGTTTGATTCCTGTTATGGCACACATCGCCAAGAACGTTGTCAAAGTGAATAATGGGCTGACCAAGCACATGGTAAGCTTCTTGTACTTCAAATTTTAACTAATGTTAAACTTGACAAGACCTAACTACACTGGTGTCTTCTGCAGGCCATCAAAGGCAAATACGCCACCTCAAAGCAGATGAGGATTGCCAACATTTCGCAGCTCAAATCATCAGTGGTTAAGGACCTGGCAAAGCAGGTCACACAGTGAGATCAGTGTCCTTGGCACCATGTGCTGATTTGTACAGATGTAAATTAACTTTTTAACCTGACCAAGGATCTGCACACCAAGGATGTCACTAGTTTAGTACTTTTGTGTTTGGGGTTTTTTTTTTTTTTTTTTTTTTTTTTTTTTTTTTTTTGGGGGTGTGGTGTATTTTTACAGCCTGCCCAAAGCACACCACAAGTTTTAAGTTTGACCTGAGCTACAAAATGGCAGTTAATTCTTCTAAGAGTGACAGCTGGGCTACATGATCAGACTAGTGCAAGGCAACCATTTTTGTTTCACTTATTCAAAAGTACTCAAGCACTAATCTTATTAGGCCTGAAGACCTCTGACCCTGCACCCCCTCTAAACTGCTGCTGGTGTTTAATCTAAAACTTGTGGTGTGAATTGTATGGTCAGCAATGTGACTTTTTAAAAATTTTTTCAGTGGATGTGTTGTGAAATGTACAGCAATGCTTTTTAAATCAGTTTGGTTTTTTCATTCTTACTATCTTGTTCTTAAAGGATTTATTAAATGGCTTTGACCAGAAAGCTGCCTGCCTTGTTGTTCCTTTTGATCTCCACTAGAGGCTGCTGTGAGACTGTTCAAGCATCTTAAAGCTAAAGTACAAGTGAGGTTGTCAAAGTGCCCACAATGAGAAATGTTGACTTTGCCCTGCTGTACTTCAGTTTAGAGCTCTGTTAATATTTGGTGACAGTACAGCTTGCATCAAAACGGCTCTTGATGTAAAGTGTCTCTTCATGATGGCTTTTGTGACTTCAGGGAAGCTTAAAGCAGAACTCTGGGACTTTCAGTTCACGTTAGGTCACTTCCTGAGAGTCTTATTTTGCTTTAGGGCCAATGGCTGTCCTTAGATTGGAGGCTAAAACGGGCACTTTGACTGGTAACAGACATCTTTTATCACCCAGAGGAGTCTTTACAGGTTATGCATATAATTTTGGAGGTAGTGCATGAGCATTGGGGCTCTAAGTTGGCACAATCATGTGCCTTTCCAACTAGGGGTGACCTGAAGTGTTCTCCAGTTGAAGGTGCAGTCTCGAAAGCCCTACGTTTGTCTCTAACGAGGGGAAACAAGACAAAAGGGCCTTCAGACTTGACTACATGCAAGGCTCTTTTCAACATGTTCTAAATGGGACGATGCACCAAGGCAAGGCAAGGCAAGGCAAGTTTATTTGTATAGCACAATTCAACAACAAGGTGATTCAAAGTGCTTTACAGAGACATTAGAAACAGGAACAAATAAAAAGCATGATTTAAAATTGAATAAAACAAGCAAATAAACTAATTAACAAACAAACAAACAAACAACAGTATATAAAATCAAAACAGATAAAATCAGAACAGTAGATAAAATCAGTAGTTAAATGTAAGTTTTGAAATTTAAGCTTAAAGTGTGGATTTGGTGCTTTATTCAAATGCAGCTGAGAATAGGTGAGTCTTCAACCTGGATTTAAATAAACTGAGTGTTTCAGCTGATCTGAGGCTTTCTGGGAGTTTGTTCCAGATATAAGGAGCATAAAAGCTGAATGCAGCTTCTCCGTGTCTGGTTCTGACTCTGGGAACTGATAAAAGACCGGTTCCAGATGACCTGAGGGATCTGGATGGTTCATACTGGGTCAGGAGGTCATTGATGTATTTTGGTCCTAAACCATTCAGAGCTTTATAGGCCAGCATCAGAACTTTAAAGTCTATCCTCTGACGGACAGGCAGCCAGTGTAAGGACCTCAGAGCTGGACTGATGTGGTCCACTTTTTTGGTCTTAGTGAGGACTCGAGCAGCAGAGTTCTGAATGAGCTGTAGTTGTCTGACTGATTTTTTAGGTAGACCTGTAAAGATGCTGTTACAGTAATCAAGCCTACTAAAGATGAATGCATGGACTAGTTTTTCCAGGTCCTGTTGAGACATCAGATCTTTTATCCTTGATATATTCTTGAGGTGATAGTAAGCTGACTTTGTTATTGTCTTAATGTGTTTTTCTAAGTTTAGGTCTGCATCCATCACTACACCCAAATTTCTCGCCTGGTTTGTGGTTTTTAGATGTATAGATTGAAGTTCTCTGGTGACCTGTAATCGTTTTTCTTTGGCGCCAAAGACTATTACCTCAGTTTTGTTTTTGTTTAGCTGGAGAAAATTGTGGCACAACCAGTCATTGATTTCCTCAATGCATTTACCAAGAGCCTGTACAGGGCCTCGGTCTCCTGGTGACATTGTGATATATATTTGTGTGTCATCTGCATAGCTGTGATAGTTTATTTTGTTGTTGTTTATAATCTGTGCCAGTGGGAGCATGTAGATGTTAAACAGAAGGGGTCCCAAGATGGAACCTTGGGGAACTCCACATGTGATACTTGTCTGCTCAGATGTGAAGTTACCTATTGATACAAAGTATTTCCTGTTTTCTACGTATGTTTTGAACCAGTTTAGTACAGTTCCTGAAAGACCTGTCCAGTTCTCCAGTCGTTTGAGTAATATGTTGTGGTCAACACTGCTTTGCTTCTGAGATCTGACATCAAGCGTGCTCAGGGTGGAATGTGTTAGCCCTGCAACAGACTGGCGACCTGTCCAGGGTGTACCCTGCCTCGTCCTAAGACAGCTGAGAGAGGCTCCAGTAACCCCCGACCCTGAAAAGGATAAACGGATGGCTGAATGAGAGACTAGTCCAGAGTGCGGTAGTTGTGCTTTTGGCAAAATTCTAATAAATCTGGGTTCACAGCTAGCAACTCTGCATCTCAAACCCTCAATCAAGAGCAGAACTGCACAAGCCTATACAGAGTTAGAATAATGGAGCCAAAGGGGTAACTTCTAAGTCCTAGAGAGAGAACCAGCTTTAATTGAGTGATGGTTCTCTACTGGTGAATGGTGCCTTTCACAGCTTTTTCACTGTAAACTAGCGTTTTGAACATCTGGATAAAGAACCAAGTCAGTTTATTTTGGATGTCAAAGCTAATGGCCGATGAAGATGCCAGTCTTTAGCTGAAACTGAACTAGGGCCCTTTTACTACTTATGCAAACACTGAGTTTAAACTTTGAAGTGCATTCTTTTTAACGGCCAGAAGGTGGCACACAGCCTTCCAGTGACCCCAAGGCTCCCTAGCTTTTTGACCTCAGCAAACACTTAACAGATGACTCCATGGGCTCAGTCATTAATCTGCAGTCTTACTGAGTCCAATTTGGAAATTATTCACAAGTCACTAGCTAATTTGAGTGCAGTTGCACAGTTCAGATCCACCCCTCAGTGATCACACCTGAATTCAAAACACAAAGGTAAAGACAGCAAAAAGGTGACATAGTTTCCTATGATATGTTCTGTGTGTACATGTGATCATTGTGAGCCAAAAGCTCAGACTACAGACGGTTTTCAATTCTTTTCATTTTTTTCTACTCCTTGACACAAGCTCTACTTGTGTGCTGTCCAAAATTTCTGTTTGCAAGGAGTAGCCCATCAGTAGGAAGATATGGCCTTCTTTCAGATAGATGTTGCATGAAGGGCCAGTATAAGGTAGTTTATGTGAATTATTTAAGATGTAAATGGATAATATTTATAGTGATTTAACAAAACATCTGCAAGCACACATGTAAAAATAGTATACAAGGCAAAAATGGAGTTCTATGTTATTTACGTTTTTAAATTAAATTCTTCAAGTAGTCTTCAGGAAAAGTTTTCCAGGTTTCTCGAGGGACATTTAAAGCCATGTTTGGATGTTGGCTGCCTGTTGTTAGGGTTTTCCCTCCACCTCAAAGCCTCTTAATTGTGTGGCATCACAATATATTGTTTTTTATTCAGGTTTGAGTTCATTCCTAACTCACAGCTGTATCTTTTTAATTACGTAACTTATTGTTTCTGTTTTTTGTTTTTGCTCTAATTTAAATTGAGCTATGTGAGCTAATTTTGTTATATTTTACTCAGCTCTTCCATTTTATGCAAAGTAAGTTTTCTTGGTTGTTTGCATGCAAGTTTTTACTTTTATTGTATCTTTTTTGGCTTACTTTATAACTATGTTTTAATTATTGTACTTTATTTTACCATTAATTGAGCTTTATTTTGTCTTCCTTGAAAATTTGTTTCATTGTATTGTATTTTGTTGAATGTGATTTAATGTGGATGGTCCTCCTTAAGAAACAGAAGAGAGCATCTCTGCATGATGTTTATTTATAAGGTTCTTCTTTGAAAATGGCCCAATTATCTCTGCTCCCCTTTTACATTTAAATATAGTAGTTACAATATCAGGTCACAGGATATTAATAACATTAGCTGTGCCTGTCATTCACAGTGAGATTGGAGAAAAGTGAGTTTAAATCCTCCGCTGTCAACAAATGGAATGAATGACAAATATACTTCCTCTGATTTCATTAAAACATTATAAAATGTTATGTTTATCTATCTTTATGCTGTCTGTAAATTCAGTCTGGATTGAAATGAGAGACAGTGTTTATTGCACAAGTCTCTTTTGAAAAAGAGATGTGGACCTTAATGACACTATTGTACTTTAAATAACGGTAAATTACAGAACTCTTCCCTGTCCAGGAAATTGCTGTGAATCATTATTACAGACTTCCTTCCTAAGAAGCCGGAAGATCTCATGTAAGGTGTAAATTTGAAGACTCCTCACAGTAATTGCATAACATCAGGACACGTGTAGTTAAAGCTAATGGACAGGACAGAGTGGAAGCTATTATCACAGAAACCCATTCACAGCTGAAACCCTGGGGAACACCCCCTGCTTCATCAGTCCATTCATCCTCTTATCCTCAGGGAGATGTCCAAAGATCATCTGCCATCTGTATGACGTAAGGCACTCTGTACATCATCAAGATCATAAGGCCATCACTGCTACAGGCTTGCTGGATAACAGCTTGACTACATCTGTCGCAATACAGGCAGCAAGACCGGAAATCATCTGCTCAAAGGGGAAAAAACATATTACACATTTTGGGAAATTGGTTTTATTGTAGTTCATGTGCAGAGTTCAAAAAGTGAAATATGAAGATTAAGGTCCTTTAAGGTACAAGAAAAAAAAAAACCTCAACTGATCTGAGAACCCAAGATGTACATCTGTTTCCTGACATAATGACATACAGGCTGTAATCCTGACACCTTAAGAGCACACCCCCTCCATCCATCTAGCCCTGTAGCCTCTGTTTTCCACAGAGACACATGATAATTAGTCTCAGTTATCCTGAAAAAAGCTGCCTTTTAAACCCGCAGATCAAACTGAGCATTCAAATTTTAAGGCTGCGGTCACAACTGGACAGCCATATCAGTTTACGGGACAGATTCCCCCTCTGCAGGGCTTTAAGCCCTACACTTGCAGCTGCCTGGGACAGTATTTGGCATTTTTCAGCGATATTTTGTTGTGTGACATTATTACAATGGAAAGTTGGATATGATAGCTCTTGTATTCAAGGCAATTCAGCCACTGGCACACTGGAACACCATGCTTGCAAATAACCCTAAAAATGTTTTATTTTTTTTTTTATTTTATTTTTTTACCAAAAACTATATAAACGTGTCATCACTCTGATCTTCTCTTCTCTGGCTATCAAAATGTTTTTGGTTTAAAGGCACTTTTTGTAATTACCTACTGCACAATTTAACAAAATCTTCCACCACCAGGGGGTAGCAGTTTACCAGTTTTTCGATGTGTTTGGCTGTTTTTTAACTTACCTTGATTTCCTGAAGAAAGCCTGCTTTTTCCAGGCCACCAGTATCAATAAGAACTACTTATGATGTACCATCCTATGGTTCAAACTGATACAACACAAAAATACGACTGCCGCTTGTTTGACACATTAGATGGTCACAAAATATCCATCTAAGTCTAGATGACTGCTAGCCCTCGAGCCGTGAAAATAGGGGACACCCTACCCTTCGCTGCAAAATATAGAGGTAGAGCAAAGGTAGGAAAACTGATTATCCCCTAGATCCCTTGGATTCTAGTAGCTCTAGTATCTCTTAAAGATATACTTTACTGATTAATCTCAGATTTGACAGTCACAGCATTGAGACAATGCTTTTTTTAAGAGCATTGTCATGATACAATCACAGTATGGACAACAACATGTTCTTCCAGGTGTTAAACTATATTGTAACACCTGGAAGAACATTTGGCCCAACAGATGACTAAAACCATCAGACCTGATGTAGGTCTCTGTAGTGCGAATCCAAATGACCTGCAGATCAAAGCTGACTTAATTAGTGAAACATCTTGACTCCTGTCAGCAGGACTGACATTTGATTGATTTTGGTTATATTACTTTACAAAACCTTCTGATACTGATTTTAGATGGGAACTTCAGTAAACTGGTGATCAGATATGAGAAGGATGATTGCCTCCTCTTAAAAGATGTGCTCTGGCAGTTTTGGACACTACCCACTAACTCTAATGACTTTTACTCACACTAAGTAGATTTGGTGATGTGTTTTGGTGTTTGTTTTGTTCCAGTGACAACTATTGAAAACAAGGCTGATTGATGAGCTTGATTTTTAATGGATTTGGATAATGGATCATGGAAAATTGTGTAAACCCAAAATATAATACATTTATTGTTGAGGAAAACCAGCATTCATATTACTGCACTGTGAAAGCGCACCAAATTGATGGAATTAGATCTCCAGTGATATTTAACACACCTTTTTAAAGATGTTTATGCATTTGTGCAGATTTCTGTATCCTTAAAGCCCAAATGTGTCTGTCCTTTCCCATGTTTATTCAAGCTCACCCCATTAAACGAATCTGCAAGTCAGCATTGAGGTCCAGAAAGAATGTGAAGCTTGGCGGCATCAGACCGTTCAGAATTTCAGCAATACAGATTTCACCCACAAGCAGCTCATCCAAGAAGAGAGTAAAAAGTTTGGAGATTGCCCCCAAACTTCCAGTCTAAACATCGCCCGAGATGGGCAGAGTTTTAACAAGTGCACCCTTCAAAGTGAGTCAGTGCTTATTCTCTCCTCTCATCCTCCAAGTCTGTGCGCCTCAGTTCAGTAATGGCAAAGTCAAACAAACAACCGGCCTGTGGCAGCACTGTTAGGGTTTCTGTGGGGTGCTAATAGGTTGGCAGCTGGTGTACTGAATGAGGTCTCTGGAACTGAAAGTGGAGTGAAGCACAAATAAACACAGGGGGCATTCATTTTCACAATTTATAGATTTTCAAATAAAAATCACGTGCTTCCTGAACTTTATCGACCTTTGGCGTTTTAAAGTCAAACCGAGGAAACAAAGGCTCCCATTGTGGCCTGAACAGCGGTGTGTAGGAGCCAGGTGTGAAAAGGATTTTCTCCAGATCACTTTAAGCTCTGCTTGTACGGTCTGAATGCCGAGCAGGAAGTCACCTTATCATCACAGTCAAAGAGCTGAATGTTTGTTGAACTGCAGACGCCTTTTCCTTCCATGGTCAATGTACTGTGATAGGCATTTGGATGGAGAGCAGAATGACATTTCATAGCTTATATTTATTTAAAAGAGAGCGAAGAAATAAACCAGATAAAGCTTTAATTCCATGGAGTATAACTAAAACATCCAGAACATGCATGAGCAAAGAAATCAAGTTGTAATAAACCAAAAAATACCCTTCGTCTGGGTATTTTTGCTTTAAAAAAAGAGCCATAACCACGACTGTTCTGCTCATGGTTAAGGGAATTCATCTGTTGAGTCTTACATAACAGAAGCCTGCATTTTCCTGGTATTTCTGGTCATTTCATAAACAATAGTACATTTTATTCTGGAGAAAATTAAACCCCACTTTAAAAAATCTGATTAAAATCAAGGAATGAAGTGTTAAAGCTACTGCAGAAAGGCAGAACTTTATTACATGCATATTTTGGCAAGTAATTTTGTTTTGTGGAGACAAAACAAGTTATCTTGTTTCAGCTCTCAGAGATTGTTTTTGGCAACTGAGGAGCAACCCCTGAGCCAACGCAGAACAGTGTAGTAGCAGCAAGGCGAGGACTCGATTATTTGCCTTCCCCAGTTATTTTTTTTTCTGGTCTTCACTCAATAGGTTTAGGGATTAATGGGTTTGTCCAGTGATTTTAAAACAAGAGTAAACTTGTATTTTCTCACAGGAAGAAACCAGAAGCCAGGGAATCTCTATATGTCTTCTACACACAAATATACAGAATGTGAATCCAAGGAATTAGATTTTGGGTGTAGGAAGTTTCTTATTTCCGTTTTTGCAGTGCACTTATAGTCTGAGTTCTTTTGACGAATCGTGTTTGAGCGGGCTTTGGCTGCATACAGGTAAACTGGCACGGTCCGGGCAGGTTTGGGGTTTTTGCACTGTGTTTTTTTCTCTTTTGTTCTCTCGCCAAGTTATCAGTGTACTCGTGGAAACACTGGCTGGACGGTGCTAGTTCTTTTACCATCGTGGTGATCACGTTTTTTTCTTCCTCTGTGAATGTTTTCCTATCTTGCTAACTCAGAGTTTTTGTCTGCCTTTTAGTTCTCAGCCTCTCACCAACCAAAGAAATCTGATTGCCCCTTTACGGTCTCCTCTGCAGCGAGTTGTGCTTGCCAGCCAAGTTTTGTTCTGGAATACGTCAAGTGTGATAACAAGATCTGCTTAGAGTAGTTTAGAGATTCTTCCTTACTCTCCTTGGTCCAAGCTAGCATTCCGTCTCCACTCTCGTAGAGTTCCTGGTTCAGTTCCTGCAGTAAATTGTAAATAAATCTTTTAAATTTGCTCCTGCATGCTCAGTCTCAATTTAGAGTCAAAACATGACATCCATGTAGAAAGGAGAAGATTGCATTAGCCTGTTCCATCTACAAACCACTAGCTATTATCTGACAGTGATAAGCATTAATAGATTTAGAGTCACTCGTAAACAACGGTTAGACGTCTTCAAGTCTTTAGGTAGGACCTCTGGCTAAATATTTTGAGCCTTTTTGGGTTTTGTGAAAAAACTTTGTTTCCATGTGCAAAGTAAAATACGGTATGCATCCAAAATAAAACAAGACTGTGTTAAAAATTCGTTGCTTTGTTTAACAGAAATATATATATATACACACATACACACATACATATACACACATATACACACACATATACATATATACATATACACATATATATATATATACACATACATACATACATACATACATACATACATACATACATATACATATACATATACATATATATACACATACACACATACATACACACAGTGGGGCAAAAAAGTATTTAGTCAGCCACCGATTGTGCAAGTTCCCCCACTTAAAATGATGACAGAGGTCAGTAATTTGCACCAGAGGTACACTTCAACTGTGAGAGACAGAATGTGAAAAAAAATCCATGAATCCACATGGTAGGATTTGTAAAGAATTTATTCGTAAATCAGGGTGGAAAATAAGTATTTGGTCAATAACAAAAATACAACTCAATACTTTGTAACATAACCTTTGTTGGCAATAACAGAGGTCAAACGTTTACTATAGGTCTTTACCAGGTTTGCACACACAGTAGCTGGTATTTTGGCCCATTCCTCCATGCAGATCTTCTCGAGAGCAGTGATGTTTTGGGGCTGTCGCCGAGAAACACGGACTTTCAACTCCCGCCACAGATTTTCTATGGGGTTGAGGTCTGGAGACTGGCTAGGCCACTCCAGGACTTTCAAATGCTTCTTACGGAGCCACTCCTTTGTTGCCCGGGCGGTGTGTTTTGGATCATTGTCATGTTGGAAGACCCAGCCTCGTTTCATCTTCAAAGTTCTCACTGATGGAAGGAGGTTTTGGCTCAAAATCTCACGATACATGGCCCCATTCATTCTGTCCTTAACATGGATCAGTCGTCCTGTCCCCTTGGCAGAAAAACAGCCCCATAGCATGATGTTTCCACCCCCATGCTTCACAGTAGGTATGGTGTTCTTGGGATGCAACTCAGTATTCTTCTTCCTCCAAACACGACGAGTTGAGTTTATACCAATATATATATATATTGGTATAAACTCTCTCTCTCTCTCTCTCTCTCTACATATATATATATATATATATATATATATATATATATATATATATATATATATATATATATATATATATTAGGGGTGCAACGATATTCGTATCGATATTGAACCGTTCAATACAGTGCTTTCGGTTCGGTACGCATATGTATCGAACAATACAACATTTGTAATTTATTTTATCAACTTTCCTTCTGACGATGCTGTCTGTGTTGAGCGCTCAGTGAATCTGCGTTCGACTACTCCGCCTAGGCTGCACTGTCGAGCGCAGATCCACTGAGCGCTCAACACAGACAGCATAGTCAGAAGGAAGAGCGCAGGGCACCTCCCGCACCCTCATTCAGATCTGGCGTTTGGAATTATTTTGGTTTTCATGTGACGTATGACCCTGAAGGTAAGCGAGTCATGGACTAAAGTAAAACAGTATGTTGGATGTGCCATGCAATGCTCAATTACATGGGTGGGAACTAGTGTGTTAGCGCAGTTAGCTCGTTAACGTGTTGGCCGTCTAGCCCCATGCACGGGGCGATCGGCGGTAGCTCGTTAACGGAGATTTGCCGTGTTGTGGTGTTAAGGTCATTTCAACGAGATTAACCTGAAAGCACTAGTGGGAACACAACGAATATGACTGCACATTTACGCCGACATCATCCTAGTGCAAAGACAAAAACAACAAGCATGCTACTAACTTTAGCCGAGTCATTTAGACAGCTGTTAGCACATGATTCTCCTTATGCTGCTGAGAATATAGCCCAGAAGAAGCGGATAGTATAGCTTTTATTTTGGAAAGAGACATTTCTCTGTAATAAACTCTCTTTTCCAAAGATGCATGATTCCTCAATCAGATACAGGGCTTGCAATATCGCTAGCCCGACGTCCCGGAGCTAGCGATTTTTTCAGTCGGGCTACCAAAATCTATCTCTTCCCTGCCCGTTGGGCTATTGTAGGAAGGAAAAATATATGTCAATGCTTTTGCATTCTTTCAGAAATGTAGCTGGGTAATTATGTCATTGGCATCGGTGAGCCACTGTCAATATGTGACATATTGAAATCGCGTTTGAATTTGCGCTTGTTTTTTTGCTTTCACTTTGCAATCGTGCGAACTGTGTATAGAGAGCGACAGCACTGACCTGTGAGTGATGATAGCACTGACCTGTGAGTGCACCAATTCCTCTGACATCGTCTTATTAATCGTTAGCTTATATGCAAACATGACAAGTGAAATCTCCCGCAGCTTAAACATGTGAGAGGTTGATCGCGCAGAGAATCGCTGAGCTTATGTGAGTGCGTGTGTAAAAGCAGCAGGATATTTATTTTAGTTCTGCTGAGCCAAATAAGACAGGTCAGGGTGAAGAAGTGACAGCCAAAGAAAAGCTTACCACAAAACGGAGAAGTTATGACAAATCAGACTATAAGGCAAAAAGAAAGTGCAGCTTTATCGTTTCATGGACAAAATAATTTCTGTGGCTGCAATATGACGAGCTAAATAACCAGGGCTGCACATAAGTGGTCCGCAGGTGCGCATTCGCTGTCAAAATAAAAAACACGCACAAGGGTTAGGGTTAAATTTAAAAACTGTACTTTTGAGTTAAAATATATATTTATAATTTTAATAAATGACAAATTAAAAAGGCATGAACATTTTTTTTGTATCGAAAAAATATCGAACCGTGACACCAAAGGATCGAACCGAACCGAACCGTGAATTTTGTGTATCGTTGCACCCCTAATATATATATATATATATATATATATATATATATTAGGGGTGCAACGATACAACGATGTGTGTGTGTGTGTGTGTGTGTGTGTGTGTGTGTGTGTGTGTGTGTGTATGTATATATATGAGCATTTAATGGGAGACTAATTATTTAGACCCAATCTGTAGATACAGTTAATGAGTTCTGCTTATCAGAAGCAAAAGAAGCAGACAAACCATCTCGCCACTGGCATGTACATTGGCTCTTGACTGAGTTTCATCATGATTTCATCATCCTGACTGGGGCCCTGAAGTTTGCCCCTGTACTTAACCCAACATAATTGTGCAAGAGAATAACCCCTAAAGGGCCATTAAGTTAATGTTGCCATACACAGTGATTATCGGAGGTTAAATCACCCTGCTTCACTTTCAGGGACCTGTGCCAGTGTTTGTGTTTTGATTAATGAGATTGGTAATAATGAGAACATGGCCCATGAAGCTTGTGTTGATCGTGTGATTGGGTTGTTTTTTTTATTTTTTTATTGTTTTTGTTACTTAGTTTCTTTCAATGATGACAAGACTCATAGGCTGATTTGTGAGCCATGTAATGCAGTTTTAAGGTTTTCCATGTTTAATTTTTAATAGTGTGCCATAAAACTCTGAAAAGACTTATTTATAGATGTTGTGAGATGTGGGTTTTTTTCCATATAAATGTGCCAGTGTGCTGTTTATTGTCGTAATTTAAAGTGAAGTAAACACTCAGTGTGACTGAATCTCTTTAAAGATGTCTACTAGCTATCTACTGTGTGTTGTAATCCGACCTGTTTTGGTGAGTCACACTGCCTGGCTAATGTCAGCTCTGATGTGTGATAAATCCTCACAGTGTACGAGGGAGGAGGAGGAGGGAAGGGCAAACAAAGCTGCTCCTGCTGACACGTTGTAAATCAACCTCTGGGGTCACTTGGCTATCTCCTTTGTTGTCCACATGTGACAGGGAGACTGACAGATACTGTTTGCTACTGGACCTTAGCACCTCCACTGTTTCTAATGTGAACTAACAACATCCCAAAGCCATGAAATCTGTCATGATATCAGTCAGCCCCAGATCATGCAGAAAAATGCCACCTGTCTGATACCAACCCTGTTAGCAGAGCTAAACTGATGGATCTGCGGTTCTTTTTTCAGCAGACCCTTACATATCTCATCCAAATGTGCATAATGATCAATTGTCAAAGGAGCTTGCAAAGAAAAGCGTCTGGACTTCTTTAAGTTACTTGAAGACGTTTCACCTCTCATCCGAGAAGCTTCTTCAGTTCTAAGGTCAAATGGGTGTGGGTCCCAATCAGCCAGTGGGACCCACACCCAGTTTCACACCTTGGCTAAGGCGATTAGAGGATCATCAGGGGTCCTTTTGTCCCTCTGTGGGGGGATACTCCCACTAGGTTTATATCTGGGACTCTCTACCATTTGACCTTAGAACTGAAGAAGCTTCTCGGATGAGAGGTGAAACGTCTTCAAGTAACTTAAAGAAGTCCAGACGCTTTTCTTTGCAAGCTCCTTTGACTACGATGACCTGGATGACTGAAAACCTTCACAGACATAATGATCAATTAATTCCCATCTCACTTCCCAAAATTTATAATTTTATTCTAAACAAACCTGATAACTGATGCTAATTCCCAGATGATCTCTAAATGTGAACATTTCTGCACAATATTACTTTTAGTTGGCTACATTTCACTCTGGAACATAAATGTCAGCATATGGTGCCAGAGGAAATGTCAGAGGATCGCCAAGTCACTGAGATTTATCACATAACTGTGCAACTTTTAATGCCAATCTATTTAGTAATAAATCTGCTAGTTGTTGACTTATGGGCTGCAGTGGGGGGCCAACATCACCATAACTGGAGTCACAAGTAGCTTTAAACACTTGCAATTACTCAAACTCAAGACCACCTGTATAAAAGAAAAATACTCTGCTCAGTAGCCAGACATAGAGTCACTGGGCACTTGGTAGTGTCAGATTGGACCCCCTTGTTGCTTTCAGAACTGCCTTAATCCTTTGTGGCACAGATTCAACAGGGTGCTGGAAACATTCCTCAAAAACGTTGGTCTATGTTTATTGGAAGATTGAGAACACTGTGGTCATAAAAAGATGGCCAAAACAACACTCAGGTAAGCTGTGGTGTTTAAGCTCTAGGAGGCCCAAAGTGTGCAAAACATACCCGTGACCTCTAGCATCTACAAGGCATTTAAACCCACATAACCTGCCACATACTAGATTTTTTTTTTCCGGATCATTCTCTGTAAACCATAGAGATTGTTAAGTGGGGAAATCTCACAAAAGTGCAAAGAATTCCTCTTTTAAATAGCATAATGTACAAAGCACGAGTGACTTTTACTCTGGGACAGGGTGACTGTGAGTGCAGAATCCCATCAATATTTTTCCATTTATTTTACAATTTTCAGCTGAGATCATGCTTTGAAACTAGTTGCACAAGCTGATGAATGACTACCTTTTACTTCCAAAAAGACACAAGTTTTATTTCCCAAAGTCTGACTTCGATAGGCCAATCTGCTGAAAAATCACCAGAGTATATCTCCATCAGTCACTTGAATTAAGCTACAAATGCCAGTGTGGATGTTTAACTCTAATATTACTAAAATGTAAGATCTAAGTTTACTCTTAGATGTAAAATTATGTCAGTAGACTGGGGCCACAGTAGACCTGCACTCCAAAGGTTGTGCATAACACAAATCCTGACCTGCTGGTTTGTGGATCATGAGGCTAGTTTTTAGCAGAATGTGACTACATCTAGATGAGAGACCCAGACCTATAGGCTAATACTAATGCTAGCTGGACATCCATCCATCCAGCCAGCCAGCCAGCCAGCCAGCCAGCCAGCCATCCATCCATCCATCCATCCAGCCATCCATCCATCCATCCAGTCATCCATCCTCTTCCGCTGATCCAATTCAGGATGGGGGGTCTATCCCAGCTACCACAGGGCGAGAAGCAGGGTACACCCCGGTACAACAGACTGGCCTTGATTTGGGAGACATGAAACGTGGGCTGGATGCATAGAGATAGAGGCAACTTGAGTTTAACTGGAGAAGGGTTAATGATGGAATCAATTTCACTAGGAGCAATAAGGCGTGGTGCAGGCTTGCATGTCAAAGGACCTCAAGGGAATGTCTTTAGCTGAGAGCCATACCTTGTGTCCGGGCTCGTAGCAGGGAGGCATAAGACCGATGGTGATCAGCATGATGCTGGTTTCTCTCAACCATCTTGAGGAGTGCCTCCCTGGTCTGGGTGTACAGCTGCCTGCTCCACTATAGGTGCTGCAGTACTGATGGCACGGCGATGTCGGCTTCTATGCAGGGGAAAAGTGGAGTCTGGTACCCTGGAGAAGCTTTGAAGGGTGAAAAACCAGTAGCAGAGTCGGTGAGAGTTATGTGCCTATTCCACCTTTGCCAGTTTTGAGGGCCAGGAGGAGGGGTTTGGGGAGGTTACACAGCGGAGAGCTCCTGATTTACTCTGTCTGATTGATCACTGGTTTGACGATGAAAACCTGAGCTGAGACATACCTTGGCTCTCAGTGCAGCACAAAAAGTCCTTCATACCTGGGAGATGAACTGGAGGCAATGGTTAATAGGGAAATTTCTTGAGAGTGATGAAGTGAGCAGCCTTGGAAAACCTAAAATCTACTATGATGATTATGACTGTCTTGCCACTGGAGGTGGGTAGACCCGTAATCATGGTCTAGTGCAATGTGGGACCAAGGGCGATGAGGTGTAGGTAGGTAAGAGGTTGCAGTAGCCCCGCAGGGCGTTGAGTGTTACTCTTACTGTGAGCACAGATGGGACACACTGCCACATAGTATTTTATAACCCTTTTCCATGATTCCCACCGGAAGTAGTGCTTGAGAAACAATATAGTCCTATTCACCCCAGGATGACAGTTCAGCGGGCAGCCGTGGCCACATAGCATCAGCACCTGTCACTCAAAGCAGCCACTATCCAAATAGTACATCATTTGAAGGGTTAAAACTATTTAAATGAGTGAACCTCCTCTACAATTACCACAAAAATAGCTTAAGAGACCAAAATATTTTTTTGTAGCAGCCTGTAAACATGTTTATTTCTGCTGCAAAGCTGTGAATTTTATCATGGGACTCAATATTGACTCTCTTTTGGTGTCAGCCTCAAGTGGCCATTAGAGGAACTGCAGCCATTGACACTTCATGCTTCATTTTTTAACCTTGGAGAATGCAGCATATTCTGGAAATATATACCTTTAAAAAGCAGTAGCTGAGGTTTCTCACAGATCACAGAAGGTAAATCTTTGTCAAAATTAAAGTGTTAATATATTTGTTGTTAGAAAACAAACTAAAAATGCATGAATAATAATATCATGTTAACACAGAATAAAAAGAAGTTCTTTGTGGCTGAGTGTAAACGTGTTCATTTTGTGGGTTATTTATGTGTGTAGTGTTAGCAACACCATGGTCACTCATCACTTTGGTAAATTAAAATGGAGCCATTTTGTTTCCTCAGTGTTCACCCCCTGATTTCAAGTCCCCTCACTGTGTCTTCAATAATCATGCTATTTGCCACGTGCCTCTCTAAAATAACAGAATTTACCTGATTGTGAGGCTCTTTGCTTATTGAAACTGCTTGCCGCAGAAACACAGTATACAGCATCTGAGGCTTTTTTCTTCTGGCCCGCTGTGGGGTAATTGGCTTTCTGGCTGTTATGGATGGCTCTTCAATCAGCAGTGTCCAGAAACGACACTGAATGAATACAGATAAATGAGTTTATTCGTCAGCTGTTTGTTTCCAGACAACATCTGCTCATTATTTAAACAAATTATTGAAATTTCCGCAAAACATGATTATGTGATGTTACTCTTTTTGCCCTTCTGTTGTGTTTTCTGGTAGTTTGGCCCATCAGCCTGCACTGACAGGAATCCCCAGAGACTCGAAAAGACGCGGAGGCACAGTTATTGATTATATTAGTCAATAACGGCTAGTTTCCTGCTGGACTATTATACTAATGCACTTAGGGCGAACGTCCCGACTAGCCTTGCAGGCCAGGTTATAAAGTGCACCAGAGCTCCTAAATTATTCACAAGGCCCCTTCACCAACTCCACGCCTCCATTAGAGACAGAAGGGGAAGAGGGGAGGGTGACGATGATGTCACCCAGCCCCATGGAGCCAGACAAGGGCACCTGGGACTGAATGATGGAGTCAGCTGTGGAAGGGCCAGAGCTCTGCCGGAAGAATCTATCTGAAGGAGTGAGTTCTCTGCCTCCGCAGGTCGCTTCACCAGCAGATCCTGGTGGTCAAGAGGGAACGCTGTGAAAACTGTGAGTGTGTGTGTATCTTGGTGAATACAAGCTTATGTAACCACAGTTCACAGTGACAGATGACTGCTGAGGGAAAATAGCAGAGAGAAAAATAGAGAGCCATATCTGACAAGAAAGACAGGCCTCAGGTTAACATAATACATATACTAAATCTAAGAAAGGAAAAACCACCATGTTTATCAAGAGTGAGTGCTGTTCTGTCACGGACTGCTTCATTTCTTTTGTCACATATTCTAAAAGTGTCTCCAAATCAACTGCATCAGTCTTTAAAACCATATACCTTCACTCTGATGACGACAGTTAAGAATGCCATGAGAAATATGTTCAAAAATTACAGTAAACTAACCAAATGTGCCCTAAACTCTCTTCAGGCCCAACAACAACCAGTGTTGGGGAGTAACGGAATACATGTACCGCCGTTACGTATTTAAAATACAAAATATGAGTAACTGTATTCCGTTACAGTTGCAGTTTAAAAAGGTGGTATTTAGAATACAGTTACTTTGTTGAAATAAATGGATTACACGGCGGTACTTCCCTGTTTCATATTGTGGCGGGTCAAGACTGTTTGGGTTTTGTTTGACAGCTACGTTCTGTTGTTCCAGGCAGCAGCGTTACGGTTGCCATGGTTACAGGGTGACGCTCTCTCTCTGCGTGTTTCCTGGGTGAGAGAGCACCTTTTTGTTGTTGTTGTGCTAAGCTAATAGGCAGAATGCTACATGCTCTAAAGAATGTAGCCTCATGGGCAGTGTAGTCCGTGCTGCAGGGAGAATGGACTGCCATACCTGTTATGTGTCTGTGAGCGCGAGGAGGGAGAAAAAGGGGAGTGGAAAGGTACGAGTTGTCATCGAGCAAAAACGGGAGCTGGAAGCATGTAAATATAATAATAACCACTGCAGCCAAAAAGAGTGCCTGACGAGCCCAGTTGTAAGTAAGCTATTAAGACTTGACTGTACACTGTGTTCGTGTTTTCCTCCGAAACAATAAGTTCCGTTGGAGCAGCCTTTCAACGCCTCTCTCTGTGTCTTGCAAGCAAAGTTGATCCAGACAACAAAGTAAAGCTTTTTTTCGGCTACGAGCCGACACGGAACCCGACGTATTAGCCAGAGGTCCCTTTACTACGGTTCGGAGCCGCAGACCTTCAGTAACAGTAATAAATCACAGCAATAAATCAAATCAAATCAAATCAAATCACTTTTATTGTCACATCACATGTGCAGGCACACTGGCACAGCACATGCGAGTGAAATTCTTGTGTGCGAGCCCCACAAGCAACAGAGATGTGCAAACACAACAACACAAACGAGCAAAATACAAGAATGGCCAACCTGAAACTAATAAATATATGTACAATATATAATAGTGTATGCATTTCTGGATGTGTATACTAAATATTTTCCTACGTGTGTGTGTGTGTGTGTGTGTGTGTGTGTGTGTGTGTGTGTGTATACACATTTTTACAAATTAAATAGTAAAAAAAAAAAAAAAAAAAAAATAATAATAATAATAATAATAATAAAATATATAAAATATACAGAGTTGAATATGTGCAAAACAAGTGGCATTTATATACAGTGTGGAGTGCATAATGTTGAAGTTCCAGTAGTGAAGCTGAGGTGTCTATGACGTGTTCAGCAGTCTGATGGCCTGATGGAAAAAGCTGTCTCTCAGTCTGCTGGTACGGGACCGGATGCTGCAGAACCTCCTTCCTGATGGAAGCAGTCTGAACAGTTTATGGCTGGGGTGACTGGAGTCCTTGATGATCCTCCCCGCTTTCCTCAGGCAGCGCTTCCTGTAGATGTCTTGGAGGGAGGGAAGCTCACCTCCAATTATCCGTTCACAATAGGACATTCATGTAGTTTTGTAAACAGCATGATAATATATTAAGTAATCCAAAGTATTCAGAATACGTTACTGTCATTGAGTAACGTAATGGAATACGTTACAGAATACATTTTGGGGCATGTATTCTGTATTCTGTAATGGAATACATTTTAAAAGTAACCTTCCCAACACTGCCAACAACCTCCTATAAGATCTGTTGGATCTCCTTAAAAAGTACTTCTTCCCAAAAGACCACTCAAGATGTGGAAAGGGGAGGCAAGAGGAGTAGAGACCCGAGGCGGCCGCCGGTCATAGTGGCAGAGGAACTGAACTTCAGCAGCCACCAGGCCCAGGATCCTGCAGCAGCCACCAGGCCCAGGATCCTCCAGCAGCCACCAGGCCCAGGATCCTGCAGCAGCCACCAGGCCCAGGCTCTTCCAGCAGCCACCAGGCCCAGGCTCTTCCAGCAGCCACCAGGCCCAGGCTCTTCCAGCAGCCACCAGGCCCAGGATCCTCCAGCAGCCACTAGGCCCAGGATCCTGCAGCAGCCACCAGGCCCAGGATCCTCCAGCAGCCACCAGGCCCAGGATCCTCCAGCAGCCACCAGGCCCAGGCTCTTCCAGCAGCCACCAGGCCCAGGCTCTTCCAGCAGCCACCAGGCCCAGGCTCTTCCAGCAGCCACTAGGCCCAGGATCCTGCAGCAGCCACCAGGCCCAGGCTCTTCCAGCAGCCACCAGGCCCAGGCTCTTCCAGCAGCCACCAGGCCCAGGATCCTCCAGCAGCCACCAGGCCCAGGATCCTCCAGCAGCCACTAGGCCCAGGATCCTCTAGCAAGGCACCAGCAAGTAAATCAACAGTGACTTCAACGGGCCATCACAAGGAAATACCAATCTCATCATTTTCAAAATGCCACCTAAAAAAGCAAACCCAGGAGTTGAAGGCAATTAACCAGTGAGGTTAATTGCCAGGACAGGCCGGGTTTCGGCAATCCTCAAGGGTGCTTCGCAACCAGTGGGCCTTAACGCTGTTAAGATGCCGCCTAAGAGGAGCAACGTTAATGAGGAGGAACTGGAGGACATAAAGAAATCCCTAAACTTTATGTCTGAAGAAATAACAACAATTTCCAAACAACAAAAACTGATACTCAATTTAATGGATGATATTAAAGAACTAAGAAGGCAGAGCGAGGAAAAGGACAAGAAGATTGCTATGCTGGAAGGACGGGTGTCAGATCTGGAACAATATTCAACAGTAAATGATGTGATAGTGACAGGACTGGAAACCAAGCATCAGACATACGCACGGGTAGCAGCATCAGAGAGAGGGGAGCCACCCGAGCAAGAGCTACGCTCTTTGGAAGAGCAGGTAATGGCCTTCTTTAAAAGCAAAGGTATAGAAATGGACAGTAAAAATATTGAGGGATGCCATCCTCTTCTGAGAAAAAATCAAATACCTGCCATTATCATTCGTTTTGTTAATAGAAAACAGAAAAAAGAACTGCTCAAGCAAGGAAGAAAGCTAAAAGGTACAAATGTTTATTTAAATGAACACCTAATCAAGAAAAATGCAGACATTGCAAGACAAGCAAGAATATTAAGAAAACAGAAGAAAATACAGTCAACTTGGACGTCAGACTGTAAAATATTCATTAAGTTAAATGGAACACCAGAGCAGGCTAAGGTTCTAGTCATCAAAGAGATGACTGAACTAGAAAAATATAACTGATAAATGCAAAGCAGTGCTAAATATGATGGGACCGTCCAAGTGCACAACCAACGCAGATGTCTGACAATTTTCAACTAACAACTCATATAGATATTGAAAATAAGACATTGATGTATGACAGCAACATAGATCCTAGGACATCCTCATTGACGTTGTTCACACGGAACACAAACGTTTTTGTTTGTAGGCACAAGAGCCAAGTGGAGAAGTCCCAGTACCTTCAAACTAACCACAGCAACCACATAAAGTGCTTCTAGAAGCTTCTCTAAGCCCATTGCAACCTCCTGTTTTTCACTAAATGAACTCTTTAACACTTTTTTCTGATAATGACATAGGACACAAAAGAAGACATCAATGTCCATAATTAATCACTACCTGGTTTACACTGTTGCATTACTGTTGCCAGTAAGCCAATTAAATTACCCTTAAACACCTCTTAAGGCCAACAAGAACCTTAAAGGGCACCAATTCTGATAGACTTTTCAAAATTTTCAGTGACCACTAAAACCTTAACCTTAAATCTTAAGGCATTTTGGCTATTTTTAAGGCCCTCAAGGAGAACTCTAGATCTTTCCAGGTACCCAGAGGAACACATAGAACAGCAAGAACCTTTCCAGTGTGGGTGCCGTGGAAGGCTCTCAGAATCTCTAGAACAACCACAGTAATCACCTAAAGGTCCTGTAGAAACTTTCTAAACCATTCTATGTGTAAGGACTGAACAAATAAAATGTTTAACTTTAGGTAGAGCTAGTTGCTTCCCACTTCTTACAGACTTACCCTAGAAACATTAAGTCCTGCATGCAGGTTATAATAGCTCTTTTCCAACTCAAGCATTGTGCCGATGCCTAATCTAGAACTGGTTCAATGCCTTTCTACCAAGAAAGAGTGGTGCTGGTGCCAAAAAGCTGTAAAGCACCGTAAAATTGCTGTTTTCTAAGATGCAATCAACAATATCAGCCACTGTGGGAGCTCCCCTGTTGGCAAACAATCTTGTGTTTCAAGAGTCTGTTTGTTTGTATTCCTGTGCTTCACTTTTGCCTTTTTGGTTGTAATTTTTCTTTTTGTATTAGTTAATTTCAGAATTTTGCTTCCACACTTGGCTTGTAAGACTGCAATATGGGTATAATGTGAACATCACTTCCCTGGAAGACTGGAGCACAAACATGGTTTGATGGAAAGACTGTAAAGCTTATACACCATCTCACTCACACTAGTTAGTTTATTTCAGCCCAGTACTGACAGGCTGTCAGTAAGGTCCAGGTGAATTCAGAGCCTTCTGAATGTCAGCACCACTGTATGAGCTGTGAAAGAGGCTGAAGTGGAAGATGGTCTAAATAATTTCAGTATTTTTCAGAGTATTTTCCACAAGTTGCATTGATGAGCTATCAGCTTGACTTAAAATACATTCCCACTAATTTCCTACTTGCTATATTCTGAACTCAAGAAACCCTTGAAAAGAAGAATTTCACTTAAGCAATAAGATCAAAATACATGCAATACCCTGCTGCTAATCAAAATTTTAAAGCACACGAAATAAGCCATGTGTGCTTTCACTCTAGTGTGAGGTATTTAAGCTCTCCTGCTGGTCTGCCTCTGTCTCATTTCTGGGAAGTTCAGCTTGTAGTGCACGCAGGAAAAACACTAAAACACAGTGGAAAAGCAACACAGCCAGCAACAGAGTCAAGGGAGGCAAAAGGAGATGCCAAAAGTCATCTTTCTTTCTCTCCCCTTCTCTGTCTCCTTGTCACTCTTTTCGTCTTTCACCCTTCATAAGGCCTGGAAAGGTCTTCAAACAGCTGGCACCAGCTAACATCTGGTATGTCACTGCTTGGACGTCTGTGGAATACTGAAGCAGAAGTGCAGCAAGGATAGAGTGCCGGTTCACCCCTAATTTTGAGGCCCCTTAAATTTAAAATGTCTCCATGAATTTTGAGTAATACTTAATAAATAATGGAGTCTGTGGCTGCCATACTTAAAGACCTAACTCTTAAATATCTGAGCTATTAAAAGTGGAAATGGTCCAAGAGCCTGAATTTAATTTTATTAGAAATTTGGAATAATTTCACTTTTATGTTCATCTTTTTCCTTAGGCCAAATGGTAAAATGCATAACTTCTGCTGCTTAACTACAGAGGCTTTAGGAAACCAAGCTAAACCTGTTTTAGACTGGAATGGAAACTTCTGAAACGAGCACAAACCAGTTCAGCTCATTGTCTAGACTTACAAGTAACTGCACCACACAGATGCCCAGACATCCTTCAGAGGAAGCCCATTTGTGTCGGTTGTATGCACTATTCCAATCCTTCTGCCCACACTTAATCTTTCACTGCTCACAGCTGGTAGCTATAGCTGATGGTAGGACTGAAATCAACAGCTTTACCTTAACGTTCAGCCTTCTCTATGCCACAACAGACTAGTTCAGTGTTGCACCAATGCCAGCCTGCCGTGCCCTTCTTTCCTCACTTGTGAGCAAGCCATATTTAATTGAACCCCTCTTCTTAAAGAAGCAACTGGTCTCAAACTCAAGTGGAAACTCTCTCTTTTCAAGATGAGAACCATGGACTTGGATTTAGAGGGTAATTATCATCCCCATCATATCACCTTTGGCTGCAAACAGGCCCAGTGCAATAGAGGTTATCGCTCAATCTTCAATGACCACATCTTGATTTATGCTCAAAAATCCAGGTTAGGAAAATCCTAGAAAGTTGGTTCAGTTCATTTGGACATTGTGATCTCAGTGGAAGAAATGGCTAATTGTTACGCAGCAGTGCTAGTGTTGGTCATTATGCAACTCTACTGTTTATGTGGTTGAGGAAACCTGGAGTTTCAACATTCAAATGAGCAGAATCAACTTTCTGGCTCAATGACCTCCTGCAGGTCCACGAAATACTGAAACCACCAAATGCAACAACCTCTGCTGCTTTGGAGCCAAGGGTAAAATGGTTTTTAAAAAAAGTAAAGAAGACGCTGTCTCACTTTTAGTTTTAGTACCTGCTCAGCCGGGATTCCAGGCGATCCAAAAAACATTACCTACGCACATTAGGTGGTACTTGAATATAATGGAAAACAAGTTGATCCAAGTTAAGTTGTGTTGAGCCGTGGCGAGTCAATCTGAGTAGGTACCAACGGAAAAGAGGCTTAACCGCAAGAACAAAACAAAACACTGCCCTTCTCTCTTCAGTGGTCCCCATATTGGGAAAAGATCATCTGCACCATGCTAATCCTTACTGGCTAGTTAGCTAGCTATCAGTAAACAATCATAATAAGATGCTGTGATCTTCTTTGCTGTTTGTGAGCAACTTGCTATTTTTGATTTCAGGTGTGTATTTGTGATAGAAGTGCATTAACAGAACCGAGACACATCATCAAATAAAAGTGAATCCAAGTGAAATTTACCACTAGTATATGTAAGTATATGTACACAGTGAAAAGGCAGTATAACATGTGCAATAGCTAACAGAACTTTGTATCAATGCACCGGCATGTTTGTGAGTTTGTCCTAACTGATAACTGTCACTGGGGGACATGTCACAAACAGCTGATCTGTGGGCTACTCTTGTTCATGTTTGTGCTGTTACTGGTCCTTCACTCTATGTCACCAAACACCAACACAAATACAGTACTGTGAATTCCACTTAGGAAGTCTCAGGTATTGCAGAGAAACCTATGAGCATCTATAGGGCATCTATATAAAAGTGTAATTCTTTTACCTACCGTTTAACATCCAGCACCTAAGAGCACACAGTACGTAGTTTTTTCATGTAGTTCTTCATGTTCTGGCATCTCTTCCTACTGTCTTAGTTAGAATACAACTGTGTTTCCCCACTCTAAGATTTTCCAAAACCCTCCTCTTATTGCGCTCATGTCTTAAGGAGCTTGAAAAACCTCAATCACTGGAACAATTTCTGTGTAATGGGAGGAGAAAGGAGCCAACACAAACCAAAATTGTTCCTGTAAACATGCTCTACAGATCTGTTGTGGTGAAGAGAGAAATAAGCGTGAAAGCGAAGTTGTCGATTTACCAGTTGATCTATGTTCCTACCCTCACCTGTGTCCACGAGCTTCAGGTAGACTAAAAGGATGACAATGCAGATACAAGTGTTAGAAATGAGCTTCCTCTAAAGGGTGTCCGGGCTCAGCTTTAAACAAAGTGTGTCCTTTGGGAGGGTCTCAGAGTAGAGTCACTACTCTTCCATATCAAAAGGAGCCAGTTGACCAGGATGCCTCTTATGAGCCTGCTAGAGAAGAACATACAGCCATGTCCCACCACTACAATGCTCAAGGGCAGACCCAGTGCACGTTGGAGAGATTATATCTCTCAGCTGGCTTGGGAACACCTTGGTTTATGGGTGGATGGATGGTGCAGTAGCCACCTGAACAACAATTAACAAGGTGGATAAAAGCTAATCAGATTCAGCTAAGATGTGATGCTCATTATTTAAATGTAAATAAATGACCGGTTTTCAGCTGAAACTGACATCAGGGAGCCCTTTGGCCCCATATGTCATGTAACCAGTGACCAAACTATTACATCTATCCAATCAGGGAACAAAGAACTGAGCAGGAGCAAATTAGATTTCAATATCAGGTTTCATTCATCAAGAACCAGTGACTAGCAGTGACGCATGTTTATGACATGAGACAGATGGTAGAGCAGATGTGCACTTTAAAATCAAAAATATGTCATTTTCCAAATAATAAATCATTATGTGAGCTCCTTTTTGTGTCCCAATTTTCTTATATAATATAATATTTGAGTTTATAGGGTTGGAGGTCTGCAGTGTGTGGCCTGAGTCACTTCCTTCTGGCCTCAATTGATTTTGCTGCTTTGGTGGGTAATCTTCAGACTAATGGGTGACCTTGCCTCACTCTGGAGTCTCCGTGGTCTCACCAGCCTTGATCCTTTCTGCTCTCACCCTGCACATGGGGGGTGGGGGGCAGACTTCCTCCTCGGGGGTTAAAAAAGGGTAGCAGAAGAAAGCTCTTCTACTTTCATCCGCCATTACCCAAGCACCTCACCACACAAAATCATTAAGGAAGTTGTCTTTAATTCATTCTTTGATGTCAGTCAGGACTGAGAGAGAATTAAATGAACTTATTAACTTAATTTTAATTTCAGGTAGTTATCATACCTAAAAACCCTGCAGAGAAAAGCAGTAATTATATTTCACCATATTGAACATATTTTCAATGTTATGGCTTAAAAAGGAATCCTTATACTAGTCTATGTATTTAGAGAAGATGTTATCTTACTGTCTGTTCACAACCACCAAGTGCACAAATTTGTTAATCAAAAACTGTTGGATTTAAAATCAAGGACACATACATTTAATTACTTTGCAATAATCTGATAATTATTCCTTAATTCTGTGTGGGGGAATTAAGATTCTTTCCTGGCATTGTCATCTTGGAATTATGCCTGTGCCTTCAGGGAAAATCCACTGATGGGAAAAACCTGGTTATTCAATGTATTCAGGAGTCAGCTGACAATTCAATTCAATTCAATTCAATTCAATTCAATTCAATTTATATAGCACCAAGTCACAACAACAGTAACCTCAAGGTGGTTTTTATTGTAAGGTAGACCCTACAATAATACATACAGTGAAAAACCCAACAATCAAATGAGCCCCTATGAGCAAGCACTTTGGTGACAGTGGGGAGGAAAAACCCTCCAGCAGGGGCCATCTGCCACTACCGATTGGGGTGAGAGAAGGAAAACAGGATAAAGACATGCTGTGGAAGAGAGACAGAGATTAATGACAAGTGTGATTCAGCAGAGAGGTCTATTAACACATAGTGAGTGAGAAAGGTGACTGGAAAGGAAAAACTCAATGCATCATGGGAATCCCCCGGCAGCCAACACCTATCGCAGCATAACTAAGGGAGGATTCAGGGTCACCTGGTCCAGCCCTAACTATATGCTTTAGCAAAAAGGAAAGTTTTAAGTCTAACCTTAAAAGTAGAGATAGTGTCTGTCTCCCGAATCCAAACTGGAAGCTGGTTCCACAGAAGAGGGGCCTGAAAACTGAAGGCTCTGCCTCCCATTCTATTTTTAAATACTCTAGGAAAAACAAGTAGGCCTGCAGAGCGAGAGCGAAGTGCT
The DNA here is from genome assembly GCF_965226115.1 of Aulonocara stuartgranti. Lineage (NCBI taxonomy): Eukaryota > Metazoa > Chordata > Actinopteri > Cichliformes > Cichlidae > Aulonocara > Aulonocara stuartgranti. The sequence continues at coordinate 34,995,227 of NC_138945.1, read as the reverse complement.
CTAATAGGGTGATATGGTACTACAAGGTCATTAAGATAAGATGGGGCCTGATTATTTAGCATCTTGTATGTGAGGAGCAGGATTTTGAATTCAAATCTGTGTTTAACAGGGAGTCAATGAAGGGAAGCCAATACAGGAGAACTATGCTCTCTCTTTCTAGACCATGTCAGTACTCTTGTTAAATGATGCATGGTGGGTATCTAAGCTTCTTCTTACCCTGATGTCCAGCAGGGTAAATCTGGACTCCTCAGACCAGTCCTGCGGTTACCTAACGCCTCCTTATAGGTCCTTGTAACCTATCATGTTACAAAATGGTATTTTGGAGATGTGCTATGGATTAAAGTGTAAACATGTCTAGTCTGTTTATATAGATAGCACATTCTAAGATTTAACATTTTTTAAGATTATGCTTAAAAGTTTCCTTTTTGACAAAGCATATAGTTAGGGCTGGATCAGGTCAGGTGACAGGTAGATAAAGATAAAATCTGTTATATGACATTTGTACGCATACACTGAGTCTGGGGACAAGGGAAATCTTGCTCAGAACTCAGAGTCAAAGTCAAACAAATACAAATGTAAATACAGTGAATTGAATTAAAATTAGTTAGAACCTGAAAAAGCTATTCAGGAAAGGTAAGATTTCAGCTGGACTTTATATACTGTTGGTGTGGTAGATGAGGAGGGAGTCAATTCTAGTGTTTGGAATAGAAATTGAGAACACCCATTTGGCAGTGCAAGCCAATCAGAAAGCTAGTACTACTAAAACCTGCTGATCACCAGACTTAAAAGAGCAGCATGGGGCGTAAGATTGAAGAAGATATGACAAAAAACCTGGAGCACACCACCGTTGCAAGCACTTATATGTCAGCAAAATATTTCCAAATGGATCCTGTACTTCACAGGAAGCCAGTACAACGGTTTTAAGAACTGTGTACCAGTCAGGAGTCTAGTAACAGCATTTTGAATGAACCTCAATTGTGATATATCTCATGAATTGCAGCAATAAAGAAATCTGGATGTAACAAAAGCATCAATGACCTTCTCTAGGTCACTGGTAGAAAGAAATGGTTAGTCTTAATCAAAAAAAGAAAAAACTGGCATTAACAGCTGTTTTTTTTCTGTGAGCCAAATTTACGTAAAGAATCACAGAATAAGTCTGTAAAAATTGTGGCAACAAATAGCCCTAACCAAGCGTCAGAAGTTGACAAGTTGGTTTACGAAGTGCAGAAACGGGAATTTATTTGACAAATTTTAGAAAAATATTCTGAAATAGTTTTAAAGACCATTCTGCACCATTACACAAAACCCAAATAACCAAGTAATGCTTTCAGTTTAACACTGCATCCCAGTACCCATTTCCAAGGAGGTTATTTTACCATTTAATTTGCCTTTAATTTCTGCACTATTCCCCTCATGCTTCATCTTTGTACAAGGAGCCAAGATAAACTAATTAACTCCAAGTTCAAGGACTGTTTCTTGCATATCTTGCATGTTTAAGCTGTGGGTTACAGTTTAGTCCAGCTTTATAAGAATGCTGGACAAAGTATCTTGTGGGCAAACATAAACAAATAAAAAACACTGTAGTGGCAATTTGGTAAAACAATGCAGAGATTTTTTATCCTGACAGCCCAGACAGAATAATCACTTTGCCAAAAATGAGTTCCAGATGTTCATTGTATTTTTCCATGGTACCCCATTGAGGGTGAACGCCATTTGTTGTAAACTGTGCAAAACGAGCACCGTTGAACAAACAAAAATGTGCAGAAACCAAACACAGATGACTTATTTCCTGCTATAATTAGTCTTCATGAGCTCGCCTCCTTTCACTGCCTCAGCTGTTCCAGCCATCCCTGTCAGTTGCAGGCCTGACGCAGCTTGAATGGTTTCTCTGTCCAGAACATTAGCACGTTAAAACCATCCCTGCTTTCCTCTGTAAGCTTAAAACGCCACTTATTCTGCTTTGTACATCAGAGAGCCACAGCAGGACTGGAGCCAGAAGGTGCTGCAGGCTTGCAAACTGATTTATTTTATATTCCAGCGGTTGCAGTGGTTATCAGCATCATTTTAAGTGCTTTGTATAGCGCTTCATTTTATAATGACTAAAAATATTCCTTTTTTTTTTTTATTCAACCTGGTGGAAACAATTTTAAAGGAATGTAAAAATTGTGTTTGTGTGTGGTCTAATCTGCACATTTTTTCTCAGGAGTCTTAAGCATTCATCCTGCATGCCTGAATTAACCTGCCAAGAAGACTTTCTCACAAAAACTAGTCATGCAAAAAAAATATTATTGCATATGTTGCACTCTTTATAAAAGCTTACAGAGGGTGTGATTCCCCCGTAAAGCATAATCAAGAATTTATTTAAATGAACTTCTAACCCAATCTCTCATTTTTGAAAAGTGGTCATTTAGATAGCATTTAAAATTCAAACTCCCATTTTCTCTGAAACAAAATAGTTTCTCTCTTTTAAACATAACAAATATTATTTGTTGTGTTCTCATCCTGTGAAACAAGATGGACACTAGCAGGCTTCCAGGCTTCGTAGCAGTCGGTGAGGGATTTCCTGTCCACTCCTAGATGCTGATCATTTTTTCCGTCTTCTTCTGCCATGATTCTGTTTTGAAGTTCTGCTGTGAGGGCCGACGACTCACAAGCATATACAGCTGTGTTCAGAAGTTTAAGACCTAGATCGTTAGCTTCATAGCATAATTGCCTAAGTCATTGGACTAAGTCAATGACTTAGGCAATTATGCTATGAAGCTAACGAGATATACATTTTTGTCCTCCGCCAGGAATATGAGTCTGAAACAGCTATGTCAAACACCATTTATGCAATCTATATCACTCCTGCTGTACTGATGCCACAATTCTGGGCTGGGCTAATGGTGCACATGGACGTTCTTTTCAAAATGACGGAAATTGCAGCTTCCATTAACTTTGATTGAGGATTTCGGGAAATGCACAGTAATTTTACCCCTTCCACAACCAAACTTCTATTCAGTGTCCTTTGTAGTCGACAACAGGACTTACTACCTCACATTTTCAATTAGTGTCCATACTTCAGGAAGCAGAGAGGAGGATGAAGCAGAAACAATTTTATTCAGAACTGTGGAAGGGGAATCAGTGCTCTTAAAGAATAATTTAATGTAGAGCTCTGACATTTTTAGGCATTATGACATCTAGAAGAGCAAGAAAATCTTCAGTTGAATTCACACACAAATTCTTTTTAGGATGAAACTTGAAATCAGGACAATGCTGTCCACAACCATGCTCAGAAGGCACCGCAGGATTTAGATAACCTAATATCTGAATGTGCAGTTGTTTAAAAATGGCTCCAAGAGAACATCCTGCAAATCTGCAGTTCTCCTTCTTAGAGCTTCACTGAGTTCTTTGACTTTCCCATCATTCTATCAATCAATCCAGCGAGTGCTGTTAAACAAATCTTTTTCAGAGAAACTACCAGTTGTAGTCAGTTATAACCATGAACTATATGTAAACTAGCCTCGCAAAGTTAAAAGATACTGTAGAATTTTCAGCAACACTTTTTCTGAATGTATACTTTTGACCATGTGTGGACAATCCAAAATAAATTCAAACGTGCATCCAATTCTTGTTTTTTACAGTCATTAAAGACGTTTGCTATACAGTCGTTAAATAAATAATTATAAGCCCAAAATGACCATGACTTTCATGGGTTTGATGACTGTATGCAAACGTCTAACCACAACTATAAGAGGAGTTTACCAGTGCCATCAGTGCACTCAATAATCGCATCTTTCCATATAACTGTACCAACCCTTTCGCATTTATGGTGGATCCCAGTATCCGATTTCTGGCCTTGAACTGCGATGTTGTTCATTGTCCTGCTGGTTTTTATCACCAGGTCCATCCTAAAGCTATTGGCAAATAACATCTTCCCTTTGCATGGACACTGTGTTTATTGTTTCCACATGGCTCACGTAGATGTTCCCAGATGCTGTGTGTTTAATTATCTGGACAATGTTTTTTTGGGTGATTAATCGGTGTAAACCAGTGAGGGGGCAGTTCACAGCATCTATTCTCCATTCACAGTCCCGCTACAGTAAACCCAGGAAATGTTCTGGCTTTCATCAAGTCACCACTTTGGTTTTAAGTGTTTGTGGTGCCAGTTCAATTTGATCCTGTATAGTACTTGATATACACTTTATTACTTTCCTGTAGCTGAACCCCCAATAAATGGGGACTCACTCACACTTTAGCTTTCTGTTTAAACGATCACACTTCTGTCAAAGCAGTCTGTAAAGTCTGTTTTTAAAGGTACTGTATGAATAACAGTTTTATAAGTTTATGCAACTTCACAGACATAAGTAGATGTCTGTGAATTTGAATTTATTCTGCCATGCACCTTCTTTTAATCTCCACCAAGCATAAAAATTGACTCTACATTGTGAGTTCATTCAGTGGATCTTTCTTTAAAAGCCCACTCAAGAAGCATCACCCCTCTAATCCCCTTTAAATGTCCAGAAACGACCTACGAGTCTTGTTTTCCCAAAAGAAATGTGGGGAAAATGAGACAGAGCATCTAGCAGACAGCCAAGCTGTGTGTGCCACACTTTGGTAAGTCCAAGACAGTATAAAATGGATAGCTAACCTTTCTCCTGCTGTTCTTTGGTAATTAATAGGGACATTCTTCCGGAAGAAACGACAAGCAAGACAGACAAGCTTTACAATGCCTGCCTGCAGAGGATACAAAGTGCCTTTTAATCTCTAAGTCAACCGTAGAGCCCAGACTTTATTATGAAGTGCAGGAAGCTGTCAATAATTAACAGCCTTGATAATCACTCCTGTTGTGTTGTGTTACACAGTAATTAGACTTTTAATGTCAATTTTGTTTTCTCATTATTGCTATTGTCACTGTACTGTACCCAGACCAGAAACAAAGAGAACATTTTCTCGCATCACTTCTTTAAAAAATAATTTTCTGATACATAAACTATGACTCTGAAGAAAACATATGCCTTTTACATTTTCCGCTTTTTAACCACAACACAGTAACGTGTATATTTTCTCTTTTTCCTGGTCATAGTGATTATTTTAAGATATGGTAAGCGCTCTGCTGTACTCCACTGGCAATACTGTAAGCTGTATGCCTTCTCAGTAGTAACTGTGTCCATAAATTCATCAGGTCATCGAACAGCTAGGCAGTAAGTAGGGCTGGGTATCGTCCCTCATTTCTAGAATCGATTCAATTCCGATTCACAAGGTCCCGAATCGATTCGATCCATGATTCAATTCAATTCAATTCAACACCTGATGCTGCTGACATGAAGCAGAGCAAAGTTACAGAGGTTTGATTAGAGACACAGTTTTGCATAATTTAAAGTTTACATTTGTTCAGTATTGAACAGCAGAAATGAGGTTTTCTTTTCGGAAGTAAGTAAAAGGAAAAAAACAGCGTCCGACAGCGCTGTAAACAACGGTAGACTTGTGCGTAACAAGCAAGCGAATAATGAAGAAAACAGATTTTTAGATGAGAGAGAGAGAGAGAGAGGCATGGTGGAAGCAAAACAGCAAAAGTCAGAGGGAATTCATGATGATGTTTATGTGAAGCATAGTTTGGATCTTCTTTTGCTGCTGGTTCGGTCAATATTGTTTGGAGATAAATAAAACCTGCAGCTTCAGAATCAGCGAGCTGTCGGCTTTCAGCCTCGACCGTGTCCGTGCCGTCGGGTGAGAAAGTCACATCTCACTGATTCTGATGCATCGGCGGGTCCGCGCTTTGTGTTTATGTCTTTGTGCAGAATCCGTGTACCTGCTCTCATTTACTGTTTTAGCTGTTTGGTGGTTGTTGAAATTTTGTGAGGTTTAACCTGAGATTCTGGCGTTTCGTGCAAAATAAATTTATATTTAAAAATCGATTCAGGATTTTTTAATCGATAAATCGATAATCAAAACCCACCCCTAGCAGTAAGGCTGTTAAAAAAAACAACAAAAAAAACCCCAAAAGCTTTTTGCAATCAGAATAGTCGCCCCCTGCTGGCTATCTAAAAAAAAGTGCAGCTTCAAAACAAGTAAAGATGTGCAGTTTAACAACCTAATATTGCTAATAAAAAAAAATCTGCCTTCTTTCTAATGGCTAGCAGGTTTGCAAAGAGAAGAACAGACATCTTTGAGAAAATGTAACACTCACTTTAATGCTTCATGATGACTTCAGCTCTACGGTGCAACACATCTGTCCAGCAGAGAATGATCTGTTATCAGTATATTTGAACTCACACAACATTTAACACCAACCGAAACACATTATTGCACGGCACTATTTACTACCTTTCACACTGTTATACTACTGCACTTTAATGTTGTCTAACTTGTTTGTTTTCCTTATTCTCTTTTCAAAAAACTCCTTTAAACCTGCTATTGGGTAACTTTTTGTTTTAATGCTTTAGCACATTGATTTTGTAAAATTTTACTTTAATTTATACTTATTTAACTTTATTGTACTTGTGTCAATTTCAGATTTCAGGTTTTTACCTTATTAGGATATTTGTTAGATACATGTTAGATATTTGAGATATATGCCATTCTACTTATTTAAACCATTTGTTATGTTTCTCATGTGTATCTTAATTTTCTATCAGCTGTGGCAGAAGAATTCTCAAGTACAGGATAAATGCAGTTTTTTGTATCTTTATCTAATAACAACAAATGGCTACTTCTCACCGATGTATTCCTAATGGCAGGGTCAGAATTTGACGTAAACAACATGAAAGCATGGATTCATTCTGCCTTGTATCAGTGGTTCAGGTTGCTCGTGGCATGGCTCCAGCAAGTTCCAGTTCCAGTTAGCACACCTGTCTCCCATCTACTCATTTCCCAGGACTAAAAAGGCCAGATGAAACTTCCACTCTCTGCCAGATTGTTGTCACCTTTGTTGCGGTAATCGCTGTGAGCTATTGACTTTAGTATTTTCTGTGATTTGACTTCTCCTTCTCGTCTTCTCTCCTAGTACTCTTTCCAGTGTGTTCTCTGGCTAGATCTGGAACAGAATCTGCAAACCAAGAAAGTCCTTGTGTAGTAGAAGAATTCAAAATATGAAAGAATAATCTCAAATTGATACTCAACTGGAAACAGCACTAACCTCCTCTCTCCCTCCAGCAGTCCTCCAGCGTTCCCCTGCTTGGTTCCTGTCTTATAATATTCATCAGAGTGAAACTTAGTCCTGAGTACATTTACACACCACAGCCTACCTGAGTATTGTTGTTCGCCATTTGTATCCTTTTACGGCCACAGGGTACCCCTCATCTGTCTGGCACCAGCAATGAATGAATGAAGAGGCCCGAGAGCAGACCCAGGAGACGCTGGAGAGACTGAGTCTTTCAGATGGCTTGAGAGCACCTGAGTAGATCTTAGTGGATTATTCTGTTTGATCCCCCCCCACTACCACCACACACACACACACACACACACACACATACTGGTAAAGGTGAATTGGAAGGACAATTTTTTCAAACAAGATTTTTGCAACACTAAACGGACCCCCCTTTCCGCTTGTGCTAGATAGATGAAGTGCATCTTTAAAAATCCCATTTGAGTTGTACAACACAAATCTCACTTCAAAATTGTGAAAAACACACCAGAACTCAAAATATAAGAACCTGACAACATGGTGTAATAAGAGGACAACACTAATTAGGTAACTTGGCTCCTCCCCCTGACATGAACAGTAATTGTCAGGGCTAACTTTATTAACAGGACAAAGGCCATACACATACACAAACATGTATTTTGTGTGTATTAAAAGGGCAACAGGTGAATAAAAGGAACAAATTGAGTGCATTTTACAAAAACAGGATTGTTTTGTTAACAGAAATGAAAATAACTGGCAATATAAAATTATATGTCCTCTTAGATCAGATGCACTAAAACAGTGTCAACAAAATGAATTTACCAATCTTCTAATAGTAAAATTCTAAAATAAATAAATGAGAAACCAAAACATACAAAATATCTTTTGTAACTCCTCCAAGAAGTACTTTGGAGTTATGTAGACTCCTCTACATAGGATTTTCTTTTTTCTTCAACGACACGCCCCGATTCCTCACAAAATCTCTGATGTTTTGAATAGAACGACCAGCCAGAGCAGGATCTTCTGCAGTTTTGCATTGCTGGCATTCGATAATAGTGGCCAGTTTTCCTTTTTTGATATGTTCGCCAAAATACTTCATTATCGCAGCAACCTCCGTGGGAGACCAAGGATGCTTTTTGACCCTCCTTGCATTTTCCAGAGAAGCTAGAAGCAGAAAAAAATAAATGTAAACAAACTACTTTTTAAACAATTTTTAAATTAAAGGGGACGTATTATGCTCAATTGTGTGAGTTGACATGGTTGTAGGATGCAAAAATATAATGGTGATAATCGGCTTCCTTCAAATAAGCCGAAGAATTGAGTTCTGCACACACTAGTTTTACAGCCCTGCTAAGAACAGTTAGTGTTTAGTCTACACAGCCCAAAGACGGCCTTTGCATTGTCCACGAGGACAGGTGCTGAGGCTGTGATTATGCTGGATTGTGCAAAATACACTACCTGGGACCTAAAAGAGCTCCTTTTTTAGTTGTTGAAAACCTACACTTAAGGAGTCGGGAGGCAATTCATAACCAAATATACATACAAAAGCAACAAAAAAAAGTGGGTTTTGCATAATATGTCCCCTTTAAGGTGAATTTGTTGTAACAGTGTTTCTTTGGTATAAATCCTGTAATGCTGACTGTTTAAATACTTATTACAATGGATGAATACATTTATTTAAATGTAAAATTCTGAAAGGTAGCCCACATTAAGTCAGAATTCCAATAAATAGCTATGGCAAATCACTATGGATGGAGAGCATTTTATTCCACACACACCGTTATACAACAAAAAACATGTATAGCATGATATTGTAATAATTTGAAATGTATAACATATACTCAAACATTTCATATATAACTGTCTGACTCAAATGTTTATTTAAAAACAAGGGTGGACCCTGCCTGACCATGAGGTGGGCCTTCAGGTTTTTTCAGTGAACATAATTTTCTTCAAGACGTTCAGGTTACAGCCCACAATTAGCCAAACCAGCCCAAATTTTCCAATATTATCCAGATTCTGCCTATGGGAATAAGATGATGTTCAGAGTATGGAGATAATGTAGAAGCCCAATGGTTGAGGAATCCTCAAAATTAAAAACCCAAATCATAATATGTTCTCATTGCTTTGTTTATTAATTGTTTTGGTGCATTGCTGTTTTGAAAATGATAAGTATTTAAATGTATTACAGATTAAAACAGGCATAGGGAAAGTAATTTAAACATTTATCCCATTACTTAATACAAGGTATTGTTCCACATTGAATGTGATTTATGTTTTACCTTACCAAGTAGGTTAATATAATTGTCTAACCAAGTTGTAGAATTATGGTACGGTCCCTGGCAGAAAGATGAGCATAGTCACCATACTGGCTTGGGTGGTGTGGATAACTGGGTTCAAAAATGCATGAAGTTTACATTTGTGCTTAAGTGACTTTTGTATGCATGTCACCATTTACCAGATTGTTCATTTGTTTTCTTCTTACTGCTTGGCTTCATCTCCTTGTTTAGTATTCTGTTGGGTTCAATGACCTTACCCGCTCCATTTTTACTTTGTGCTGAAAAACAAAACAAAACAGTAAGCATATATTTGTTGTATTAAATCTCTTATAATGTAATGTCAAATGCTCCTGAATGTGGTCAAGCAACTAATGGACCTTGAAATCTTGAATATGGTTTCTAAGATAAATCCAGAGTCGCAACTATGACTTTTAGTTTAAGGTGACACATGTGAATGTGGAATATGGCTAGAGCTATTACAGCTGATATTAAAAGATACAAGGCTGAATTTTTCTCCAAACAAGACTCCGGTGTAGTGATGGGATTTCCGGCTCTTTTTAGAGATCCGGCTCTCTCAGCTCGGCTCACTAAAAAGAGCCGGCTCTTTCGGCTCCCGAACCGGCTCTTCAGGTTATTTTGTTGCTTTCATTCATTTATTATTAACAACAATATAAAATTATGCACAAAATGAATTACTAATGTTTAAAAACGTGTTTTCTATGTATATATGTTCATTATATAAATCTGCTTTTATTTATTCACTCCACATAAAATTTAAAAAATAAATTATAAAATACAAAAACCTACCATTTACAATTTAACTTTTAAAATTTAAACTTTAAATTTAAAAATACCAAGTGCCCAGTGCTCAGCTCAGTGGGTAGACACACTGGCAGCTTCACTTATATCACACTTAATTCACTGTGTTTTATCTTCCCATCGCACTGATGAGTGGACAGTTTTCAGGTGCCCGTGCTCTATATGATATCCTTTTCTTGCAGACTCTACACTCTGCCTATGTATTGTCAGTAAAATTTAAATGGTTCTAGATTTTGCTTCTTTTCTTGGTGTCACTCATTTTCTTTACTCCACCTTTCTAATGTGACGACATTGTCTCTTGTTGTTGCTCCCGGCTCTCTTTCTCTCTCTCTCCCTGCTGCTCTTTTCGTGTGCTACTGCTGTTGCGAGTGTAACTACCGCCCCTAGCTCCTCCCTCTGCTCAGAGGCGGGAGGGGTGCAAACGCAAGGCTCTGTTTGCGCCCCTCCCGTCTCTACTCAGCGCAAACACAAGGCTGACGTGCAGCGAAAAAAGTGAGAGAGAGGGCAAGAGAAAGTAAAAAAAAAAAATCCACGGCTCCCAATAAGGAGCCGGCTCGCATCGTTCACTTCAAAGAACCAGCTCTAAGAGCCATTTCGTTCGCGAACGACCCATCACTACTCCGGTGACTGGTCAACTTTCCACTCACCACTGATTTACTGTAGAAAGAGGATGAGAGCGTAGAGGGAATACTTCAGAAGCGCAAACCAGGTAAATAAAGAGTAGTAGATCAGCCCTCCACACACCAACTATTTTCATCTCTCTTGATTAATCTCATCTCCTTCTGTCTCCTGCAGGGCAGCTTCCTTTCTAACATCCTTCAACAAACCTTCCTCACTGTCCCTTGTTTGCACATGCCCAACACAACCTCAACCTGGCCAATGTAGAACAATGTAGACATTTTTTCCAACATGTGCAGTCCCAATGATATTGTTCTTCCTAATCCTATCCATTCTCTCCACCCTCAAAAAGAATCCCAGCATCTTTGCTTTCCCCAAACTCACCTCCAAGAACTGCAATCTATTAAGAACTCTGCTGCCCCCTTACTCTACTGCACTCACTCTAGAGACTATATCACCACATCCTAAAAAGAACATTACTGGCTGCACACTGACTATAGTATTGAGTGCAAACTCCTAATCAACTTTTAAGCCTTCAACAACCTCGCCCCCGCCACCCTGAGGGATTGTCTTTACTGTCACTCTCCCACAACACTGCTAACACTAACCTCCTTACCCCCATCATCAAAATCATAAATCTGAGGGTACAATCCTTTGCCACTGCTAATTGCACCCTCTGGAACTTCCTCTGCTCATTAGATTCTCTCTAGAACTTTAAATCACAGCTCAAAATCACCTGTTCAAACTAGCATTTCCTACCTGACCATCCTCCAAAACTGACCTTTCTATTCTGTTGAGCTGGTCTTTAGAAAGATCCTTGACTTTCTTTAAATTACCATTTGGACAAAGGTAAAAATCACTGGAAAAATGATAGTAATGAATTATCTTTTTTTTTTTTTACATAAAGATAGCAAAGATAGCAAAAGTGTCTAGGAAGTAGTTACAAAGGTAAAAGCTTCAATAAATGATGACAAACACATACCTGGAGGTTCCTTGACAACTTTCTTCATCATTCTAGTATCTATAGAATCTGTAATAAAGTCTATTAGTCATGTGATTTCATAAATTGAACAAAGTTGAGACTAATCACATTGTACTTACCAATCTGTGGATATACAAGATTTCCTTCATTGACCTCACGCTCCGCTCCGACCTCCTCACGCTCCGCTCCGACCTCCTCACGCTCCGCTCCGACCTCCTCACGCTCCGCTCCGACCTCCTCACGCTCCGCTCCGACCTCCTCACGCTCCGCTCCGACCTCCTCACGCTCCGCTCCGACCTCCTCACACTCCGCTCCGACCTCACTTTCTTCACTTGAATCTGTCAACTGTAGGTTATCTAACAAAATAAAAGATTGTCTTAATGAATTATAAGGTTATAGTGCAGGAAACGTGTATAATTCTTAACCTTAACACCACTTTACCTTCGATTTCAATCTCTTCAAGTGTTTTGCCTTGAAGGCTTTTGAGAGACCCTTTCTCCATGGCAATCAGTAGTTTGGATATTTTGGCAAGCTGGGTAGTAGCCTCTGGAAGTCTATAATATTCGCGATGAACACGAATATCATGACCTAGGAAGTTGGCAACTTGGTCTAACTCGTGATTCTTGAGGTTTAAGATCTGAGACAAAGTTGCGACATGTTTGCGCAACTGCGTTGAACGTAGGTGTTCAGGGTTTTCAGCCCCACATTCAGTCGCATAAATCCTCAAACAGTCCTGTCCTCTGTAGGGAGTCAGACAATGAGGTCTGGCAAACAGGAATATGTTTTCTGCCAGAACACCACAGTCTTGTCTTTTCTCTGTCAGCCGTGTTATGGCATTCACCATGTCTGGTGAAAGTAGCACTGCAACCTTGCGTCCTCGTTTACCCCTCAATTCTACACGACTGAAGTGTTGACAAAGGTAAAGTTCAAATTTTGTCAGTCCAATTGCAACATCCTTGTGCAGGGTACTAGTGTCTCTCTCCTGGAAGCCATTCAGTGTCATCTTTGAAATTTCTCCCCCTCTTCTCCTGTTAAATAGTATTACATTTGCCATGGTAGCTTTACAAAGTTCACTGTATGATTTTGGTGAACTATGCTCTTCCAAGTCCTTCAGTGCTTGTTCTGTAGTCTTCTCCAGATGTCTATGAAGACGCTGAACATCTTCTGTGAAAGGAAGTGTGGAAGGCTTGTTGAAGTGCCGCTCGTTTAGTGTGGTTAATGCAGTATGGGAGATGAGTTCTGACCACTTTGTAGCATAAAGGGTTTTGAAACTCTGGGTTGACTTTATCAGTGCACTGTCTTCTGCCATCAGTGCTCTGCAATGTATAATATCACAGACTTTCTGCAGTGAGTGTCCCAACTTTAAAGCAAGGCTTGGAGTCGAGTAGCAGTTCTTTTCTTCATCATACCCACACACCTTCTTAACAGCTTTGATAACCACATTGAAATTTGCAGGTCTTACAGCATCCTCAAAAGTGTGTATTGAGCATTCTTTCCGAAGTGTGAGCAGAAGTCTTCCACATTCTCGGAGTGTCTGGCGAATGTAGTCAAATTTGGTGGGATCTTTCCCATGTTTGTTAAAGAATGATTGAGCAAGCTGAAGAATAGAGAAGTCACTTCGCACAGTAGAAGTTATTTCATCATCTTTCATGACAGCTAATATCTTCCAAACACCGGGGGAAACTTGCTGACACAGAGCTGACTCACTCATACAGGCCAGGGACAAGACCTTTTTTCGTCCCCCCTCTGAATTGGCCTCCACTGGTTTTGAAGAACATTTACGAACATGTCTCCAAAGATCTCTTTTAAGATATAATGCCTCGCAATAAATGCAGTGAATATAGTCTTTTCCTTTGTAGGGTTTTTTTGATGTGCGTCTGGTTTTTAATGATCCAATCCCACTTGCGATGACCTCCGAGTTATGTCTGTGGTTTCCTTTGTTTCGCAGCTTAGAAAGCATTTTCAAACGGTCTTTGGACTTCTTGGGAAGACTTAAAACTCGAGCAACATCTGCATGTGATTTCTCATGAGTTTTTAAATGACGTGTAAACTTTGTCTGTAGTTTTCCACAAATGTAGCAGTATGTTTTGTTTCTTAGTGAGGAGGATGTTTTTAAGGAATCTTCAGCCGTAGTATTAGAGTCATCAACAATGCCTTCAGCATCAGACTTTTCTGCTGTGGCAATAACCCCTGATACGTCGAGCTGTCTTGTGCCAATTCCATCTTCAGATATTGATTCGGCATCTTCTGAAATTCTTTGTCCTACTCTCTCTAAAAAACTTTCTAGGCGAGGTCTTTTCGTTTTGCAAGCAGATTGACTGCTGGAGATCTCAGAGTTCTGTACTTGTTTGCAACTTATATTTAAAGGCTCTGATTTGTTGTCCCATGAGCTGTCTGAGTCAGCTATAGAATCTGGCACATATTCCTCTTCTGATGAAGCCCCCTCACTTGAACTATCTTCACTAAAGACCTAATAACAATCAAAAACACAAAGTAAGACTTTGTTTACCTTACATATTTTACTGAGAATAATTCTGCAAAAACACTTACCTCTGGAAGAGGTTCAGTGAGGTTCACCTTGTGGCTAACATAACATCTTTTGTGCCAGGACTGGTAGCAAACTAGACAGAGAAAAATTAAGTTAATAAAAGAAAGGTAGTTAAAGCCGCTTTCCCCAATTTAAAAAAACAGGCTAGATGGAAGCATAAACACAGTCAAGAAGGCTCCCCCCTCCCATTGGATATTATCCATAGGCCACACCCCCTGGTGTGCTTTGCTGCTAAACAGGCCAGTGCATAGTGTGGTGGAGCCATGTTAATGTAGAATTTAAGGAGTCAGGAAAGACTGTTCTATCGTTTTTCTGGACTGAGCCATGTTATTGGCTGATGGTTTTAGACAAATGCAACAGAACCACTTCATTTTTTTTTCTTTAATCTCCAAACAACATTTATAGCTATGCTTTGTTAAAATGTTGTTATGAACATGAAAAAAAAAATATGTTAAGCTAACTTGTTTTTGCAAATTGGGTATAGCAGCTTTAATAATGACATGGTAAGTAAATATGTAAAAAGTGCAGATGTAAAAGGTTCATTATGAACATATATCATATTTACTTATGGATTAGTTTTTATAGTGTTCCTTATGGATCATATTTAAGATATTCTAATGTACCCAACCTTCCATAATTAAATAATTACCTTCACATCTCACACCACTCCATTTCAGAGGCGAAAAAGGTCCTCCACATGCAAAACATTTTTCTAAACTTGACATTTCGTCAGGGACTAGATCATGATCGCAGTCCTGTTTGGTAAAAAAAAACAAAAAAAAAACCAGTGTAATCAAAAACAAAATTCATACTTTTGTGATGTAAAATATCACAACCAAATAGTTGTTTTGGTTCCTCTTTAAAAAGGAGTTAAGGACGGAAGAAAAAAAAAAAAAAAAAAAAAAAACATGTTCAAGTGTTACTAAAACTATTAAATCAATTTTTGTAACTTTTGCAATGCAAAATTTAAAGGGAAAAATACCTGCTGTATATAGATCAATTTTCAAAACAATTTTTTCTTCTAGGTTTTATATTATGGTATATATTACAAAACCACAATGAAAAGAAAATTCATTGTGGACCCACAACACCCAAAAAAGATTAGACTTACAATTTGTTCTTTCTGAAATGAGAAGATGTGTCCAAAGTTTTGACTGGGAGTGTAAAAAAGTATAATTAAATCATGAAGTCATGAATCCATCAAGACATAACGGATGGCCTTTACACAACAATGTTACATAAATGTGCTTAGCATTAACAGGAAAGAGTTTAGCGATTGTTTCGGTTGTATTTACATGCTCCTTCCTATAGTAAGCTTCATTCTTGCTCCTTGATCAGCTGAAATTCAAATATGCGATCTAACTACATCAGAGTTCATTTCAACCAAGCCGAGAACTACGTCTTTATGCAAACCAGATTTAGGGTTGGGGTTTCATACTTCTTGTTTCAAATCTCAGTCCTCCTAATGCGTGCATCTTACTTGGTCAAGATAACCAAGGACCCACATACCTCAATACTGCCTAATAACTAGCACCTCAGTCTACAACTAAAACAATCTGACACTGAAACTCCAATTTACCTTTGTTGCGTCGTTAGGAGAGGAACTGGCTGCATTCTCATCCACAGCCTGAGATGGCACCATGTTGGATTTCTAAAGAAGAAGCGTGAATAATGAATGGCAGTCTTTGGGTCTAGCCAAGATGAATACAGTCCTCCTAATGTCTGGACCTGTCCAGTTGAGTAATACACAGGACCCGTGTGTGTGGGCGCACTTGTAGGTAGAACT
This sequence comes from Aulonocara stuartgranti, assembly GCF_965226115.1. Lineage (NCBI taxonomy): Eukaryota > Metazoa > Chordata > Actinopteri > Cichliformes > Cichlidae > Aulonocara > Aulonocara stuartgranti. The sequence goes on along the minus strand of NC_138945.1, from coordinate 34,979,090 downwards.
CAGTTGTTTATACTTCCTGTTTCAAATCTCAGTCCTCCTAATGCGTGCATCTTACTTGGTCAAGATAACCAAGGACCCACATACCTCAATACTGCCTAATAACTAGCACCTCAGTCTACAACTAAAACAATCTGACACTGAAACTCCAATTTACCTTTGTTGCGTCGTTAGGAGAGGAACTGGCTGCATTCTCATCCACAGCCTGAGATGGCACCATGTTGGATTTCTAAAGAAGAAGCGTGAATAATGAATGGCAGTCTTTGGGTCTAGCCAAGATGAATACAGTCCTCCTAATGTCTGGACCTGTCCAGTTGAGTATTACACAGGACCCGTGTGTGTATGCACAATTGCCAGAGTAACTCTCATTGATCTGAATTCATTTCTAAACTCAGTCCTCCTAATGTCTGGACCTGTCCAGTTGAGTAATACACAGGACCCGTGTGTGTGGGCGCACTTGTAGGTAGAACTCAGTTGTTTATACTTCCTGTTTCAAATCTCAGTCCTCCTAATGCGTGCATCTTACTTGGTCAAGATAACCAAGGACCCACATACCTCAATACTGCCTAATAACTAGCACCTCAGTCTACAACTAAAACAATCTGACACTGAAATTCCAATTTACCTTTGTTGCGTCGTTAGGAGAGGAACTGGCTGCATTCTCATCCACAGCCTGAGATGGCACCATGTTGGATTTCTAAGGAAGAAGCGTGAATAATGAATGGCAGTCTTTGGGTCTAGCCAAGATGAATACAGTCCTCCTAATGTCTGGACCTGTCCAGTTGAGTAATACACAGGACCCGTGTGTGTATGCACAATTGCCAGAGTAACTCTCATTGATCTGAATTCATTTCTAAACTCAGTCCTCCTAATGTCTGGACCTGTCCAGTTGAGTAATACACAGGACCCGTGTGTGTGGGCGCACTTGTAGGTAGAACTCAGTTGTTTATACTTCCTGTTTCAAATCTCAGTCCTCCTAATGCGTGCATCTTACTTGGTCAAGATAACCAAGGACCCACATACCTCAATACTGCCTAATAACTAGCACCTCAGTCTACAACTAAAACAATCTGACACTGAAACTCCAATTTACCTTTGTTGCGTCGTTAGGAGAGGAACTGGCTGCATTCTCATCCACAGCCTGAGATGGCACCATGTTGGATTTCTAAGGAAGAAGCGTGAATAATGAATGGCAGTCTTTGGGTCTAGCCAAGATGAATACAGTCCTCCTAATGTCTGGACCTGTCCAGTTGAGTAATACACAGGACCCGTGTGTGTATGCACAATTGCCAGAGTAACTCTCATTGATCTGAATTCATTTCTAAACTCAGTCCTCCTAATGTCTGGACCTGTCCAGTTGAGTAATACACAGGACCCGTGTGTGTGGGCGCACTTGTAGGTAGAACTCAGTTGTTTATACTTCCTGTTTCAAATCTCAGTCCTCCTAATGCGTGCATCTTACTTGGTCAAGATAACCAAGGACCCACATACCTCAATACTGCCTAATAACTAGCACCTCAGTCTACAACTAAAACAATCTGACACTGAAACTCCAATTTACCTTTGTTGTGTCGTTAGGAGAGGAACTGGCTGCATTCTCATCCACAGCCTGAGATGGCACCATGTTGGATTTCTAAGGAAGAAGCATGAATAATGAATGGCAGTCTTTGGGTCTAGCCAAGATGAATACAGTCCTCCTAATGTCTGGACCTGTCCAGTTGAGTAATACACAGGACCCGTGTGTGTATGCACAATTGCCAGAGTAACTCTCATTGATCTGAATTCATTTCGAAACTCGGTCCTCCTAATGTCTGGACCTGTCCAGTTGAGTAATACACAGGACCCGTGTGTGTGGGCGCACTTGTAGGTAGAACTCAGTTGTTTATACTTCCTGTTTCAAATCTCAGTCCTCCTAATGCGTGCATCTTACTTGGTCAAGATAACCAAGGACCCACATACCTCAATACTGCCTAATAACTAGCACCTCAGTCTACAACTAAAACAATCTGACACTGAAACTCCAATTTACCTTTGTTGCGTCGTTAGGAGAGGAACTGGCTGCAATCTCATCCACAGCCTGAGATGCCACCATGTTGGATTTCTAAGGAAGAAGCATGAATAATGAATGGCAGTCTTTGGGTCTAGCCAAGATGAATACAGTCCTCCTAATGTCTGGACCTGTCCAGTTGAGTATTACACAGGACCCGTGTGTGTATGCATACTTTTCAGTATAGCCTTTATTCATTTAATACTATTTATACTTATACTGTACTATTTACATTATACCTTGCTTCTCCATGGCCAGTTGGAATCACCATAGTTATAGGTGATTTCTTCTCCTGGACCAATATCTTTGATTGCAAACAAACAGAGATGGGGCCTTCCATCCACTCTGGTAACTGTCATTTTACTGTTTGGATTCACATTATCGTCATTTACAAGTCTGCCAAGTGAGCCGTCCTCTCTGGTAGCATCAACACTAAAACAAAAAGTATACAATAACAATTACACTCTGTAAAGAAAGTCATTAAGTATATTAGGTTGTAGAACGTCTGAATAACATTTTAATATTCAATTCAAAATATTATTTGAATATTATAATTTGTAAACCTCATGTATTTTATCCTTTATCAAAGCAGTTACATACCATAACTGTTTTCCATTGAACTTGAAATCAAATATGAAAACCTTGAGTGCATCATGGTAAAGTTTCATTCGGTTTTCTTGTTCCTCTTTAGTTATGATTTGTCCTCTGTACTCAAAAAGAAAATCTCCCTTTTGAAATGACCGACAGCTGAACACACCGCGACCTAAAGACACACATCAAAAACAAATTGGGCAATAAACTATAAACCATTTAATTAAAATCCTTCTTGTTTTTAAATATGTTTTTTATTTGATTATATTGTATTATTTATTTTGGAACATGTAACATGTTCATAATTCCTTGGGGAAAGACAAGGAAAAAATAGAAATATAATAATAATAATAATAAAACAAGTATAATTATATTCGTGATTATTAATTTTCTCATGCATGGTATGCTACAAAAAAACTACAAAAAACATAAAAATTTCTATTTTGAGAAGCTGACTGCATTCTTTGGAATCAACTCACCTTTAAATGAATCAATATACCTCACATCAAATCCTGCCTTGTCTTCACCTAAGGAGCAGTAATACCTAGCATCTTGTATGGGATTTATTTTAGCTCTCCGTGGCCTTGTTGCCGCCATCCCCTGCAAAGATCAGGTATTAATGACTTTAGAAATAACACATTATACTACAAAATGTATGTAGACATAGAAATAAACAGATCGAAAAATCTATTTATGTTGGGGAGAGCTCCCCTAAAGGTTCCAAATATCTGTGTTCCTCCTATCTTGTATCACTGTGTGTCAGAGGCTGCATGCCCTACCTGTGGAAGTTCTGTTTCGTATATTTTATTTGGTCTAAGGTTACTGCAAATCTTAATGAGTTAATTTTCATATCCACATTTCCTTAACCTTTTATATTTCTTAAAGTTATAAATTAAAATAATGATTTAGTATGGTTGAACAATAAGCATATTTGTCCTACAGTTTTTGTTTCATTTGTAAAATATTTTCTGAAAACAGATCTCACTAGTTTTAAAACCACAAGTTTTGTGATGCTAAAACCAAAATTAATCAAACCAACAGCAACAGAATGTCAAACTTTTGCTACTAGCATGCTGGCTAGCTAAACTGTCAAAAATTAGATGCTTTGGTGTATCGGAACGTAATATAATAACCTATATTACTTTGCTTTATTGGATGAATATATTTATATAAACATCATGTGTAAGGGAATTTGTATGGTTCTCACCTGATCTTCCACGAAAGCAGTAAGATAAAAGCTGTCTCATTAAATCCTCATGTCGTGCACCTGAACTCTTTAGTGTCCTCTTCTTCTTCTTCTGCTCTTTAAATGTTCATGGTGGTTGGCAACCAGCGTAGATGTACATTAGCGCCCCCATAGTGCTGAGGAGTGGATATCATTGGCCAAGAACAGTGGATTAACACTGGGATTCTTGCAAATAGAATGCTATGATGTAATAGAGTTAAATTGCTCTAGTGCATTCTGACATAACTCACTTGGAATATGTAGACTTAATAATACTGTATAAAATGTAATTTTTCCAAAAGACTGATATTTATGCTTCTAAATTTTTAAAGAATGAAACAAAAGTAGTAAATGGGGATGATGAGTTTTAGTAACAACTTCAAAGTTATTTGGCTAAAAGAGTTTTAAAATTCAAATAATTAACTTGGACCAAAAAGGCATATTATTGCTACAATGAGATTGGTGAATAAAAATAGATTAGACCACAGATATTTAAGTATTGCAGCAATACAATTAATTTTCATGACCTTAAGTGTTTTTGTGATGCTTTCTTTTTCTTTTTAAATAGTAAAAACTCATGACATAATTAGGACAAAGTTTATAATGAAATAGAAAAATCTTTATTATTGTGGCTGGTCTGGGATGCTGCTGCAGGTGAGATGGACTCACCTGCATTGTATCTACAATCTGTTACAGCAACCGTATAATTATTGTAATTGTTGGACAGCGCGAGGGAACGACCGGCTCAGGTGAGCCACAGGCTGGTGCGCTAGCGGGATGGGGGTGCCGCTGGAAGCGTGGGCGGTCCCTGGAACCACCTCGTCACCAGCGCCGCTAGATCTACAGGCGAACGCCCAGGTAGTCACTTCCCCGTGGCTGGGCTGGGGCGCTGATGCTCCAGGCCTATTCCCTCGCTTGCTCATGGAGGGGGGGGGGGAGGTGGCTCCTCGGTCTTAGTCGGGGGAAGAGGGTATGTGGCGGGGCGTGTTCTGCGATGCCGCTGCATGTGAGATGGACCCACCTGCACGGCATCTATAATCACACCACGCTGGCTTAAAACTTGTGCTCTGCTTGTGGTGTTGTTTGTGGTGATGTGTACGGCAGACACAAACATACCTTCCCACCCTCATACACACAACCACAAACACTCGGCCCTCACCCAACGTGGACACAGACATAAATGGACACTGTACACACAATCACACTCCCCAAACATTCTCTACATCCCAGGTCCAGGTATTCTTGCCCCGGAGGGGGAACTCATACCCAGACCCAGATGTTGCCCTCCTCCCTGAGGTGGAAATCAAGCAGACCGTCCCCGGCTCCGCAGTGGCAGGGGGCCGCTGCAACCCAGGCCTCGATCAGATGGCCAATTCCACCTTCAGGCCCCCCCGCCCTGACGGCTGGCAGAGAGTGGGGCTCTGTGAAGACCCCATGCCTCCCTCCGCTCGCTCATATGTAGTGTTGCTGCGTGCTGTTCTAAAGTGCATTTAAAACACGGGAGGAGATGTCATCTGTTCTTTTGATATTCATCAGAACCCTGGCTGCAGCATTTTGGATCAGCTGAAGACTTTTAGTTGCATTATGTGGACTTCCTGATAGTTAAGAGTTATAGTAATGCAGCCTTGAAGTAACAAAGGCATCAACTAGTTTTTCAGCATCACTCCTGGATGGGATGTTTCTAATTTTAGCAATATTACGGAGGTGGAAGGAGGAGACCCTAGAAACCTCTTTCATGTCAGATCTAAATGACATGTCTTTGTCAAAAAATAACACAGAGGTTCTTTGCTTTATTACTGGAGGCTAATTTAATGCCATCCAGATGAAGGGACTGACCAAGTAATTTGTTTTTCTGAGCTTCTGGTCCAAAGACAACTTCTGTCTTGTCGGAATTCAAAAGGAGGAAGTTTGAAGACATCCAGGTTTTTATGTCTTCCAAGCATGCCCGTAATCTTTATAACTGATTAGGTTCATCAGGATTTAGGTGTGCATAGCTATGGAAATTTATCCCATGCTGTCTAATGATTTTACCAATAGGGAACATATATATAGTAAAAAGGATCAGTCCAAGTACAGAACCCTGTGGTGTACGCCACAAGTAACCATAGAGGTTGAAGAGGATTTATCATTTACGTAAACAAACCTTGAGTCTGTTGGACAAGTAAGATTTAAACCAGCCTAGTGCTGTTCCTTTGATCCCTGCAACATTTTCAAACCTTTCTATGAGAATATTGTGATTGAATGTGTCAAAAACAGCACTGAGGTCCAGTAGAACCAGAATGGTCACCAGTCCATTATCTGAGGCCATGAGAATATCATTAGTAACTTTCACCAGAGCTGTTTCAGTGCTATGATGAGCTCTAAAGCCAGATTGAAACTCTTCAAACAGGTCGTTATTGTTTAAGTGCTAACACACCTGATTGGCAACTATTACCTCAAGAATTTTAGATATGAAGGGAAGATTAGATATAGGTCTATAGTTCATTAAGTTGTCTTGATTAAAAGAGGGTTTCTTAAATAGAGGTTTAATTACAGCAACCTTAAAATCCTATGGTACGTATCCATTTTCTAAAAATAAATTCATTATATCCAAAACTGGAGCAACAATTAAAGGAAATACCGCTTTAAATAGTTTGGTTCGGGATTAGGTCTAACATGCAGGTATGTATGTAGACCATGTCTACATACCTAAATGTCATAGTTCAGCTGTGTGCAGGCAGGAACGAGGAAAAGGACCCAAAATGCAGACTCTCGGAAGACTGGAGTGAAACTCAAAAACGGCAGCTTTATTGCTGGTTGGAAAATAAGAGACAATACAAAACTAATCCACGGGGAGACACACAGCACAGGATTAGTGCCGTTTACGACGCGACAGGGAGCACAGAAAATACAGGGCTAAAATACACAGGGAATAACGAGGGGAATGAGAGGCAGGAGGTGAACACTGGTTGGAAACATCAGGGCTAACGAGACCAAGGAAGCAAAACTGAAAACACTGACATGAGACAAAGGCTGTATCCCAATTCAGGGTCTGCAGCCTTAAAGTACGCAGCCTCAACGATCCTCAAAGGCTGCGTACTCAAAGACCGCTAAGGCCGGAAGTAAGAGGCTTGTGAAATGGGACGGTCTAGCCTCCATCGCGCTGCCCAGGTTGCCTAGCAACCATAACACCAATCGCTGGAAACGTTTCATACAGTTTTGTTTGACAGAAATGAAAGAGAACATATTTTGTTTGTGTGTTTGTTTCTACACGAGCTTTGTGTGATTTAATAAGTATCTGAGGCTGAGACCACAGGACTGTAAAACATGATTGTTGGCCTTCATATTTGTACTGCAGTCATTTAAGATTAGCTAGTAAATAACAATTAGCTAATGTTGTTCATGAGACTAAAGTCAGTGTAAATATGATATGGCCAATATTATAGTTATTATATTAATCATCATAAGCCATTACAGCAGTGAGTTTGAACTCTCAAATCAAATCACTTCTACAGCACATGTGAGTGAAATTCATGTGAGTGAACTCTGTGTCAAATATAGTCATGTAAGGTTTGGTTCCAGTTACGACCCGATTGCTTCAGCCCATAAAGTGATTTCTTTAGTCTATACACCAGTTTATTAGTCTCACTTGATTCTGTCTCAAAACCTTCTGGTTGTTGTATATATATTTCTTCATTTATTGGTGCGTGTAGATAGGCGGTTTTTACATCCATCTGGTGAACCAACATATCATCCTGAACCACTTTCTGCATCAAAACTCTCACACTCGATAAATTAGCAGTCGGTGAAAAAGTCTCCTCATAATCAACTCCTTTTGTTTGACTAAAACCTTTAGCCACAAATCGAGCTTTATATCTGTCTGATCCGTCTGAGTTCTTTTTAACGGCATAAACCCATTTACCCCCCACTGCTTTCTTACCCTCTGGTAAAGTGGTTAAAGTAAATGTGTCATTCTCCTTAAGGGATTGAATTTCTTCATTCATCGCTTTTTCCCATTCTTTTGACTCACTTGACACAATAGCTTCACTAAATGATGTGGGTATTTCACACAACAATCTGTAGCAATAATCAACACTAGTTTGCATCTGTTCATTTTCACACTCTTTCACATCCGTGATATAATCACTCAAATAATCAGGTCTCTTTCTGATTCTGGATGGATAACGTGTAGCTCCAGCATCTACTTTATCCTCAGTTTTAACCTCGGACTCAGTTTGACTGCTTTCACTACCATCTGGAATGTCCTCATCCTTCGTCTGTTTGGGTTCACCATCTTTTCTGGATTCATAAACCTCATCTTCATACATCTGATCACTCTGTGTTTGTTGATCCATTGTCGCGGGATTTAGTATTTTTATCAATCTGTGCTTTTCAACCTTCCCGGTTTTTGGGAAATAGATCAAATATGCTGGACTATTTTTGTCATATCCCAAGAAAACACCTTTGTCGCATCTTGGATCCAGCTTTCCCCTATTTTGTTTATAAGCATAGCACAATGATCCGAATTTTTTCATTCTAGAAAGATCAGGTCTTTTTCCAGTTAACATCTTATACGCTGTCTGACCTGTGCGTTTGTTAAAACATCGGTTCCTAATCACTCCCGCGGTTTGTACTGCATATGGCCATAAAGACTTTGGCAATTCGCTCTCAACTAACATGCATCTCGCCATGTCAAAAAGTGTACGCCAGTTCCTCTCTGCTGTTCGGTTTTGATGAGGCGAATATGGCGCCGAAGTTTCCTGCCTAATGCCGTGTCTACTTAATAAATCTCTGAACTGACTGCTTGTAAATTCAGTTCCATTATCAGAACGAATGCACTTGATTTTCCCATATGACGCCACATCTGCAATAAATCTTTCAGTTGCTTGAGTTGTATCACTTTTGTGTTTCAGATTATATACAAATGTTGCACCTGAATAATCATCAACAAACGACAAAACAAACTTAAACCCTTCTTTAGAGTTTGGCGTAATCGGACCAGCCAAATCCGTATGTACCAACTCTAATGCTGCCCTGGCCTTTTCATCCGGTTCTCGGTTCCTAGTTTGAATAAACTTCCCTTGTATACAGGCTTCACATTGCATATTTTTGTTGATTTTACCCTTAATTTCCATTCCATCAACGACATTTTGCAGATTTTGAACATCCTCATAATTACAGTGTCCTAGGATTTCATGCCACGTTTGCATATCAAAACATCCATTACATTTATCTTCAAACTCTTGCACAGTGTTTATAAAGAACAGTCTCTCGTGTTCATATATAGGGAATTTTGTTCCATCAACATGTTTAAGAAAACTGTCCCCGTGTTTGAAAACCACAGTGGCTCCGTTACTAGTAGCTGCTTTTACTGACAAAATGTCCTGTGGGAACGATGGAATGTAGAGTGCTTGTTTCAATGTTACCTTGTGGCTGCGTCCTTTACTGTCGATCATACTTATCTCAGCATCTCCTCGCCGCTTTGCAGCTCCTCTGCTCCGCCTTCCGTCAGCCAACTCTACACAATGAGCCTCGGGTTGAAATGTGTCATCAAAAGTCTTAAAACTCTCGATCTTCGTGAAGATATGTGACGTCGCTCCCGTATCCACCAATAGCTGGTTATTCAGCATCTCTTGGCCGCCGTCCGGGACCCTCTGGGGTTTGGAGCCCGTCTTGAACGCGTAGTCCTTCTCCACGACCCCTCTCGCTTCATCCCGTCTTAGCTTCCTTCTACAGGTCGCATCTTTGTGTGTACTACTCCGGCAAAAACTGCACCATACTCTAGATCGGCACGTTCTTGCAGTGTGTCCCTTTAGTCGAAAATTTAAAACACACAATCTCATTATTCTTTGATCTTCGGTCATCTGCTCGCCATGAAGTAGAATCCTGGTCTGATTGCACTTTTGTCCTCATTACGTTGTCATTAGTTATAGCCACACGCATTCGCTCGGTTTCTTCATAACTTCTGAGTTTTACTTTAAAATCTGAAAATGTGATTTTTGCTTCACTCTGTGTAACGTGCACAATCAGGGGTTTAAACGTCTCTGGTAGACCTTTCATTATCATTGCGATCAGAAGTCCATCAGTTAGTGACTCACCCGCATTTTTTAACGCTGTGATAATTGCTTCTGCTCGGATAATATAGTCCGTCACACTTTCATTCTTTTCATTTGTGAGAGAAGTGAGTTCGGTGTACAGACTTATGATCCTTGGCTTGCCCACTCCTGCATAATGACCTCTCAAAATTTTTAGGGCCTTCCGTCCGTCATCAACTGCATCTCTCATAACTAACGATAAACTTTTGTCATCCAGAAATTGTATCAACTCTGCATATGCTTCTGCATTTTTGTCATCATCTTCACCATCGGCTTCTTCATCACCCTCAGCCTTTAAGATGACATCTTTCAAACCTTGTAGTCTGAGATGACCAAGGAACTTCGTTTCCCATATCTCATATTTCCTTTCATCTCCATCAAATTGCAAACGGGAATATCGACTGCCCGACTCTGCCGTGCGTCTGCTCATGATGCACAAAAACGCTTACTCACTCAATCGTGCCAAACTTTTAACACCTGCCGGTAACTTGCGCAGCGGAAGCGTGCTGGGCCCATAACCTGTTAGCAGAGCTGCTCTGGGCCACGTCATGGCATAATATTTTTGAGGGAGAATAAAAAGTCAACACACATATCTTATTTCTGATGGAGGACTCTGCCACTACACTTCTCCAGTCCATTCACAGTAGTCGTTGCATGGTGAGACATGGATAGGAAGTGGGCGGAGCCTTTTACCGTCATTTTATTGTGACGCAAAGTACAAACACCTGTGGACACACAATCCAACAGAAACGTTTCCAGCGGTGAGTATCATGGTTGCTAGGCAACCTGAGCAGTGCGACGGAGCCTAGACCGTCCCATTTCACAAGCCTCTCACTTCCGACCTTAGCGGTCTTTGAGTACGCGGCCCTTGTGGACTGCTAAGGCTGCGTATTTTAAGGCTGCAGACCCTGAATTGGGATACAGCCACAGAGACAGAACACCAAACCATGATAACCGAAACATGGGAAAATAATAATCAAAACTGTACACTAAGAAAGCAGAACAACAAAGCATGGAGCAGCAAAAAACCAAAACACAGACAGCAATAAATACAAAACACACAGTGAAGGGAAAGGGTGAACACAAGACCCAGGGAACACAGATAAACGTGAAGGCAAGAGGACCTAAAACAGTGAATAAAAAATAACCACAAACTCAAAATGCTGGGTCGAGAGACCCAGGACCATGACACCTAAATGCATTGAGTTGCCACTATGTGATTGCCCAATTAGTGAGTAGTTAACGAGCAGTTCGAGGTGTACCCAATAAAGGTCACTCTTTTTTACATTTGTTTTAGAATTGCAATATCCTCTTTACACAGGGCCAGGAAAGCATTTCCCCTTGAAAAATAAGATAATAGAAAACAACCTATATTTGTATTCACTCAGGTTCTCTTCATCTAATCTGATAACAGATAAATGAGAGAACAAACCAAAAAATAAATAACTTATCAGTCAAATACTTTTTCATACCACTTTGTAAGTACGTAACTGTATTTACTTAGTATAACTGTGAATAATTACACAAAACCTTAGTGTTTCATATAAAAGCAAAGCTTCATATGTCTTCTTTCCAACAAGGTAAAGCAGGCTTTTATTACAATTAAGTTCAACATACAGTGGTTCATTTGGTGTGGTCATTTTGGAACATTTACCAGTTATCTAACCCACATGTGAATTGGAAGGACTGTGTAAGAATTGGCGGGACAACTACACACAAGCCTCATTATTATTCACACATGTGTGAATATTCATGAGGTCCTGCTATTACACACGCTACCACCAGGGACACTCTTGGTGATACACAGATTTAACACAAAATCAAGTTTATATGTATTAAACCGACATCTTGATTTTTTTGTTTTTTTAGGGTTAGTGGACCAATAGAAACCACTCTACGTTGTTAGATTTCAGTCAAAATTAGCAGGACACCGCCTCTGTCCTGTTAATTCAAAATGTCCTTCTAGTGTGGTGTGTATTCAGACGAAATGTCCAGCTAATACATGTTTACCAACGCACACACACACACACACACACACACACACACACACACACACACACACACAGTAGGTGGAATTAAAAAATTTATGACCAACTACTGTTTTAAAAAACTGCTCAGGCTTTTGTATAACAGTTTCCAGATGTTTCTCCCCACAGTCATGTGTAAAACAAAACACCTTCCCATAAAACATTTATCTGCATTACGTACTCTTAAGGGGTATGAAAATGCCAAAAGTCTACCCTTGTAATTTCTCATAATTTCAAAGGGCATGACTTTTGTACATTTAAAGCCAAGGACTTGAAGTATTATGTCATATATTTTATGGATGCACACTGTGGTCGGTATTTAAAGCTACAGGAAATAGTTTATTTAGTACAGCCTGCTAAACTTCTCCTACTGTGGCAATCTTTATGTCGAGAACTCCTCAAATAATCTAAAAATCATTACAAAAGTGTAGTCAGTGACCAGATATGGAAGGTTTTACCCCTTTAATATTTCAAACTGTGCCCTGAATAGCTTATTATAGTTTCTAATGTACCACAGTTTTCTAATTTGTAGCCAGTCACTTCGTCAGAGCTAGCATTGCATTTCTCACATGCTACATTTCTGCTTATGCCTTCAGCTTAATTGTTTTTCCAACCAGAAGCTTATTCCCAAATACCGTTAAGGTGCAGATATTCCCAGAAACACATCCTTCTTTCTGCTGACTCACTCTCTATTTTGTGAGGAATGTTCTGCGTTTGTGACCCACAACAATCAACCAGCAAAAATTTCTTTTCAGAGTGCTGCAAGTCTGACTCACAAGTTTCCACTTAAATGACACTTGCATTTTGAAATAATTCACACTGTGAACATGCATGATCTCCCACACAAACATGTTAATGTTCTCCACTGACAATGTTTTAAGCAAGTTATGGTTAACCCTGTGTGGTCTAATGATGGATTTGGTTACATTGCTTACAGTCCAAGTGGAGGAGTTCAAGTATCTCGGGGTCTTGTTCGCGAGTGATGGGAGAAGGGAGCCGGAGATCGACAGACGGATTGGGGCTGTAGCTGCAATAATGCAGACGCTGCACCGGTCCGTCGTGGTGAAGAGGGAGCTGAGTGTAAAAGCGAAGCTCTCAATTTACCGGTCGATCTACGTCCCTACCCTCACCTATGGCCACGAGCTGTGGGTAGTGACCGAAAGAACGAGATCGCGGATACAAGCGGCAGAAATGAGCTTCCTCCGAAGGGTGGCTGGCCTCTCCCTTAGAGATAGGGTGAGAAGTTCAGCCATCCGGGAGGGGCTCAGAGTAGAGCCGCTGCTGCTCCACATCGAAAGGAGCCAGCTGAGGTGGTTCGGGCATCTGACAAGGATGCCTCCTGGGCGCCTCCTGGGTGAGGTGTTCCAGGCATGTCCCACCGGGAGGAGGCCCCGGGGCAGACCCAGGACACGCTGGAGAGATTATATCTCTCGGCTGGCCTGGGAACGCCTTGGTATTCCCCCGGATAAGCTGGAGGAGGTGGCTGGGGAGAGGGAGGTCTGGGCCTCTTTGCTTAGGCTGCTGCCCCCGCGACCCGGCCTCGGATAAAGCGGATGAAGATGGATGGATGGATGCTTACAGTTCCTACAGACCCCTTTCTGATTTCTAATTTTTCTGCATATTGTTCACACTTAACGTTTCAGATCATTTAATGATTTAATATTAGTCAAAGATAACCTGACTAAATACAAAATGCAGGTTGTAATAGATTATCTCATTTAATAAGGGGGAAAAGCCATCCAACCCCTCTGTGATCTACCTATGTAACCCCGTATGACCCATTAATTCATGAAATAACTGTGATTAACCACTTTTTATTTTTGGAAATAACCAAAAAGAACACAAAAGGAGGTCTCTCATTTGCCAGTAAACATCTTGATGAACTTTTGGGAAAACATTCTGTGGACTGACGAGACAAAAGCTGAACTTTTAACAAGGTTCGAGCCCTGTTACATCTGACATAACACTAACAGGGTATTTCATAAAAAGTATATCATAGTAATAGTCAAACATGGCGGTGGTACTGTTATGGTCTGGCTGTTTTGCCAGTTTAGGACTTGGACAACTTACTGTAATTGATGGAACTATGAATTCTGCTCTCTAACCTATTGGTTGCATTCTACAGTCCTCCAGAAAAATCCAACAGCACAAACAACAGCACAAACAAGAGTGGCACACAGATGAGTTATTTGTGGCACTGACCCTGGTGACATTAAACAGCTGTGCAAAACTGTAGATTGGCAAATATGGACAATACCAACACGCTCTCACTTCCAAAGCATAACATTTTACACTAGGTGACAAATCGTCAGTATATTACGCTTCAGTGCACCCAACATGGTCCTAGATTAGGAGATCGGAAAAATGAGGAAACATGAGAACCGTTTGGATTGAATCTACACATGTATGTTCGTTTTACTTAAATCGCTTTGGAAAACACTATCTAATGTCATTAAAGTCCTGGTCAAGGTTAGGGATAAAGTTATGGACAGGGTTATGGATACGGTTAGGGTCAGGGCTGGAATACATGGCTGGGATGTGCATCACCGTGGTGGCGTCATTCTACTGGATTTCATCCACAACCCGGCGCGTAGCAACACGGGAGGTCACCTTTCACGTTCCTCGGGACGCCTCGGGACTTGACAAAATTGTCACTATATTACGCCTCGGGAGTGATAATGGGCTGACGATACGCACCACCGAAAATCACCTTGAGGTCAAACAAGCATAGAGATCAGTTGGTGACTCCCTGACAACGACTACGATTAGGTGAAAATATGTATATCCCCACATGTTTGTCAGTGGTTTCTCAAGGTTTCTGGTTCTCCTTGGCTGAAATTGTTTACAAAGTAGGTGCTATATTGAAAAACCTCCAAGTGATTGCCAACATGAAATAGTTTTAATTCATGTTGTTTCCCAGCAGCCAGAGCCTGATCTTTAACAGGTAAAAAAGACAGTTATGAGCAGGTGGCTTGTAAAATTCTAGCCTCCATTTCCACCTGGTTTTGAAACTTGCTATGTGTTGTCACTTTGTGTTCAAACTTAAGCACTAAAAGAAAAGATGCCTTTGTTAGTGTAGTGTATGTATCATTTTCCCAGCAACAGCAATTAACTTCCAATAACTACTCTGAACTGGTCAAGGGATACTCCTTTTCCCATTTAGGGAACCAGTGTTTCCCAGATTGACACAGCCTGGTCTTAGACAAGTGTCAGCCAAGTCAGACAAGTTAATGTCATTAAACTAAATAAACTGAAGTTCTGGCAAAGATTTAAAGTTGCATATTAGAGGGGCTTTTTTAATGATTGTTGAATACATTCCAAAAGTCAATTTAAGTTTTCTCCACTGTGACCCTTGAGTAACATTATCAACCCCCAAAGTCAATATTTAATAATAATTAGGTAATATTTTACTATCTCCTTTGTATGTTAAACCATTTCTTCTGGATTTTTTATTGTTTTATTTTTGTTCCCAGTTAACAAATTATTCCTTCCACAGATTTTCAGCATGATTCAGTTTGAACGGACTTTATTGCTGCTGATTGACTCAAAAATATATACACTTGGGATTTCTAGTCTAGACACTCCAGTCATTTAAATAATTACGTACTGATGACAGCACATTCTTGAAAATTGTAGGTCAAATAACCCATGTTTGCTGTTGCAGAACTGTTTCACAACAACAGGACTTGCTGCTGACCCATAAGGTTTAATCTGTTTATTGTCTCATGCTGTTTTTCCTGTGATCGAATCTTCCTCTTTAGTATTTTCTCAAACATGGACCGCAACTGCTGTATAATCACCCAAACCATCTGCATTGAAAAATTGGGAATCCTGACTCCAACATTTTGCAATTTGTTAGTTGAGGGCAGATGTGCAGCATGTACCTGCAATGCTCTGGCATTATTATGGTGCACACCTTACCTCTTGTGGAAGATGAGCTCCTATACCCAAGAGCATACATTGATTCTGCAGGCAGCCAGCCAATAACCCACGTAAGGCTGCAGTCATTTACTAGTATCCAGGACGTGAGGCAACAAGCTCTTCTCTGAAAATCTGCATGTAATTTTATAAGGAAGGGGAATTGCCTAGGGATTTGTGACTTGACCAAGCAAGTCACTGGAATTAACAAAGGATTTCCTCCCATTGCAGATGTTTTACTGCAACTCCTTAGTTACTTGAATTCCAGGAAAGACCTTTGAAGAAAAGAAGGTTACACCTTTTCACTTGGTGTGTTACCAATTTTCACACTCAGTGGGACCCGGTGTTTTACTTCATGTTTGACTGAACTTCATTTTCACTTGGTGACAGTGGAGTGGAAGAGCCACCTATTAACAGGAAAGGAGCCAAATAGTGGCTCTGTATTTGTCTATAATACTTTAGCCAAATAGTGCTGCTCCGGTTAAAACCCTGGATGCTGAGTTTGAGTGTATTTAACTTTTAAGTTACATATATCACATATTTCAGACTAAATCTCAGCACCCACATTCAGTTTGTTGTTTTTTATGTGGTCAGCCTGATTAAATAATACTTGAAGCTGCTTTCTAAGTCCTCCTGATGCCAAACGGAGCCCATGTGAGAATGTCCAAGATTTATATCAAGTCAGAAGATGGCGTGTATCCCTTCTCACAATGAAGCCTTTGCCAAAGCCAAAGAGAGGATTTCCAGAGGTGAGAATGTTTCTGACACGGTGCTTTGAAGATGTAACATTTTGGCAAACTTGCAGGCAATGAATTTAGCTTATTACAAACACTGGAAAGTCCCAACGATAAACTTAACTGCAACCATCAACCGGTCATAGCAGATGGCTGCCCCTCTCTGAGTCTGGCTCTGCTCCCACTTAAAGGGAGTTCTTCCTCCTCACTGTGACCAACTGCTTACTCATTGGGCTAAATCACTGGGCTTCTTCTTCTGGTATTGTAAGGCCTTTACCTTATAATATGAAGGTAAAGATCCTACAATTGAGATGACTCTTTTGTGAACTGGTGATGACATTTACCTAGCTGAATATCCATCTACATACACAGAATTTATGTTTATCTGCCTGTATATTCAGTCTCATTTGTTGCACGATGAGCTTAACAGCTGTGGACTGTTGCAGTTATCGCCTCTCTATCCTTGACGCATTATAACCTTGTGACACAATCCAGTCTTGCATCCAAAGTTTGAGACTGCTTTAAGTTTGTTCTCCTGGATAAAAGAAAACTATTTTTTTAAAGACAAATTTCTTCTTGCTGGAATCTGATTGTGAGGTTACACCTCTCACATTATACAACATTTTTTCAAACAAGACTAGACATAGAGAAAAGACAGTCAGTCAGTGGTTATTGAAAATTGAAAAGTCTGACAGATATGAATAAATCTGAACAAAAAACTTTAACCTTCACCATCTCAGTTTAAACAGTTAAAAAACATATAAAAGACATAAAGTAGAATTAAATCATTTTTATTTTCAGCTCTCCAGTGATTTTTCTATAGATACACACATTTTTGGATTAGTTTGCAACTGAGTGTGAGGTCACTTGACAGCTATCCTCTGTTTGGCCTCCTTGAGGAGAAGAGCAAACTGTCCTACACCTCCCAGCATGGCCGATACACTCGTCCCACCATGCACCTCATGGTGTCCCTCCTGTGGATGGGGATGGTCAGGTCCTGTCCAACATCTTTGTGCTCGACGACCTGGTTGTTTTCGTCGACTCTCCGCTTGTAGAGGGGTAGCCCGTTGTGCAGCACCCGCAGGTCCCTCCACAGGTTTGCATCAGCGGCGATGACGATTACCTTCGGAGCTCTGGATTTGGTCATGGAGGACAGCTCTGCATCGCCTAGGCTGTTTTCCGTGGCCTCATCGTTCAGCAGGGAGGTAAAAGCATCCTGCTCCAAGGAGCCGTCTTCAGCCTTGGCCGTGGGTAATGCCACTGTCAGAGCGTAGCACTTGAAAAAGAGCGCTACAGCAAAGATGATGGACAGGCGCGACTGCCTCATGGTGAAGATCTTCCAAAAGGTGTACGGTGTTGGCTCGGGTGGATGAGTGTCTTTCCTGAAGCCTTGCCTTGCTGTCTGGCTTGCAAATCATACCACTGGGCTTTTATACCATTTTGGACACACTGAATTGGCCACGTTGCATAGTTTGCCATCACAACTTCTCCTGTTGGATTCCGGAAATCAGTCACAAGCATTAAAAGACAGTTGTGTGGAACTCTTGCAGTGTTGGAGTATGTTTTTTCATTAAAAAATTAATTAAAATCTCCAATGTAGTGGTGTATATTAGACACGTAACAATGAAACAGCAGGAATTCTTTGAACAGGTGACACATAAGAAAAACTAATCCAAAATTACTGCCCTTTAAAACAACAAGGATGGATTACCCACCCGTTAAGCTCCTGTGCTCTCAGATACTTGATGTTCTCTCATGGCATTGTCACAGTGCTGTTCAATAAGAGATTTAACCTTGGATTAGTGCAGATAAGACAACCGAATGATTCTGAAGTGTTTGTGTCTTCGTGGCAGCAGCTCTTTGTTGGCGAAAGAAGAAAAAAAGTTAGTTTTTTTGGAGAATATACAAGACATCTGCTCCAAAGGCCCAGAGGTGGAAGCTCAATTGCCATGTGATTATAACCCAGCCTAATTATGGTTTCCAGATGGGTGCTGCAGGAAAGCTGTGCACCTGAACCTGCATAAGATGTGAAATTAATTAATGTAATTTATGCTGGTGGCATTTGAGTGAGATCAAACCTGGTGAGAAATTAACAAAGTTTTAATTTGTTGTGTCATCTACAGTTGTACAATTAAGCTAAGGTCCTCAGAGCAAATGCTGTTTATGTATATATTTGGTTTTTCTATCAAAAATTGGTGAAATTCGAGGATTTGTTATGTCGGGACAGCATCGAAAGTCATGTTAACGATATATGATTGCGATTAGAAAATAACTGAAGAACAATAAAGAAAAAAAATGGAAAAAACTGAATAAAACTAAAAGTTTAAATGACTCCTTGGCTTTAAAATCCAAAGAGCATTTGGTACGGATCAAATAATCTTGTATTCAGATGGAGATGGGAGATAGATTTTTAAGCTACCAGTTTCCTGGCACTGTACTATAGGTACGATTCTGACTGACATCTAATTACAGGTAGAAAAAGGATGTCTGCTTTTAAATAATCAAAAGATGTCTTCCAGACACAGGACTGGTTAGCGAACTGTTCAACTCTAGCCTTTACCAGAACACATTTGATATTTTACTGACATCAGTTGGCTAGACACATACTTTCATGTCTTTTTTTAAAAAGTACACTTATTTTAGTATTGGTAATGGGCAGCGGGGCGATTCAGATGGGAAGTGCTGTGAGCCATTTCTTACTGAAAACCATGCCTGTGGTTTTGAAAAAGTCTGACATCTGAGAATTATCTACACCCTGTTTTTATTGCCATGTGAACGGCCTTAGAGGTTTACTGGAGACAGACAGTTTACCTTATCTTACATTCCTAGATGACTGATATTCATATATTTAACTGATGGGATGGGTGGAGCTCTTCCTATGCCGTTGGCTTTAACGGTACAAATGGGCCTATCACTATTTTTAAATGAAAACCACATGGATCTGTAAGACAGAGGTGTTTTAGGAATACAGAACATAATAGCTGTGTTATCCCTAAAGATAATACTTTTCTGCTAACACTTCAAATCCACAAGGTCAACCTGTCAGTAAGAGGAGTATTTAATAATAAAAGTCGTATAATCTCACCTTTAACATACTCAGAATAGTTTCCAATTTATGCATGCTCACCTTAACTGCAGACACATTGTGGATTTATCATGTAGTGGCTACAGAAGTGTTAGAAAACACTTATCTAATTCATCTTCTGGAAAAACAGTGTATTGTATGTATGTATAACAAAGATTTTTGGTGTTTGAGGAATATAGTGCCCTGATCCTGGGGTTCTCATGTTGAGTTTTGGATTTGTGTTTATTATTTTTGAGTCTTTTATTCCTGTTTTATATGATCATTCTTTTGTTTTGGTTTTATCATTACAGTTCCCCCCAGTGTCTCCCTGTCTGTGTCGTCCCTGCATGCTCATTCTCTCTCTGTTATTACGTTTAAAGTCATGCCTTTTGTGTTATTTATCTTTTATTTTTTGTTATTTTTTGAGTCTCATTTCCAAATCAATTCCCACCTCATTAGATAAACCTTAGTAACAAGTTGGACCCCTTTTGCCTTAAGAACTGTCTTAATTCTTCATGACATAATTCAGCAAGGTGCTGGACATATTCCTCAAAGATTTTGGTCCATATTGACATGATACCATCACACAGTTGCCACAGATTTGTTTCCAGCTGCTCCATGATGTGAATCTCCCACTCCAGCACGTCCCAAAGATTTATTGCATAGAGATTTGGTGACTGGCTCAAATTTCCATTAAAAACTGTTGAACAGGTGTATCTGATAAAGTGTATGGATTCCTTTCTTCTGTTAGCGCTTTATTGGTGCGACTGGTAATGTTCCCTGTTGTGCAATCCTGTTTGTTCATTTTTTATTGTTGTTTTAATTTATTCCCTGGCTCTTATGTTCCTGGACCTCTGTTTTTTTTTCACCTTCTGGCCTTTAATGTTTGCTATTTTGTATCAGCCACAGTAAAAACACTCTTTTTTCTTCTGGCATCCAGCATTTGTGTCCTCTCAATGCCACTAAGATGCCCCAGTGGTACATTCTTTCAAGCCAAGACAAGTAGCACTACTTGGTTAAGTTCAAGGAAAGATTGTGGCCAAGGCAAACAAATGTTGCTCGTGTTACTGTTTAGGCAGTTATCCATTTAATTACCGTACAGTGGGTAGCCAAAAAGAACCAAAAAAATCATAAAAAAATAATTTAAGATGATCAAATTTGAGGTTTTATAAGCAATTAAATCTCTGCAACTGCTAAGTTGGAGAAAGGAAACACTAGCTGCTGGATGGAGATATAACGTTAATCCTGCTCCCTTGTGTTCACATTACACAACCAAATACTCTCACCATCATTTGCTCAGATGGTTTGTCTGCACTAACTATAATGCACATTTAGTCAGAATGACTGCATGCATACATGTAAAGTGAACGAGAAAGGACACAGGTTTGCTCTGGGCCATGTGAACTGACGCATCATAAATTTGGAAATATAAAAGCAGGGCCTGGAATAAATAACAAAAGCTCTGCGTGTGTGTGTGTGTGTGTGTGTGTGTGTGTGTGTGTGTGTGTTTTGAGTCATGAATTTTGCTTTAGGTCAGACATTCCCAGGATAACACTGTACCTCCTCTCTCCAGTAAACAACTGTAGATTACACTGGATCATGTGAATGTTGCATCATGTCCCACTAACCACCCAAACCACACATCTGCCTGGATAACAGTAATAATACTTGCTGATCGCTAGCAACATGTCATCAAACGAGCACCTACTTTTCTTCTTTTAGCTAATATGTTCCAACTGAAATTACTTAAAAATAGAACGGTTTTGCTTAACACGAAAGTACTTCAATAAATGCCAGTTTTGTGGCTTTTTCAGGCAACTCCGATTTCATGAAAACCTGCACGGACTGCATTTGGCATTTGTGTGGTTAATTATCATCAGCTGAGTGGCTCCAGTTCAGCGGTGGGAGGCATTTTTCCTCAGAAGGCGAGATTGACTATTATACAGAGAGCAAAGCGCTACACACTGAAAAACCAAATAGAAACACACAAAGTTGAAATAGAACATGGATCACTTTTAAGTAAGTCGGGAACTTTGCATCTGTCAGTCTGCTGTGCAATCAACCTAAATGGTTAACACATTTATATAATTCATGACTGCAGCAGTGAACATGACCGGAAGTCATGAACATAAATTAAATCAGTCTCTGCTCTGCTCTGTGTACCTGAGCTGGACACCCCTGAATCACTTTAGCCTAATATTTATTTAGGCTAAATATGCTCATTAAGTATATTGTGATTTTTTTTTTTCTGGGATCAGTTTACGATCAGCCCAGTTCCAACACTTTTATTCTGAAAGCTAACCAGTTAGCACAGAGCCTCCCTGCCTCATCTTTCCCCATCAGGAGGCTCATCGGGTTGCTGTTGTTGGACTCATCCATGAGTTTGACAGACTAGCGGGATTTATGTTCCAGCAGATGTGTCCGTCCGTGTGCACATTTCCATTTGGATGGAGAAGGATTTTTGCCCACCACAAACATGTTCCCATGCAGTCGTCCAAAATCCCAACTGGGAATGTTGGAAGAAAACAAAAAAGAAAGCCAGGGCACCCAGGTTGCACAGCATACAAAACACCAGGACAGGGCCACAGTGTCATGAACCGAGGTTTTCACGAGGCTGGACCCAAAAGAAGACTCAATTAACTTACTGAGAACTATTGACAAAACTTTATTTACAGAATGAAGGAGATCAAAACGAAGGCAAACAAGAGCCGGTGGAAATGGGGACGGCCACGGGGAAGGCTGTCCGCTGAGGTCACGATTCGAACCGCAGGTGTGCTGCAACAGAGGGAAAAGCGATTACTGGCAGGTAAGGGAGCAGATGACCAGAGTGAATATTATGGAGGTGCTGTTGGCTTACGTGCAGGTCCAGACTGAAGAGCTTTGGGGAGGGTTTCTGTGGAAGAATCCAGAGAGAGGAAATCTGCAGTGCAAGAGGGGAAGAATGGCTTGCCAAGAGCGTCGGAGCAGGCAGGAGGACAAGCAGGTGAAGCAACAGGATGATGGTTTTCCTAGTAGGAGCAGATCACAGAGGTATAACAAAGGAGCCAGCGCTGGAGAGAGAGAGTTATCACAGGCGATGCGTCTAAGACGGGATAGTGTGGAGATATGTACACAAGGAAACAGAGTTAAGCACGAAAAGCGGGAGCGCTAAGAGTGGCGTGCAGATGTGGCCCAGCTACCACTGTGGGTGGCAGAATGAACTGGGGACGAGTAGCAGGCAGTGCTGGCTTAAGTAGTCCTCCTGTAATTGACAGCAGATGGAGCTCAGGTGTGATGCAGAGACTCCGCCCGGGCCAGTAGCCAGGGACCCATCCTGACAAATGAAAACCCCTCAGCTGCTCCCACGGATCATGACACACAAGGTAATTAACACACAAAATACCACACACGCACATGAATCCTGGAAATAATGTCAGCTACTTATGTAGTTTAACATCCATGATGAGGCTGTGGACTAGATCCAGCAGTACTGTTGCAAACTGCAGTTTGTCACAGATTTTTTACACCAGATACGCGACAGATTATTTTTATTATGAATTAAATAAAGTTAAGGAGACCTTCTGAAATGTCTAAAAGTGCACTCCTCCATGTCATTTAATACTTTGTTCCTTGTGTTAATAAAATAAGCCAATCATTTTTATTTAAATTCCTGTAAAAGCTGAGTTAGGGAACATTTTCTGTGTTTGCCTTCATGTGGGATGGAGCAGATGTCTGCTCAAGGTGTTTTTGTTCACAGACAGTGCTACACCTCAATGAATAGAAAAAGAAGAAGAAGAAAACGAGAAGGGGGATTTCTAAAAGATGTGATGACCAGCTAAAACATAAGACCTTGGCTCAGAAGTAAAAAAGGGGGCACAAAAAAAGGGCAGTGGACATAACGCCATCTCCCTTAGGCACACAGTGGCGCGGCTCTTTATTATGGGCCAAATGGCGCAGCCTGTAAGTGTTATTCCAGCTAGATAAACACAAGACACAGATCTGACAGTGTTGAATGTATTAACAGGGCAAATTGAATTATGTTGTTGAAATTCCAGGGCGCTTCGCTCTGACAGCCATTTCTGAGGTCTGACCGATTGAAATCTCAGTTTTCGTTTGCTCGCAGACAGGTTAAGGACTTCTGCACCGCAACATGCTCAGAGCACTTCCTTAACGGTGCCCATGTAATTTACAGAAACTGGTGAGGTTGGCTCTCACATCGAGGCAAAAGCTGCTTATATAACAAATATTTAATTACTTTACTGGATGATGGGTCCTTCTACATATTTACCAGCGGATTTTACATAAATATTAGTCTGGATACATTCCTTTCCCTTGCCCTGTTGTTTCATCTTTCCTTTACTTTTTACTTGTTCCCAATTTACCTTTTTATATCAGCACTGTGGGGAAAAATAACCCTTGCAGAGGGGTTGGGGAAATTGTTGAGATAATCCACCTAAAACCATTCAGATTTTTTTGGTAGACCAGCAATAGCAGATGTGTTGTAGTCTTGGGTCACTGCACCTCTTTCTATAGTGTATTTTAACTGATTTATATGCTAATTGGTATGCTAGCCCCTGATTGGAGCACAGGTCCGGTCATATGCCTTAAAATGCAATCCATTATTTATTTAGTTTACCTTTTTTGTTTTTATCTAGAGGAGTCCTGTGTCATGCTTCTCTTAAAAGTTGCTTTTTCTTTAACCTTTTTCCCACCCCACCTCCCTGCACTCTTTCTTTTACAGTGTTTTCATGTGTGCATTGACCAAACCACGTGGACCCAGTTAATTAACACTGCTCATCTTCCCCCTAATGAGCTGAGGTCATAAAATGGTCTATTTCAGTTACAAGCTTATTTAAAAAAAATACAAATACATTTTAAAAAGGTCCTATTCTACACATGTAAAAAGTTTAAATGGCCTTAAAATGAGCGCAGGGTGACTCAGATTCCAGAGAAGTCTATGAGATAATTACCCTCTTGCTCACACTTTTCCTGATGGGTTAATGGCCGTAGCTGCAAGTTTCAGGTATTTTTTAATACAGGATGAGGTTGACTTAAACCGCGTTTTGGCTGTTTGTGGAAGTAAAATACGTCCACGCATGACTCTATTTACGCTCAGCCATTGTTGTGAGTGCACACGCCAAGCGGCTGCGTCACATTTATACAGCCAAGGGCGGAAGAGAAAGTAGTTCCGTCCAATGTAGACAATCCGAACGATATAGTTTCTTTCCACTGTGTTCCTGTTAATGATAAACTACAAATTTACCCTAAATTACTAAAATATCGATATTTTAATATGAGAATCGATTCTAGAACATAAATGACTGGTATCAGAGGAATTGATATTTCAGTATTGATCTGCACATCACTTGCGATTACATAAAAGTCTGTGCAGTCCGTGAATTTGTCTCAGCTTCAGCTACAAATCCAAACTGCATCATCAGCTCGGACTCTGTCTATGCCACCGATATTTAGTAATGAGAGACAGGCTGTTTGTGGGTAGCTCGATCTATGTGCTGTAACTTCACTTTTAGATAGAGACGAGAGAAAAGGACAGAGTAAAATCATATGACTTTATGGTAAGTTCTGAAAAAGCTAAAGGTCGCGCTCCAGAACTTGCTTCATGTTTGTTATAAATGCACCATTAGTCACATCCAACACTTATTTGTCACATTCGGTTACAAAACAGCAAGATTATGGTGGCGAAATGCTCAACCGAGGCTTTACAACACAGCCTCACAGCAGGTGGTGAAACACAACACAACATCTCATCAACTGACTGCTCGGTCTCGTATATACCGTACATGTGGATGTACGCAAACTTAATATTTTCCACTTTTAAAAGCTGGAAAAATAATCCACATCTGGAGGATAGAGGGGTTGGCGGTGCATCCTCAAGTTTAGGTAATTCACCTCACAGATTTTTCACATTTAATTTTATTCACTATCACTAAAATCAGCTTGGTTAGTTGACAAACAGATCATGGTTGGGGTTAAAAGAGAAGGGTTTCCGCTTCATTTAAAGCTCTGATTTCTTGGTTGCTATGGTGATGCATTCCCACTGGAGATTTTCGACATTATACATGCTTATCGACATGGAAGCCATTGGTTACAAAGTCTGACAGTCACGAAAACGTGACGATTCCTGTCTGTAAACACGCACATGTAGCTTTTTGCTTGTCTGTTGCATTGTGGCTGTTTCTGAGACCAGGCTGTCAGTCACAGACGTCACAGTTTGTGCTGTTGTTTCAATAAAAAAACTAGCCTTTTTTTTCATCAGCTTCCATAAAACAGCATTAATGTTTTAATTATTACATCGGGTGTCTGATTATATCTGGCCATAGGCTCCTTTAACTTGAAGTTCTGCTCTCCGATGGATCTCTGAAGGAGATATTTTATTGAATGGGAGGAAGACGATGTCCCTGTGAGTCACCACACCACTGCTGATTGATCCTCTTTAGGGTCGTGAAATAATTGTCCATCTCAGACTGGATTGTATGTGGTTATGTGCAAGACCTTTGAAACCGTAAAACTGTTGTTGCATTTTTCAGATTGTTTAGTAAATGGTTCATTCTTCTTTTTTTTTTTAAATGTTTTAAAAAAGAACACCTTTGGCATGGCGTGAAGGTATACTAAGGATGATAACGATGTCACGCAACATGACTTGAGGAGCCTGAAGATGAAAGCCAACGATCGCTGTTAGTTATTTGAGGCTCATATTGGGAGGGTGTGGGTTGGTCTGGGGGTCAGGATGTGACTGCAGGGGAAGATGAAAGTAACGAGATGAAAGCTGATGTGGTGCCAGGTCTTAGAGTGATTTGGCTAAAGAGAAAAACAGGCCATCACTCTCACGCCTCATCAATGTATCTGCAGAGATGCTGGTAGCCATGGAGATGGTCAGTCAACATGTAATCACAATGTGGTACAAAAATAGCAAGCGCTCTGCTTGCTAGTTAGAGACACAGAGAGAGAGAGAGAAAGCCTTGGAAAAACTTCCTTCTGCAACATGTGTTTTTGAATCACCAACTACATGAATTGGATTTGGGGAATCTGATCCGAGTCCAGCTCGCACTCCCGCCGGCGTGACCACACATGCTGTAAGCCACAACATTAATGACGGGAGGAGGGAGAGTCCTGCTCCAGGCTCCAAGAGTTTTTATCTTCTCACATGCTTTACTTGAAAAGGTCTGAATGCCTCTGCCGTGGGAATAAATACATTTAGTTTGCTTTTGGAGGAATGATGTTCCTGTAGAAGCACAGAAACAAGGATTTCTACTACAAACACTTCACAGCTGCAGTAGTTTTGTTATTTTGTATGTGTACTGTATGTGGGATTTATAACCTGTCTATACAGACTATAGACATTTATAAAATGTGACATAATTATGCCACAGAGAGCGAACAAAAAACTTCTGAGTCTGAATTATTTTCTTTGTTTTCAGAGATTTTAAAAATCCAAATAAGGCCAGATCCCCTTCGGATGATCCTTGGCGGATCAGAAAACTCACTTCATATGTAGAGTACATAGCATCACCTCCTGTCCTTCTCTTCTCTTGTGGGAGAAAAAGGATGTTACAACGTTGACTGATAGTCTCCATCTAGAGGGGTTTCGATATATCCTCAGTGTCAGACTGGAGGACTTTGTCCATTACTTGGTTAAATGGAGGAAAAGAGCAAACTGCTATGTAAACTTGATAGGTTTTGGTCTTTGCGTGGTTATTTCCAGCATCGTTCTCCAACTGTCTGGTTAAAGACCAAAGCATTAATTTCCACCTAAAGTTTAGAATCTGTATTTTGTGTGCTTCTTAATGATGATATTTGAAACTAGACAAAAACTTCAGGACATATTATGTTACATGACCACCAAACCACCACAAGGATTACAACATTCATGCACTCACAAACAATACTTCTGTGGCTGTGGGTACGTGCAAAGGCATCAGTGATTTTGCTGCAGTGTAATTGTCATGATCCTGGGTCTGTCTGAATTTTTGAGTTCAGATTCTGTGTTTCATGTTCGTAGTTTTGTTTATTGATCTTTATGGTTTCTTGAGTATTTCTGGAGACTTCAGTTATTGTTATAATTTAGCTTTAGAGGTGAATTTGTTGCCTCAGTGTTTGCTTTCCCATCCTCTGTGTCATCCCTCCAAATGCGTGTTTGCCCATTTAATTAGAGCACTCACTTCCTGTTTTATTTTGATAGTTACTTGTCCATAGTATCAAAGAAAAATGGGATTCATTGGTAGATAAAGAAAGCAGAAAGGGCTAGTGGGAAGCTAGGCGTATGGCAAAGAGAGAGCGGAAAATCCACAGGAAAAGGCTTACAGCAGGGGTGTCAAACATAAGGCCTGTGGCCAGAATAAGACCGATAAAGACACCACTCCAGCCCACCTGATGGCTTTGGTAAATATGATGGAGGGCATACATTTTGGGACTTTCGACGGTATTTTTAAGTTTTACAGCTTGTACTGCTGATAAAGTCCTCCATCCATCCAGAGCCATCCATACTACATCTAAGTAGTTAAGTAAGTAAATGACAGAAAATTTCCTGTTTTTCAGTGTCTACTGTAGAAATTTCCATTAAAAGAAAAAAAAATATTGAGCAACCAAAATATTGCAGGACAGTCTGTGCCTGACATGGGTGACCAGGTCAAAACGTCAGAGTTCACATGACGGAGGCTTTGGCTACTTTAAGCTATGCCTCGTTCACCTCCAGTCTACTGTTATTAATCGGCTCTTTACTTTTATATAGTGATATTAATCCACTCTCTTTCTTTAAATTCTGTTTAAAGTACATATTCGACTTTTCCTTATCTGTGGTCATTCATTGCATCACCACCACTATGTCCTGCATTAATTATTTTGGTTAACACGGTGACATTTTAACAATCACGAAAGTATATTTTATGCAAGAGCATAAACAAAAAGCAAATTAAAATAGTCACAGAGTGGTAAAGACTGTGTGTTGATTCAGTTTTGAAAAGGCACAACATTATCATTAAATACCTTCAATCTCCGTATTTGATCTTATACCAACTATCCTCTACAGCTTGAGAGGTTATTGCTTCTTGATAAGCCCAATTACTCCTATTTTATTTTTATATCCTTTCCTGCTCTGTTAAAATTACTGCAGTTGCATTCTTAGAGCTCAACATTTTCTGGAACTGCTTCAAATTAAAGCCCCTCCAGAATTTCAGCAGACAGAAAACATTCATTTGTATATAAGGATTTTATTGTGAGTGTCACGGCTGCCGAGGCGAGCCGTGTGGATATAGAAGGAGGACCCAAGATGCAGGCAGTGGATGAGATACCGGTGGTTTATTTACAGAGATGTAGTGGCAAACAAACAGTGGGGCATAACAAACAACTAAAGACACCTAAACTGGGAGAACTAAAATAACAGACCTAGGAGCATATGACAACGGATGATGAATAGCAGAGAGACGCAGACGAGGAACAGGACACCGTGGAACACAGGGTCACAGACTGACACGGAGGAACACAGACGAACCGGCAACAGGCAGGAGAACACACAGGGCTTAAATACACACACCAGTAATCAGGGGATGAGAGACAGGAGGGCAACACAGCTGGGAGGAATCTGGGCTGACGGGACAGGGGAAACGTAAACTGATCACACTCACATATGACACGGACCTTCACAATAAAACAGGAAACTCAGATACATGGAACCAGACAAGACATTGAACTAAACAGACAGATTCACAAACAGATGGGGAGACACCATAGACAGACAGATACAGACGCAGACTCAGAGGCAGATCGAAAATAACACAGAACTTAAACAATCATCATCTAGAAAATGATAACAAACTAAAAGCGCTGGGTCACCGACCCAGGACCATGACAGTACCCCCCCTCAAGGGCTGGCTCCAGACAGCCCAGCAGAAACACAAAAACGGACCAAAACCAAAAACACCCGACCAGGGTGGGCGGAGGGGGCCCAGGACGGAGGGACAGAGTCCAAAAGGCCCAGATGGTCAAGTTCAGGAGGCCGACCATGCGAACGGCAGCGGGGCCGGTCCCGATGCCGGCCACGCAGTAGGCAGCGGCGTGGAAACAGTTCTGGGGGCCGACCGTGCGGACGGCAACAGCGGCGTGGAAACAGTTCTGGGGGCCGACCGTGCGGACGGCAACAGCGGCGTGGAAACAGTTCTGGGGGCCGACCGTGCGGACAGCAACAGTGGCGTGGAAACAAGTCCGGAGGCCGGCCACGTGGAAGGCAGTGGCGGCGTTCAGGGTGGCGGAGATGCCCAACAGGCGGCCAGGCAGATGACCGACGATGTGGCGGTGGTAGTAGGGGACCTGAAGGCTGCGTGGCCCCTGCAGCCCCAGGTGAAGCGGAGGCTGGACCAGACGAGGCGGAAGCTGAAGCGGAGGCTGGACCAGACGAGGCGGAAGCTGCTGATGAGGAGGCTGGACCAGACGAGGCGGACGCTGCTGATGAGGAGGCTGAAGCCGGGCCAGACGAGGATGAAGACAGAGGCTGGACCAGACGACGAGGATGCAGAGGCTGGACCAGGCGAGGATGAAGACACGGAGGCTGGACCAGACGACGAGGATGCAGAGGCTGGACCAGACGACGAGGATGCAGAGGCTGGACCAGACGGCGAGGATGCAGATGCAGAGGCTGGACCAGGCGAGGATGCAGATGCAGAGGCTGGACCAGGCGAGGATGCAGATGCAGAGGCTGGACCAGGCGAGGATGCAGATGCAGAGGCTGGACCAGGCGAGGATGAAGACGCAGAGGCTGGACCAGGCGAGGATGAAGACGCGGAGGCTGGACCAGGCGAGGATGAAGACACGGAGGCTGGACCAGGCGAGGATGAAGACACGGAGGCTGGACCAGGCGAGGATGAAGACACGGCTGGACCAGGTGAAGCGGATGAAGCCGAAGCATGCGCTGGACCAGGCGACGCTGAGGATGCTGAATCCGGACCAGGCGACGGCGTGGAGGATGCAGCAGAGGCCGGGCCAGGCAACGGCGTGGGGGATGCAGACGGAGGCGCTGCAGCAGGTGGCGGCATGGATGAAACTGCTGCTGCAAGCGTGGATGAGGCTGCTGGTGGAGCAGCTGGTGGTTGGACGGGCTCCTCGGGCCCCCCAGCTGACGAGGAAGGAGGCTGGACGGGCTCCTCGGGCCCCCCAGCAAAAACAGTCTCAGAACCAGTGGGCACTGGAGCCCCTGGCACACACAGAACAAAACCAGCAGGTGCGGAGACCTCTGGCAGGAACACAACAGAACCAGCAGGCACACGGGCCTCTGGCAGGGACAGAACAGGACCAGCAGGCACACGGGCCTCTGGCAGGGACAGAACAGGACCAGCAGGCACACGGGCCTCTGGCAAACACATAGCGGCCTGCAGCTGCGCAGAGCATTGACCCTGCTCAGGCAGCGACAGCTCTGTGCAGTCCTCAGCTGGCTTCTTAAACTCCAGGGGTCCAGAGTCTAATGGGGGCTGAAACCCAGCCTCTGGGGAGGCCCTGGAGTGCATCTCAGTCTCAGAACTGGCCAGCCTTTGAGGAATGTTGACATTGTTCTTGGGTTTGTCTCTCTGCTTAGAGTACGGAGTTGTTGAACTGTCCGTTATGGGTTGGACTGACATGGCTTGCTGTACAGGAGGAGTAGGTGAAGGTGATGGCTGAACAGGTAGTGGAGCAACTGACACAGGATGCAGGGCTGGTGACTGCTGAACTGAGGATAAAGCTAATGATTCTTCTGCTAACCGGGCTACTGACTGGGCCATGGATTGTAACAGGGTTTGTAATAAGTCTGGCTGTGACTGTAATTGAGCTATGGATTGTGAGGCTGAATGTGGCGGAGGTGGCGACTGGGCTTCTGGCCGGGCGGCTAACTGAGCTTCTGGCCGGGCGGCTAACTGAGCTTCTGGCCGGGCGGCTAACTGAGCTTCTGGCGATAAACAGTTTTTGTCCAGTGCCGTACAGAACATCACCCCTGAGTAAACGGTCCCACAGTTCAGACCAACAATACTGTCCTGTCCACTCACCACAGCTGGCTGCTCGGAAATCCCCAGGTCCGACTGTGGCGAGGAGCGTCGGCAGCGTGAGCGCCATTTCCCCCTCGAAGGCTGGGTTGACGGGCTGGGCAGAACATCCTCTGTCGGACTGGGCAGTGAAGCATGAGCTGCAGGGTGGGTGGTAGCAGCCGGGGGGTGAAGACGGAGTCCATTCAGAATGAAATTCTGTGCGAGCGGGTGAAGTGAGCTGAGCAGCCAGGGGAGACCAGAAACCAAGCGCTGTAGCCGATTAGCCACGGCTTGGCGAAATTCTCTCCCCTCGTGCTCCAGCCACGCGTTGATTAATTTGTCCACGGAGTAAACAATGTCCTCCCGGAGCTCCTTGGGCGGGTTGAATGCTGCTGGGTCGAATGCTGCTGGGTCCATAGTGGCCGGTTCGTACTGTCACGGCTGCCGAGGCGAGCCGTGTGGATATAGAAGGAGGACCCAAGATGCAGGCAGTGGATGAGATACCGGTGGTTTATTTACAGAGGTGTAGTGGCAAACAAACAGTGGGGCATAACAAACAACTAAAGACACCTAAACTGGGAGAACTAAAATAACAGACCTAGGAGCATATGACAACGGATGATGAATAGCAGAGAGACGCAGACGAGGAACAGGACACCGTGGAACACAGGGTAACAGACTGACACGGAGGAACACAGACGAACCGGCAACAGGCAGGAGAACACACAGGGCTTAAATACACACACCAGTAATCAGGGGATGAGAGACAGGAGGGCAACACAGCTGGGAGGAATCTGGGCTGACGGGACAGGGGAAACGTAAACTGATCACACTCACATATGACACGGACCTTCACAATAAAACAGGAAACTCAGATACATGGAACCAGACAAGACATTGAACTAAACAGACAGATTCACAAACAGATGGGGAGACACCATAGACAGACAGATACAGACGCAGACTCAGAGGCAGATCGAAAATAACACAGAACTTAAACAATCATCATCTAGAAAATGATAACAAACTAAAAGCGCTGGGTCACCGACCCAGGACCATGACAGTGAGGTACTTGGAGCACTTCACAAGATTGTCTGTGGATATGACATTAAAATTAATGAGTTATTCCACAACACCTGAGAATATGTGAGGGAGAGACAGATGGAAGCGGTGGTGCATCTACCATACTGGTACAGAAGAGGAAAACAGCACATCCAGGTAGAGAAGACAGATGTGAGGAAGATTCAGCAGCTGATGAAGATTAGAGATGGAGAGCACCAAGAAGAAATGCAAAAAACTGAAAAGCAATAAATTCTTTAAAGTATGTCTTTCTATAAAAGTACACCCTTTGATGACTTCATCTCTCCATTGCTGCTTTTCTTCCAGTGGAGCACATGTGAAATATGCAGCCATCGTATAGTTGAATAGATATAAACTAACGGGTGGAGGACATCTATTAGTTTGCATGCCATGACGAGGCACAGTTTGACAGTCGAGCATCCATAAAACATTGATTTGCTTTCTGACTGTGCTTCATGCCGAGGGGGTAGACTGCTGCAGACACTCTGGCTGTCTAACAGTGAAAACTCCTCTCGCTGTTTCCCAGCAACACTCTCTGTGGTTTGTTTCTGTGGTTCATATCCACGGTAACAAGCACTGAGCGTTAAATTTGGCAGAGTTTGCATGAATAAATGGTCCATGATTTGATTGCTGACCAAATAACAAAAAATCAAATTGAGGTTTGAGAGGGGCTTTTTTGTTCCAGTGATGGAGTTTCTTGATGTAGAAGCAAATTGCATTCACCTTCAGATCAAAAGGGCTGCAGCATCATGTGAAAATGGGAAACAATGTTCTGCTGTAGGTGGTGGGGAAACAGAGGCCATGCACTTACAAAGCAGTGATGGGAATTTGCTAAAGAATGCGAGAAAAGTAATTAAATGCTTTTTGGGAGTCTGTGGAGCCTCAAGTGGCCATTTCATGAGCTGCCAGAGCAACTGTAGGTACGTGCGCTGCACTGCACCAGGGCTGGCCCAAGGTGTTATGGGGCCCTGAGCAGAATTCACATTATGGCCCCAACCTCTACCTATATACATCACCAATCACCCAACTCAGCATCTCCACCATTACCTCTTTATTGCTTAATAAAGAGGTAATGGTGGACAGTATGTCTTAGACAACCTTACCATGTATTTTACAGTGCTGGAAACTGATAAAATATACCAGCAGAGCACGACTTAAAACAACAAGTTAACTATTTTAATTATTTTGAAATGTGCAAACCTAAATACTATTACCCATTAAATAACAAAATTACAAACTATTCATTATAGCAACAGTTCTTAACTTGAAAAGAAAGATTTAAAAAAAATACTACCAATGTCATGCCATATGAAATGCTAATGTATCTGTCAATAATAAAAATATGCTCACATGCTTGTCCCCATTCATCTGTAATCTGATCAGCTGGAGAGGCACTTTGGGACAGAAAAATTGTTCCCAAATATTTGAGAAATACTCCAGGAAAACAGCTGATAGAATGAGATGAATCTATTTAACAACTTGTAGCAAACAGGAAATAATAAGAAAAACAACACACAAAGCAGATAAAACAAGCAGCTAACCGAGGTGTAACATGAAGGGGTGCATAAAGTAAAGCTCTTAAAGGAGATTACTATACAGAAATTCTGTCTGGTAATGCTAATGACATAATGAATGGGATATAACTCAACCTGGCGTAGAATAAGTCGAATGCCACACATCTGATAATACCTGTGGTTTCCATATGACATAACCTAACCTCACCGAACAGCTGAAGGCTCATCTGATGCTTCTGTTTAAATAATGTCATTGTCATTTTCTTCTTTCTCTGTTTCCTTTCTCTCACTTTTCTCCCCAGAGGGATAAATACTCAGAAATGTTAAAGCCAGCAGTGTTAAACTGTCTGATTGTTAACATATTTATTAAAGAAATGTTGCTCTCTCATGTATGACTACCTCTGTGACAGCCTAGCATAGAGGTGGCCAACCCGCGGCTCCTGAGCCGCATGCGGCTCTTTGCCTACTTTCATGCGGCTCTTACGTACATATCAAAGTTTGTGTTTGCGTTTTGGAGGGTTTTTTGTTGATGATGTTGTTTTAAAATGTGCGTGTTCACTTTGCTTGAATTCAATATGGTATTTTCATCAAATGCGCATGTGGGTGAGATGAAAATACCACAAAGTTTCCCAGTAGGGGCAAGTTCACCCTTAAAATGGCAGGGAAA
This sequence comes from Aulonocara stuartgranti, assembly GCF_965226115.1. Lineage (NCBI taxonomy): Eukaryota > Metazoa > Chordata > Actinopteri > Cichliformes > Cichlidae > Aulonocara > Aulonocara stuartgranti. The sequence continues at coordinate 34,944,168 of NC_138945.1, read as the reverse complement.
AAATGCACAGCAAAACGAAACCATGAAGATGAATACAGGACGTTTTAAACAGAGTGGGAGAGTTTATATATTTTTGTTAAACGCAATGGCAAGCCATGTCTCATATGTCAGATGTAATTAGCGCATTTCAAAGCTTCAAAGCTCACTCCATGCTAACATTAACCAGGGATTACCAAAAGGGACTGAACTTTGCAAGCACGAGTTGGCCATTTTGAAAAGTCAGGCAGAAAAGCAGATACAGTTTTTCCCAAAGTTTACGAAGCGCTTAGAGACCATAACGTTCCTATCAGCTGGCTTGGAACATTGCAAGGGCTAAAAACCCATACAATGAAGCGGAGTTTGTTAAAAAATGCCTCAGTGATGTTGTTGAAATCTTGTCTCCTGAAAACGACAAACTAAAACACATGGTATCAGACGTCCAACTGTCCGGCACACTGTTGGACACAGAATATCGGACATTAACACGGTTATTGAAACACAGTTGCACTCTGACCTTCAAGCACGAGTATTTTAGTGTCGCATTGGATGAGAGTTGTGATATACAAGACAAGCCTCAATTGGCAATCGTCTGTGTCAAGCAATTGCGTGATCAAAGAACTCCTGGATATTGTGCCATTAAAAGACAGAACCCGTGGCATAGACGTAAAAGAAACCATGATGGCTGCATTTGAAAAAGCAAATCTGACCATAACGAAACTAACTGCAATAGCCACGGATGGAGCACCAGCCATGATGGGATCTGTGAACGTGCTTGTGGGGCTGTGCAAAGCTGACCAAACATTTCCTGAGTTTTGGAATTTCCACTGCATCATCCACATGGAGCAACTCGTGTCTAAATCAATGAATTTACATAACGTCTTAAATCCTGTGATGGAAGTCGTCAACTATATCCACACACAATTCAAGAATCTCATCGCTGAGCTGGACCAAGGGCTTCCAGGTGACCTGCTGCTGCACTGCACTGTGAGGTGGCTGTCAAAAGGCCAGGTACTCTCTCGCGTCTTTGAGCTTTTGGATGCTGTGAAACTGTTTATGGAAGAGAAGGACAAGGACTATCCCAAGCTCTCGGACCTCAAATGGATTATGGATCTGTGTCACTTGGAAAGACTGAAACTGACCCTGCAGGGTAAGTTAAAAATGCTGCCTGACCTGGTGCAAAGTGTGTTTGCGTTTGTCAACAAACTACAGCTGTCCAAGGCGCATATTCAAAAAGGAGATTTAACGCATTTTCCCACTCTGCTTAAAGCCAGCAGGCAAGTTGCCAGCGCCGCCCTGAGTAAGCAAAGAGCCAGATATGCAATGCTGGTTGAAAACTTGCACGAAAGCTTTGTGACCTGGTTCCGTGATCTACAATAGAAAAGGCCACAGATTACGTTCCTCGTCGACCCATTTAATGCACAGACGGACTGTTTGAAAGTCCCGCTAGTCACAGATGAAGCTGCGGCTGAGTTGGAGATGATTGATCTTTATGAGGAGGACCAATTGAAACCTGTTTTAAGGGAATGGACCATTGAGTTCTGGAAAAGTGTGCCAATGGAAAAATACCCCAATGTTAAATGGGCTGCTCTTAAGATACTGTCACGAGTCTGTGTTTTCTACCCTAAAATATGTGAAATCAAAGCATCGATCTGTTCTGACTGACACTCATGTGAAAGAATTGCTTTGAGTGACAACAACGGAATACAAGCCAAATTTGAAGAGGAGTGTTCAAGGCAAGGAATGCCAGAAGTCCCACTAAAGAACATGCATAGTAAAAGAAAAATGCTATTGTAGATTATTATATTTTTGTTTGTGGACTTGGTTGAACTGAGAGTTTGTGTGTGTGAGACAGTGCACACAATGTTCATTGTTGAAAATGTCATGGTCCGCAGCCCGGTGTCCGAGGAGCTGATGGGATGCCCACGCCCACGGGTGTGGCTGTTAACTCCACACCTGCATCCCATCTCAGGCGATTATCAGGTGGACTATTTGATCCAGCCCAGCCAGCTGCTCCACGCCAGTCCGTTAGTCGTCTCACAGCGGTAACGTACACCCACGGGAAGGCGGTTGTGAAAACCCTCATTTACCTGAACAAACGCTAATCTTTTCTTTTGCGCTCAGGGTAACAGCTCGACGTGTTTTTGAGCCACCTGCCTGTCCACCTGCCCGTCTGGAGTTTGGATCGCCTCCAGTACCAATCACCTCTAATTTCCTGGAGCTCCCCCGCGGACCCTCACCCCTCCCTCCGGCTCCCACGGCCCCGCTTTGACTGTAAGACTCATACTCTCCCCCCACGTATGCTGCTATTTCCCCGCTCCCCAGTAACTCTCTCCCTCTTTCTGTTGCAGCCTCCCACAGTCCCGATTACTGCGTTCCTGCGTAACTCATCCCCCGGTCCCTTGGTTTTTCTAGTTTCTCGTGTGTTTTCCTTTGACCCTTCCGGGACACCTTTAGTTAAAATAAAGTTTATTTTTCGTACTCCTGTGCGTGTTGTCTCTGCTTCTGGGTCCAGCTTGCGTACTGAACTTCGGTTCATGACAGAAAATGACTGGCCTGTGGTTTTAGTACTGTAGGAGTCCATTTCTGTCATTATCATGTTGGTGTGTGACATTTACAATAAATCTGGCTGAGCAGAGGTGTGTGTATTTTTTGTGCGTGTGTGTGAGAGAGAGGGAGAGAGAGAGAGGAAGGGATGGGTGATGTTCATGTGTGCTCATGTGTATGATGTGGCTATTTGCGGTAACACAATAAAAAAGTGGCTCTTGGTCTCTGACTGGTTGGCCACCCGTGGTTTATTTAGTTTTAAATGAAGAGGTTTTTAATTGTCATTTGCTGTGCATCTCTCTTTCTGTCATGTTTGTGTAGGCCAGTTTGTGACACATAGAATATGTATTGTGAAACTGTCAATTGTGGAAGACTTAAAAGGCCTCACGATCAAGCGTTACTATCTTGAAGCAAGCAGGGAGGGACTACCAGTTTCCACAAGAAGCAGATTTTTGTCTGGTCTTTCCATGTGTCTGCTGGGCTTTGTTTATTAAATCTAGAAGTATATTGCTCTGGATGTGTGGATGAACAGGTTGTAAATGTTCCGAAAAATCAGTCGTACAAATGCAGAAATCATTATATTGTCCAAAAATGCACAACATGCCATGTACAGTTTGAGACAACAGCACCTTACTGACAATGAAAGTATGTGCTTTCTAGTGTACTACATGACAGTGTATCTGAACTGAGACACATTGAAGTATTAAGGGCTGCACTTGGAGTCTGTCGGTCTAAAAAAGATATAGTTTCTTTATAAAAATCTGCCTGTATGGATCATATTAATACAACTATACTTTCTCATGTTCACTTGATGATTTATAGTTGCTGTTTCACTGTTCACAGCTGAATCAAGCTCTGCCTTATGTAATGGAAGAATAAAAGAGTTCAATAGAGGGGGAGAAAAAAATTCTGACCTGAAATGTTCCTCCAATGGCAGCACAACCCTTGCTCAGCAGGATGGCTGTACCCGTAGATGTATCAATCAGCGAATGGCTGTAAAGCCGTTTTACCAGGTGATCAGATGACAGGGGTGTCATCTTTGTTCACTTTAATTGCACCCCACGGGACAGCACTTTCTCGCTCAGCTGTCTCCTGGAGACTAGAAGCTCTGCCTCTGTGCTCACCCGAAAGAATGTGAAGAAGAATGTCTTATTCCACTTTCATTCTGAGGAAAGCTTTTTAGCTCCTCTGTAAATGTGGATGATATTTGACAGACTATATATAACTTGAATAATAATAACTTTATTTATACATGGCACCTTTCAAAACAAAGTTACAAAGTGCTTCACAGTACAAGATGGGAAATGGAATGAAATAACATAAAGAATACTGGCAACAAATGGAGATAAGAGCAAGGAATAAAGAAAATTAGAAATGGAAAAACAGGTAAATTAAAAGCAAATATTAAAAAATGAATTAAAAAGGATAATTAGGGGAAGGTGATAAAACAATTATTATGGAGAACATAAATGTAAATCAAAGTGCAGGCACAGAAAAAAGCTGCGTATATGTCTTTAAGATGGATTTAAAAGATGACAGTGAGCCTTCTTAGGAAGCTTGATTCAGAGAGTGGGTCCACTGACTGAAAAAGCTGGATCAGCCTTGGTTCTCAGCTGAAATTGTGGGATAACCTTGGCTGAGGACCTCAGGTTAGGACCTGGAACGTACAGTCCCACAATTTGACAGCCATCTTAAATCTTAGCTGTTTTAAAGCATTGTCTAAATTTTATTTAATTTCAGTTGCTACTGGCTCATAAAATAGAATCACCAGCCAAGTCTGATTAAAAACATGGGTTTGCTAATGTTGGCCCCAAATAAGGTTTTAAAATGCATTCCACCCGGAAGTTTACCTTTTCTTACAACGTGCTACGTTGTGCATTGTTGTTGTTGTCATGGCGACGCTTCCGTCGAACAAACGCTGTTGCTAAGCGATGCTCGTAAACTTTAACTTAGAAAGACGATCCCGAAGCTACCCGCAGCTCCATTCACTTGCGTTCAGTCCAGTTCCATAGTTTTGTTCCCGTTATGACCGAGCAGACAGCCGCTGTGGGACATAAAGTTGGAAAACCGATGTTGCATAACTGGGTCGAAGAGGTGAGTGCTGTGAACCATTTCCGAGGTTTAGCTAATGTTAAAAGTTCACGCGAGACTTCTTAACAACGTTTGCTAATTTAATCTAATAATTAATCTGGAGCTAACACCTGGTGTCTAGGTAACCATATTTGAAAGTCCCTGACACAGCAAGTATATGTTATAACACGGATGTCACTCAGGGCCACAGAATTAGGTACACCTTGCTAGCACTGCTAGCACTAAGTTGGATCCAATTCTACCTTCAGAATTGCCTTAATTCTTCGTATGGTCTGCTCCTGCTGTAGCCCATCTGCTTCAAGGTTTGCTATTTTGTGTAGTATTTAGAGATGTCCTTCTGCATACCTTGCTTATGACAAGTGGTTGTTTGAGTTTCTGTTGCCTTCAGCTCAAACCAGTCGGGCCATTCTCTGACCTCAGGCATCAACAAGTCATTTTACCCGTGAGAACTGCTGCTCACTGGATATTTTTTTCTTTTTTGGACCATTCTCTGTAAACCCTAGAGACGGTTCTGTGGGAAAATTCGTGTAGATGGGCAGTTCCTGAAATACCCAGATCATCCACGCCATGTTCTTAAATTACCTTTCTCCCCCATTCTGAGGCTTGATTTGAACTTGAGCAGATCATCTTGACCATATCTGCATGTCTAAATGCAGTGAGTTACTACAATGTAATTGGCTAATTCAATAGTTGCATTAAAAAGCAGTTTAAAAAGAACAGGTGTACCTAATGGACTGGCCAGTAATTGTGTATCAATATAGTTGTAATTCCTCACCAGATAATTCAATACATTTGTAAAACCATTTGAAATAAAGCTGAAAGTCTGCACTGCAGTCATGTCTTGATTGTCTGATTTATAATCAGCTGTGATGGTGTACAGTTGGAAAAAGTACAAAAACATTTTTTTACTTATCCAAAATTGTAGATTTTTATGGTTTTCCACCCGACTAAAAAATCCTGTGATTTTTGTTTTTTTTGGTTTTTTTTACTCAGAGAGCCATTGCAGATCTCCATACAGAGGACCCAAAGACACACAAGCACATACATGGCCACAAGGGGATTCTCACAATAGACCTGGAGTCCAAGATGGAGTCTGTGACTACGCTGAAAGCAGCTTATGTTGCTCCAAAGACTCCAGTGGGGAGGTTACAGGGTATGTGTCTTTATCTTTCACCAGCCAGAATGGAAAAAAAATGTTGAAACCCATACCATTAAGAGCCATGTAAAGAACAGAGAAGCATTTACAAAGAGCTGAAAGGTTTTATTATTTGATGTGACCTCTTCTTATTTTAATTTAAAAAAGTTTTTTATTCTGGGGGATGGCTTTCTATGCATGCCCTGTTCATCCTGTCTTTTGTATTTTCCTCGGTTCAGGCATCAGAGGCGAGCTGCTTAAAAAACACACTGCCCAGATGATAAGGTAAATGAACTATGAACAAGTCTTTTGATGTTAAACGAATTATTTCTGGAAGTGGTTTGTTTATGGAGACGAGGAGCACTGCCTGACCATGTCTTGAGGGGAAGGTGATGTAATATTTACACGTCGGGGTTTGTTTTACTGTTCAGTCACAGCTGTGATAGCTTTTAAATCAGACTTTATGGTGTTATTTTACACAGGGGCCAGTCACCCTTATGGGGTTTATAAAGTCCATCCCTGCAGAGGTGGTTGTTAACATCCCACACAAGTTAACAACTCATAAAAGCCTGTAAAGCGTAATGTCTTCAATGAAAACTTTTTGACTAGTAGTAGACAGTGTGTCATCATTTGATTTTAAACCATACACTAAATTTCCTGAGTTTTATAAGCAAACACCAATGGTGTGTCCAATAGCTTTGTATGATTTGGCTGATTGGCTGTTATGTAAAGCACAACACTGTGTATAAATAATCCTAGCCAGATGGGAGATTGGCGGAGTATCAAGCTTTGGGTTTCATTTCAGTCCAGTATGACATATTTTATATACTATATGTAATACCACAGAGACACTGAGTGTCGTGAAACGATGCAAATAAATGATGCTTACACCAGGAGCCTTAAACGCCCTGCACACCATCAGCTCACCCACACATGTTTGCATTTATTAGAGCTCTTCGCTGGACTGTGTGGGCATGAGCAGACTGCGCCTGGCTAATAGTGCTTCTTGCACCTGCTAGGGCTAGACGACTTTACTATTTCCAGTGAATGCAACGCTTCAGCTTGCGTGCTACGTTCCGTCAAAAGATTTGAAAGAAAGCAAAAACCATCCTTGTATGGTCAGACATCATTCCAGGATGGCTAATCTTAATAGCAAATGAGGCAGATGGATAATTGCATATAATATTATTTTTTTAAATCACTCCTTTCAGAAGCAGTTGATTTTCTTTTCTTTTTATGATACTAACTTTAGCATTATGAATGAATTCTGAATATTTTCTGAGTTGCAGGCCCTACACACAGGAGTTAAAGGCAAATTTTCTTCTTAAGTACATGAAGCAGCCATGTGAAAATTTCAGGAATGGAAAAACAAATTTAAGAAAATGGAGAAAACTTGAAAAGGTGTAAACTGGGTAATTGGATGATCAAAACAAGTTCTGCTTCTTACATACATTTCGTTTCCAAAATACCTTTCTAACGTGCAGCTTATGGCTGTGAAATAGTGTTCTTTGCATGTTCTAAATGATAACTTGGACATGTTACTCAGACTTCTCTCTTTGTTCAGACTGCAAGCTTTGTGTATAAAACATAAAAATATATTGCAGGTCTGCTGGATATCTCTGTACTTGAAATGCAATGATTTTCAGAACTTCTGGGAAACAAGAGAGAGCATAAATCTTCAACCCACCTCAAAATTTTTGTGTGGCTTCTTTCAATATATTCACGTCACTATAGGAAAAAATCATCTGTGTCTGAGGAGTTCAGATGGGAAGCACTGATTGATTTTTGATTTCAGGAAAGACCTAGAATTCATCCAACCATCCATTTTCTGCTGTTTATCTGGGTCTCAGTTGTGTGGGCAGCAGAGATGTCCAGACCTCCCTCTAGCACCTCCACCTTTAGCTAATCTGGGGAAGCCAAGGCATTTCCAAGCCAGCCAAGAGACATAGTCTCTCCTCAGCATGTCCTGGTTCTGCCCAGGGGCTTCACAAACCTCTCTGAGGAGGCGCACGGGAGGCATAAATGCTCAAACCACTTCAGCTGGCTCCTTTCAATGTGCAGCAACTTTCAGTATATTTTATAGTAAATAGGTTGTTTACAAAATCATTTAATTACATCATGCTACACTTAAAAAAACAAAACAACAACAAAAACTGTATGTGCTGGATCACAGGCAAGTGCTGCTGCTTGGTGCTTAGATTCTGTCTTCTTGTTTTCACAGTGAGAAGATTCATGCTGATCTGAACCCACTGACTCCCAAAACGGAGTACTGCTCCACAACCCAGAAGGATTTCTGTGTGGAGGGATTTGTGCCTCATAAACCTGAAACAACACGTGTATGTAGAGTTACAAACTTTGTGTGTGTTTGTGTCTGTGCTTAATCTCCCCAAACAGCAACAATCTGATTTCAAAACTACAAAATAAATTTCCATACTTTTATTTCCTCCTCTTTGAGTTGTTTGTATTTTGGTTATGTGAAATACACAGTTGCTGTGAGAAGCAGAATACCTAAAATAATAAGTACATCATCAGCCTCTCCTATAAAAGCCTGAAAATCTTTCTGACATTTTACTGGTTTAATTTTTTACAGGTTCATGACTACAAAACTGACCAGGCCATCACATTCTGGAGTGAAAACTGCCAGCGGATACAGGTAAGTCAGACTGCTTTATCTCATAGTGGTTTCTTTTTCTCTCCTTTAAAATATCCATATTTAAGTTCTATTTAAGTGATTTATTTATCGGTTGAAAGTTATATGTGATCAACAGCACAGCAATTTTCCCTGTCTGATGATGAACACTTGTGTTTGCGGTCTGTCCTTAGTGTCTGAGCAGATGTTTTCCTTTCTTAAAGAATACTGTTTAGCCACTAATAGCACCATGAAATATGTCAGGGAACACACAACAGCAGCAGGAGAGTCACACTTATCCACCAAGGTCAAGAGGAGGATATTAATCACCTCTCTCTGCTGTGATTAGTCATAGTAGGGGTGGGTGATATAAACGATATACGATAGAAACGATATAAATTTGGCCAACGATAGAGATTTTGACTATACCGCTCTATCGCGATAGTGCATGTTGATGACGTCATCAAGCTGCGCCTGTTTTGGTGGAAAGCATTGCAGCAGCTACAACCATTATCATCTGCAAATTATGCCGGCAGTCATAGCAAAGAGATGAAGCACTGTTGAAATATGGGTAAAGGCAAAAACTGCACTTCCTCCACTTCCGTAACATTGATTCATTAATGTTGAATTCTCTCTCTATTCCCATCTTGTTGCAGTATATTAATAACTAACCTCGTATTGTGGATGAATAATCTCAGTTGTTCTCCTGACTGAAGTTTGGCCCGTGTATAGCATCCTGCTATGCGATTGCATTTGTCCCTGACCACCAGAATCCCTCACGTTAAATTTTATCGAGTGGAAAAAAGTTGGCGTTCATCCTCCAGCTTCACTGTGCTAATGTTATGCTAACATAGCTGTGTCGCTAGCAATCACGTAGCACAACATTATATACCAGGTAGTCCAACTTCAGTAACCCTGCAAACGCCACTCCTGTTTAGTTTTCTGTCTTCATTTATGTTGGAAGTGGTAGCAGAGCTGTACGTTTGAATTAGTTTCAAAAATCTCTCAGTCAGAACATGGCATGTCATGTTTAGGTGGAAACTTGCGAGCTAACTTCCTGTTAACTTCTAACTCCGTTAAATTTAATAAATTCTGTTTTCATGGATGCCTGGATGTTAAACTTAATTGTTACACCTGGTAAAGCAGCATCACTGATGATTTAATTAAAGATGAAAGAATTTAGACCGTTTTTAACTCTCAGTGTTCGTTTGGGACCTGAACAGGACGGAGTTTTGGACCCAGATTACTCCGCGAAGCTCCTCACTACGGCAGCCGTAATGCTCTGACAATCCATCAAGCAGTGTGGCTTAACAAAGTTGTACTAAAACATTTTTTAACAGATTTCTGCACGCCAAAATCAGTTCGAGGTCAGTAAGCACAACCAGAATTCATACATAAGGCACACTCTCGATTTTTGAGAAAATTAAAGGATTTTAAGTGTGCCTTATAGTGTGGAAAATACGTTATACAGAAGAAAAGAATATATCACGATATATATCGTTACCGCACGTGCTTCAAATTATACCGCGATATGGATTTTAGGCCATATCACCAAGTCATAGTGTATTTTTGTGTCACAGGGTGTGACTGCCGCCCGGAGCTCGAAGGGACCCTTCAGGAAGTCGGCTCTGTTCAGCACGCCCATCACCGAGCGGCTGGATGAAATTGATCTCCCACCTGACAATTGAGGCACTACACCAGTTTGCTGTTCTGCCACTTTTTTTAATGATTTTTTTATTAAAATGGTAATCCATTTTAAAGGTTAAGTTTAGTTCTTAGCGATAGTGGCACCGCAAAGGATTTATCTATTCTTTAAGGCTATTCTTTTTTTTGTTATTATTGGCACTCATGTTGGTTAAGTGAACTGCCATCGCCAAAACAGCAGTTAGAGCTGCACAAGACTCACTGTGTGTACTGGACATCATAAATCCTATGCAACAGCTGGGAGACCAGCATATATTCTGTGTACCCGACTGTCAGTGTATTGACAACAAAACTGACTTGGATGAGATGAATCAGCAGTCAGTGTTTGAAAAGATGCTACCTAGATGCTGAGTACCATGACCGCAGCTGTATTTACATCTGCACCATGAGCACGTCACAGGAATGGGAGGAAAGAAGGATGTTTTGAGTGTGGAAGTGGACCCGTGGGATGTCATTATTTTCTTATTACTGAGCAAGTATCTCCGTGCCATCAGTGGAAGAAACTCCAAGCTGCCGGGCATGACAGATTAACTCATTCTCAGTAATATGCATTAATCTGCCAATCAGATTTAATCATTTCAGATTGTCCCTGCCCACTTTTTCCCCAGGTAACAACAACAAATTGACTGGAGGGTTTTTGAGATGCTAAAGATGGCCCCTGGCTGCAAGGAGTGAATTACTTCTAATCAGCCAATCGTATTGCGTCACTTAGCATATGAAACGGTTCATAACTGTCTGAGAAGCCAGTGTTTTCAAAGTGTGCACATATATCCAAAGGAAAATTTGTTGTGTACACCTAGCGCTGCGTTGGACCCTTTTTGACTCCAGAACTGCCTTAGAGTAATTCTTCTTCATGAAGATTTTGGTCCACGTTGATGTGATTTGTTGGCTCCCACATCTCAAAGGTGCTCTGATGGATTGAGAGCTGGTGAGAAACCAGAACCTTCTCAAGCAAAGTCTAAGAATATCTGTAATAAGTAAACCTTTCACCCTGTCTCTCTCACACTGTTAGCTGTGGTTCCTCCATGCGGAGGATGAAGCAGGTTTCACTGATTGATGGGTGTGACAGCAACTTTAGTACTTTCTGCACCTGACTGTTGTGTTGCTGTGTGCACCTAGCCGGGAGTTTGTTTACATCCTCTGTTCATCTTTTTCTGTAATATGTCTGTTCCTCCTTTTTGCAACCTGTAATTATTGCATTCAGTTAGTGCTGAGTGGCAAAAAGACACACCTTTCTCTGACACGGGGTAAATATGTCACCCTTAAAGAGGAACAACAGCTTCTTCACACACATGTGCTGCTACAGCATGCTAATTTAAAACAATACATCGCTGGGAGTCACACAATGTATGCTACAGATTCATGTACGTCTTCTGTCAATCAAAGGACAATGTTGGGCTCTGCTGATCCTTTCTGGGCTTTCAGCAGGGATTAGTGGGTGGTAGCTATGGCGACAAGTAATTTTTAGTGTATATCGCTGCAGCTTTTCTCTCCAGACATTTCAATATCTCACCACATCATACAGGAAAACGAATTTGCCTCTGAAAGACAAGGGCTTGCAGCAGATTTGTACTCAACATTTGAAATGAAATGTGATACAGCAACTGTCATTTTGTTTCAGCTGTGCTATTTATACATGCTGAGCTACGCTGCACAATAGAAATCTACAGACAGTGAAGTCATTTTTAGGTCAGAAGGTAATGTTCTGTTCCCACAAGGGTGTAACTGCTATTTTAGCATAACTGAAGTGACTGTATCCTAATGCTGACCAGGTCCTAACCATAGACTATGTATACTATGACAAATATACTAACAAGTATACTAACAAATTTCCCACGTGTGGGACTAATAAAGGTTATCTTATCTTATCATTTTGAGTCAGTGGCCATATTTCGACAAGAAGGCAAAGCGCTTAGTTATCAACCGAATGGCAGCAAGCTTGGTTAGAATCCATAAACTATAAGGGTGCAACTCACAGACACATGTCTCCTAATTAGTGCAGTGATGTCTCATGATATTAATCAGCTAATTTATTTTTATAGAAGGCTTAAACTCAAACCAGTTAGCACGGGTCAGTCCTAGGAGACACAATAGGCTGTAGCTTTAATTAGTCAAAGCGCCAAAGCCATGAAGCCTCAATAAAAATTGAAGGCTGAGTTCCCAAACAAAAATCTAACCTGGAACAATTGTTTTAAAGAAGTAAATTATATAAAGGGACCAAAAAGAGTTTTTCTACTGGCTGCTGGAGGCACAGTCTCCATAGGCTCCCATGGTAAACGTACAGTACTCACAAATAAAAATAGTGTATAATTAACAGGTTTATTATCATTAGCTAAAACTAAACTAAAATAACGATGTTACATCCACTTCAAAGAAAGTATCACTAATGCTAGGGAACAGCAGCTAACAACAGCTAACAGGGGTTAACAGCAGTTAACAGTAGCAAAATCAGCAGCACTACGGACAGTTCAGCTTTCATCGGTCAGATTAGCGTCTCTGAATTACTGACCCGTATCACAGTCCTCACAAAGTTTTATAGCCTCTTCCGGAGTAAGTAAAAGTGCATGCTTTTCACCCATGTTGATAGCTGAGGTAAACAGTAGACTGGCAGCATTCCACAGATGGGGAAAAAACTCAAGGGCCGATCCAGTCCAGACAAACACACCGGCCATAGCCAATACAGTCTAAATTTAATGTTTTTGATCTCTCTTGGCTGACTAAAACATTCAATTCAATTCAAATTTATTTATATATCGCCAAATCACAACAAAAGTCACCTCAAGGCACTTTATATTGTACAGTAGATACAGAGAAAAAAACCCAACAATCATATGACCCCCTATGAGCAAGCACTTTGGCGACAGTGGGAAGGAAAAACTCCCTTTTAACAGGAAGAAACCTCCAGCAGAACCAGGCTCAGGGAGGGGCGGGGCCATCTGCTGCGACCGGTTGGGGTGAGAGAAAGAAGACAGGATAAAGACATGCTGTGGAAGAGAGACAGAGGTTAATAACAGATATGATTCAATGCAGAGAGGTCTATTAACACATAGTGAGTGAGAAAGGTGACTGGAAAGGAAAAACTCAATGCATCATGGGAATCCCCCGGCAGCCTACGTCTATTGCAGCATAACTAAGGGAGGATTCAGGGTCACCTGGTCCAGCCCTAACTATATGCTTTAGCAAAAAAGAAAGTTTTAAGTCTAATCTTAATAGTGTCTGTCTCCCGAATCCAAACTGGAAGCTGGTTCCACAGAAGAGGGGCCTGAAAACTGAAGGCTCTGCCTCCCATTCTACTTTTAAATACTCTAGGAACAACAAGTAGGCCTGCAGTGCGAGAGCGAAGTGCTCTAATAGGGTGATATGGTACTACAAGGTCATTAAGATAAGATGGGGCCTGATTATTTAAGACCTTGTATGTGAGGAGCAGGATTTTGAATTCAATTCTGGATTTAACAGGAAGCCAATGAAGGGAAGCCAAAACAGGAGAAATATGCTCTCTCTTTCTAGTCCCTGTCAGTACAAGAGTACTGCAGCATTTTGGATTAGCTGAAGGCTTTTTAGCGAGTTTTTTGGACATCCTGATAACAATGAATTACAGTAATCTGGCCTGGAAGTAATACATGCATGAACTAGTTTTTCAGCGTCACTCTGAGACAGGATATTTCTACCTTTAGAGATGTTGCGCAAATGGAAGAACGCAGTCTTACATATTTGTTTAATATGTGCGTTGAAGGACATATCCTGGTCAAAAATGACTCCAAGGTTCCTCACAGCATTACTGGAGGCTGAAGTAATGCCATCCAGAGTAAGAATCTGGTTAGATACCATATTTCTAAGATTTTCAGGGCCGAGTACAATAACCTCAGTTTTATCTGAATTAAGAAGCAGAAAGTTAGCGGCCATCCAGGTCTTTATGTCTTTAAGACATTCCTGCAGTTTAACTAATTGGTGTGTGTTACCTGGCTTCATGGATAGATAAAGCTGGGTGTCATCTGCATAGCAGTGAAAAATGTATGCTATGTCTTCTAATGATGCTGCCTAGGGGAAGCATGTATAATGTAAACAGAACTGGTCCTAGCACTGAACCCTGTGAAACTCCATAACTGACCTTAGTGTGTGAAGAGGACTCTCCATTTACATGCACAAATTGGAGTCTATTAGATAGATATGATACAAACCACTGCAGCACAGTACCTGTAATACCTACAGCATGTTCTAATCGCTCTAATAGGATATTATGGTCAATGGTATCGAACGCTGCACTAAGGTCTAGCAAGACAAGCACAGAGATGAGTCCACTGTCAGAGGCCATAAGAAGATCATTTGTAACCTTCACTAAAGCTGTTTCTGTGCTGTGATGAGCTCTGAAACCTGACTGAAGCTCTTCAAATAAGCCATTCCTCTGCAGATCTGTTTGATATGAAAGGAAGGTTGTTTGTCTTATAGCAGATGCCATAGCTAGGATTATACACTTGAATTGTGACAAATAAGAAAACAGAACTCGGTTGACTGCAGCTGGCAAACTACTGAAATCTAGTGGTGAAAACTTTTAGTAACTTTATAAATGACCAACATGTTTACAGCCTGGAACAAACAGAAAATTATATAAATAGTTTATGCTGGCGTCCACTCTGGCGTCCACTTGGCTTCATCTCCAGAATTTTCTAGTCACTGAACTGGGTGCCTCAGCTGTGTTTGTGTTGTTGGTGCTGTGATATCTCTGAGGGGTGGATCAGCCAATAAGTCTGGGCTTCAGTTTGGGTCATAGACAGTATAAAACATGGATGTAGCTTCGAGGTCAGAAACTGAGATCAACGTGAAAGGCCATCAGATGGCAATAGTTGTGGTTGCACAAACACTTGAACCCATAAAGGTTACATGGAAAATGATTTTCTGATTGGCAATAACAGAGCAGCAAAAGGAGCTTTATTGTATGGGTGGGGATTTGACTCACTTTTGGATAAAGTCCCAAGTGGCCATCAGAGGAACTGCAGTTTTTTGCTTTTCAGCCTCGAGTTTTTCCCTTGGTAGTCGCTAGAATTTATTTTTTTGCTCTTTATTTTAATCTGCAGAATTTTGGCTTTTTGGCTTTTACTGTTTCTCTGAAACTATCTGCAAAATCCTCAAAAGCTTTAAACCACTGAGATCAAAGAAATTCTGTGTTCAACACAAAAAAACACGTTGTCATTCTTACAGAGTGTCACGGAGGAGCAGGGAGGACTCGGCGCAGACTGAAATCTCAGAAAAACAGGTTTATTTACACACTCCAGGTGCACTATATACAGGTGAAGGAGAAGGGGGCCAGGGTTCCCAGGGGTGCAGAGCGGGGTCGGGAAAAGCGTCCAGAGTCTCCAAACCAAACACGAGAAATCTGCATACAGAGAACAAGGGTTAGCACGGAACTTTCACGGACAGCGCTCAAAACTGGCTGAGGCTAAAGTAGCACTGATGAGCATTATTCGATAGTCCAGCGGCGAGGTGCTCTCAGTCACTGCCTTAAGTAGCGGGAGCAAACAAGGTGAGGAGCCACAGGTGATTGCCTACAGGTGGTGGAGGCCGGGAGCTCACAATGAGCTCCGCCCAGGCAGCGAGCAGAGAGAGAGGAGAGAGAGAAAAGACAAAACATAACATGTAGCCACACAGGGCCAGCCGAGCAGGCACGGGGACCATGACACAGAGATTGCGGCCAGAAATAGCAAGAGTCCCAACGAAGCTAAAATGCTGATATTGCTCCTATTTATAGTTATATCGTTTTTTAATATGCATATATCTTGCATCTGGAATTCACCAAAGCTGTTTTCCAGAGACACAAAGTTACTCTGTGTAAACTCGTAGCAGTTCGTGTAACAAAAGGTCTGATCTATATGTGGCAAAAGCAGAACGTAAAAGATGATTGGATGACAGCCAGGTCAGCTGAGGGAAGCTCGGCGTGGGGTTCATTGGAGACCCTCAATTCCCTCTGTGTGGCTCTAACTGGTGTCAGGATGCGGCATGTCGCCACAAGAAAGTGGGCGGTAATTACAGCCGTGCATGAGGGGAATATGCTATCCTGCAGAGATGACAATGCACGAGCGCTCGCGCGCACACACACACCCGTGCACCTGCTCAAAAACTGATGGGCCTCTAATGAGCGGTGATGTCATTACAACCAAAACACAGCTGTCTGCTGCCGACTCGTGTTTCCTCCTCGCTGTCTGTCCACAGGCTGCAGATACACAATGCTCTGCTTTACTGAAGCACACTCAGTATTTTAGGGAAATGTAAAGTGATAGACTGGATGTAAAAAATGGATGCACCCATTACACCCATTACTTAGTGAAACTCAGCAATACTGCTCATTCATAGGGTAACAACCTGTCAATCATAAGGTAGTCCCGTCCTAAAGCATGCACTAATTGGGACCACAGTTCACAAAATTAATATCAGATGTGTCTTCTGTCATCACCATCTCTTCCAGGCCATCTAGGGGAACAACAAAGCATTCCCAGGCTAGCCAAGAGATGTAACCCCACCTGTCCTGGGGGTATCCCAGGGTCACCTCCTCCTGGTGGCACATGCCCAGAACATCTCACCCAGGAAGAATCCTAATCAGATGCTTGAACCACCTCAGCTGGTTTATTTGAATGTGGAGGAGTAGTGGCTCTTCTGAGTCCGTTACAAAAGGACTGGACTCCTCACCCTACCTCTAAACGAGAGCTCATGACCATAGGTCAAGGTGGGACGTAGAATAGAGGAGGAAAAGAGAACCACAGAGAAGATTCGTGGATGTAGTGAAGGACCTGCGGACGGTTGGTGTGACCAAGTAGCATGCTACAGTAGAGACAGGGTGAGGTGGAGGCAGACGATCTGCTGTGCTGACCCCTCAAGGAAAAACATGAAGTACTGCTCACCTCGGCAGGGTGGATGTATAAACATTTTCTTTGCAAAAGGGTCTGGGTATCACTGAATAATGTTGGTTTCCTAGTACAAATAAACATATATGAATAAATGAAATATGAAAAAATGTTCTTGGTCTCAGAAACAAAACTGAAATGCTGGCCTGAGACATCTGCGCACGGTCAATTACTCCGTTAGTTCCTCTGAAACTGAAACAGGAAGTCAGCTGTTTGTTTGTTACTAAACCAAATCAATAAAGTCATGTGACCGATTTCTATTTTGTTTCCAAATGAAAAATTTGGAAACGAAAAAGAAAACTCACTAGTTTGGTTGGTCTTGGGTAGACAGGAAGTAGAAGTTAAGAGAAATAAATATGAAAATAAAAGCAGATAACAGAATAACCTGCTTTGGTTCAACCTACCTCGTTAACCAATTAATCTTCCAAGGTTAACAGCAAAGGTTAGAGTGCCTCTCTAGTAAATTGGTTGCTGCACTTAATTTTTTTTTAAAGATGCAATGGTTTAGAGGGACACTCGATATTTGAGGGGACCGTGGAAGGTCATTTATGAATTGCTTCTGAGTTGAAAGTGGGTGTTTGTCAGGAAGATTTGTAATGCTGGAAATAAAGGGCTCTTTTCTCACATTACACCCTTTGTGAAAGCAAATATCAATAACACCACAAAAGAAATCCAATAATGTAAAAATAGTCCCTGGTCCATAAATGAAAAAGAAGTGTGTTTTACTGAGTTTATTGAACAAAATATTTTACAGTATCTTGGATATACATATATACATATTATCTTGCACTGTGTAACACGGCTGAACCTCCTGCAGTGACATCGATTGCAGCACCGTGCCTGCACACTTCAATGGAAATAGGAATACATCATTGACTTTCAAACACATTATACAAATTTTAATATAGAAAGCACAAAAAATAAGAATTTATCAGTGAAAAGTACCCACTCTCAGGACAGAAATTCTTCATACAAAAACAACTTTACAGTTTTAATCTCTCTTTTTTTGCAGTTTCAGTATGCAGGTAATAAATATACCTGGAATTCCCTCTTTGTTGTTGTTGTAGGGTGTCGTTCACCTTTCCTCTGCAGGGAAATCACCATTAAAGACTTATTCTAGAACAAATAAAAGAAGTGGCTCGGCCACTGGAGCTTCTGCTGGCGTCTCCACCACTGCTGCTCTCACATTATCAGCAGGCCTCTCAGATAACATACACATCAGTCTTCTCCCCAAGAAGCCAGTACGTTCTCATTTTGCCTTTGCCCTGGAAAAACACAGAAATCAATAAGTTCATCAATGGAGATGAAGAGTGGAGGGGTTGGTATCCTCTGCTGACCTTTGCTTAAAGGTGACACTATAAAGCTTTTAAGTCTCCCTTTGCTCACATATGACACTTTATATAATATATTCTGACTATAGATAAATGTGAAAGGATATTTACTCCTAAATGATTTACCTCTCAAAATTATTAAACCACTTTTGATTGCTGCTTTTACCTTCAAGTGTTCAAGTTGGACTTAATACGAGGTAACCAGTTCATCTACATTTGTCAGGATCCTGGGTCTCCTGACCCAGCGTTTTTAGTTCTTTGTGATTCTTGTATCTTGTACTCTTGTAATTTATTCTATGGTTTCTAGTTTTGATCCCTTACTCTTCATATTTCTCTGTGTCCCCTCTGTTCTGTGTACGTCTGTGTCTTTGCATGTTTGAATTTCTTGTTTTCTGTCACTCTGTATTGTGAATTATGTTCTCATGGTTGGTCTTTTGTTACTCCCTCGAGTCTAGTTTCTTGTGTTCCAAGCTTAGTATTTCCGTCTGCGTATTTTGGTTCTTAGAGTCCTCAGCTTTATGGTTTATGTCTGTGTTTCTTAGTTGCTGTCTCCACCGTGTCAAGTTCGCGTGTCTGTGTTATACTTCCTGTTTTACTTTGAAGGTCTGGGTCTTATGTGAATGTGTCCTGCTTTGCTTCCTTGTCTCGTCAGTCCTGATTTCTCCCAGCTGTGCCCTCCTTCTGTGTCTCATTCCCCTCGTTACTTCCCAGTGTATTTAAACCCTGTGTTTCTCTGAGTCAGTGTCGTGTCGTCCCTCATGCTGTGTGGATCTCCCTGTGAGTTTAGTTTGTCATTTTCCAGTTTAGTTTAGTATGACTTTCCCCTGCCAGCAATAAAGCTGAGTTCGTTGTGTCTAAACCTCGTGCCTGAGTGCCTGCATTTTGGGTCCAACTCCTGCCTGCCGCACAGCGATTCATGACAACATTTTATTAGGTACATGTAGCTAGTAATGGGTTGGAACAACTTTTGCCCTCAGAGCTGCTTTAATTCTTCATGTCATAGATTCAACAACGACCTGGAAACATTCCTCAGAGATTTTGATCCATTCTCCATCAACTGCTGCAACCATCAAGCAGTTGTTGCAGTTTTTGCCAGTGTTGCATCCAGGATGCAAAACCTGTTCTAACTTATCCCAAAGGCAGAAGAGATCTGTTGACTGTGGAGGCCATTTGAGTACAGTGAGCTCATTGTGATGTTCAAAAAAACAGTTTGAACATCACAATGATGAGCTTTGGCATGGCACGTTACCCTGACAGAAGCAGCCATCATAAGATGGGTACTCTCTGTTCATAAATATAAGGACATGGTCAGCAACATTACTCAGGCAGGCTGCGGTGTTTAAAAAAGGCTCAGTTGGTACTAAGGGGCCCAAGTGTGCCAAGAAAGTATCCCAAACACCATTACACTACCATCAGCAGCCGGAACTGTTGATAAAAGACAGGATGGAGCCATGCTTTTATGTCATGTCTGCCAAATTCTGACCCAACCATCTAAATGTGGCAGCAAAATCGAGACTCATCAGACCAGGCAATATTTTCGAATCTACATTTTCTGTGAATGCCAGCCTCAGTTTCCTTAGCATATAGGAGTGGCATCTGGTGTGGTGCTGTGTTTCATTTAGTTACCTAAGAACTTGTCTCATTTAAAGATATTGATCTCTCCTCCTTGGGATGTTAAAATCAATCCCAGCATCCTCATTAATAGTTACAGCCTTGAGTTTACAGGCTGACATATTAATCAGTTAATTAAACCAATAATCCTCAGGCTGATGTATAATGAAAATCATTTGTTGTAAATAAAGAGCAATGCATGATACGTCACTGATAAACCAGTGACGTATCATGCATTGCTCTTTTTTTTATTTTTATTAACATTCACAATACATATGAACTCACTTTTAAGGCAAAGGTTTCATTTGGTTTCATTCAGATGACGGTTCCTACCTTCATTTCTACGTCTCCTCGTAATTGGAGATCAAAGTAACCAAACTCATCGAGCACTTCTTTGGTGGCCGAGGACACGTGGATCTTTAAGGCTAGAAGAGACATCAAACACAGTGTGAATGACAAATAACAGCTCACATATCTGCTTTCATCTCCAACCTCAAGATAACAGCTCACAGGAAAACTGTGGAGATGAGCCAATGCATCAAAATGCTAACGGTGATGAAAATCTGTATTGTTTTGTTCTAATAATGCACACAGTGCAGGGACGTGAGACGCAATTCTTGCCCATGAAGCTGCATGCTGCACTGTTAATCGCTGGCTAAGGGCCCTTAGCTGTAAGTGCCATCAATTATTTAGCAGAGGAGGCACAAAACAGGAAGGACCTCAGCAGTTAATCGATACATCTGAAGATTCACTCGCAAAATATCCAGTTATAGATTCATAACACGGTACTGCTGTCACTGCCAGTTAAGAAAAGAAATGTCAGCACAAACAGCATCAGATGCAGCAGGTCACCGCGGCTTATAATTAGCTCACAAATCAGATTTTTCCTCAGGAGTGCTTCCATCAAAACTCATTAAGAAATGAGTCAGAGACAGAGATGAACAGGTCCTGCGTGCAGTGATAAAGGGTCTATTATTTACTGCTGTTAATTCTGGAAGTCTGGTTCTTGTTTGTTCAATGGGACACGTCCAAAATGTCAACCTCAGTGTTGTTTCCTGATTTGCCAGCCTACAGCTACAGCTAAAGCATACATCTTTAATTAATAAAAAAAATCAGTGCACAATTTAATTTTGGATTTTCTCTAAAGTAATTAAAGATGTTGTACAATCATTCTACCCTGGAAAAAGAACAGTTCAAAGAAATCATTACAAGCCCAAAATCATTATGAAATTCATGCGCATGATGGTTATAAGTAAATGTTTGATTATAACTGTGTCTCACATAGTGATATGACCCTTTACAGTTTACCCAAAAGGCATGTTTTCAAGTTTGGGGTTAGTCCTGTATCTCAGGAAAAAAAAAAATCAGCTTATTCTAAAGGGGTGAGGTGGGAAGCGCTGACTACTTTTTCATTACTTATAATTTAAACATCAACGGGCCCAGGATAGATCCTTGTGGGATCCCTGTGGATTTTGCAATTTGACAAATTGAGATTTGTTTAGAAATATACGGTTATATCAGTTTAAGCATTAAAAACCATAAGCTAGATGTGGAAAAAAAATAAAGTGAATATAAAGACGCCAAATTTCAACCCACTACAAGGAAGGTCTGTAACTTGGAAAACATTAAAGCTATTTTACTTTTAAAAAATCAGCCTATTCTGAAGTTGTATGCTTAACCTCATAAGACCCGAACTCTTTCATGGCATGCATTTTTTATTTTTCTTTGCTATTTGGGCTGATTGGGACCTAAAGAATGTAAAAACAAAGAATTACCAGATTTTTATTTTTTTTTACCTAATTTTTGTTTGTGAGAAAAATGAGATCCACATATGAGGACATTTATTTAAAATTTTGATAGAACAGTGGCAGTATAATCCTCGTAAGTGCATATCAGGCCCTTGTAGAGAAAACTTAAGTATTTTGGTCTAGACGTCCCAAAATGTGATGTCCACATATGTGGACGCCAGGTCCTAGGAGGTTAAAAAAGTTCTCATTTCAGTTTCCCATTAAAAAAGCTTTTCAAATATTCAACTAAACCAAATGCAGTACCAAGTTTGGGATTTTCTATATGTACAGATGGGTGGCAAATTAAAGGGAAAGCCAACAGTAAGATTCAAAGACAAAAACAACTGGATCACAATAATTCATCCTTAAGAGACTAATGTCGCATTCAGACCAAACACAAAGCAAAGTTTTCATGCAGCTCAGTTCATTTAAAGAATTTATGCTATTTTCCCCTGTCTGATGTCAACAGAAGCAAACCTGTGTTTGTGTAAATATTTCAATTTTAAATTTGCCTCATGCTACAGTGCGGATTCGCCCGACACAACTTTATCTGCCTTGTTAAGACTGGTGTGATTTCCAAAAGCCAAGAAGCACATCAAGCTAGATGTTGGCCAGTCTGTTCGTGCATTTATTTTGTGTTTCTTATTCTGTTCTTTTTCTTCTATCTAATAGTAGCTTATTTTTTTCCTGCTATCATAATGTAGCATGTTTGCACTGGTCGTCTTGGTTTTCAGTTACTTCTAGTCTTCTTTTTGCTCATCTTTTGTCTTTCTCCTGTCTCTGTGGCCATGTTTGGTAATAGTAACAGACAAAACTTTTGTCTTTTTGTTATTTCCTATTTTAATTGGAAGAAAAGCTTTCTTTTATTTCCTGTTGCTGTTTCCCTCCTCTGTGAATGTCCGCCCCACCTTCATTGTTTTTACCTGTGGCTAATCTTGTGTTTTATGTGTTTATGGCATCTTTTTTAAATTCAAGGGTACTTTTAATAATATGGCTTGATGCTTTATTCACAGACCAACAAACAGGTAAAGAAAGTTTGCTCATCTACGATGAGTTGTCATTATGGTTAATTTATTCCAGCTGTCTGCCAAACCTCTACATTAAAGTTAAAAGGAAATGCATCTGTGTCTTCCTCCTCTCTTCTCTGTCCTCATGATCCATTTAAGACATCCTTCATCCTGGAGTACTGAGATTAACTTACACAGTCACAGGGAGAAGGACGGAGGAGATAAGGAGGCACAGATTAGAGAAATGGGAAAGAAGCCTTTAGTCCTGTCTCCGGTTTTCTTTTTGTCAGAGAGTCGCCTTTTCTCCCTGTTAGCCTCCTGTTTCTAGTTTCTGTCTTCTATGCTTTCATGTTTCCCAGTTTTTGTTTTCTCCTTTTGTTGCTTACCGTTGGACTTTGTGTTATCGGCTTTGTTTCTGTTTGAGTTTTTCTTTATGGACCTTATCACCAGCAGTGCAAAAAGTGTTTAAAAGAAGTGAAAAGTTAATTAAATACAGAGCAGCTGCAATACAAGAATAAGAATAAGCTACGAATCCTTTTTAACTTCAACACTGCAAAGATTTGTACGAAGCGTGTTACTCCTTCTGTTGAAAACACAGATTTACGTAGTAACGCCAGCTTTACATCCAACAGACAGCAGAGAGGAAAAACCCAGTGACACTCACCCTCTCCATTCGACTCCATCCGGGATGCCGTGTTGACAGTATCTCCAAACAAACAGTATCTGGGCATTTTCAGCCCCACCACGCCGGCACACACTGGGCCTGTAAAACAAACACTAAATATAGTCAGATTTTACCAAGGAAAAACAATCATCATACCTGAGGAGCTGGGAAGCTCTGTCATTACCACACCTCAGGGGAAATGTTAAATATGAAGACAGAGGTGTGAGTGAAAGGAAACTGCTCTAAATTACAGTGACGACACTGAGTGCCAGCCTATGCATGTTGGATCGTTTCAGCTGCTGAACTAGAACATAAACAGTGCCTCTATGAGCTGACACAGTCTAAATACTGTGCAAGAAGCTTCTTATAAGTTACGTCAAATTAAAAAAAACAAAAACAAGGGGGGCTCTTGTGCTCATTTCCAGCTCCTAATTTCTACTCTTGGACTGGAGGGTTTTTTTTAGACATTTTAGACATTCATCTTCTGTCTGAAGTAAGACATTTTAGCTCCTCTCCTTTTAAGCCAACTTTCTTCATCAGCCACTTCGGAGCACAGAGTTCCTGAGATGACCATATTAGCAGTGTCCTTTTTCATTGACATCATATGGAGCTAAGAGTAGAAAAAATACTCTAAACAAAGCATTTAGAGCTGTTCAGCTCACAGAATCTATTTGTACATATTTCATTGTCATGTTTAAGATGAGCCTCCACCACTCTGGCAATGCATATATGACAGAAAATGAGTAAAAGAATAACATCCCCCCCTTTAAACTCCATCTGTTTGGGTATTCGAAGAATGGAATTTACAAAGGCTCTGGATACTGTTAGCTAATCTCATGCCCTGGATAACACATGTTTCTTTTATAGTCCAAAAACTATTAATTTATTTTTTATGTTTTTGCCAGGATACACATGAAGAATCACTCAACAGTTATTAAAAAGCATTTAAGTGGGGGCGTTCAGAAATCAGAACCCGGAGACTTAAAGAGACACATGAGGCTGACTAATTTTATTGCATGAAAAGCAGTTAGAATAATTCAGCCTTTCTACAAGCGCCTCGCTCATCTAGTTTTAGAGGAGTGAGTGTGTGGAGACAGAGAAATGTGCCTTGCTTAGTTCCCAATAATGTCTGAACAAGCTGTCACAATTGCAGGATTCAGGTAGCCTGATTCAGCTTTTTGAATCTTTGATTTGTTCAAAAAGGTCACGGTCGTTCTTTTTACCAGGGAGCTTCCCATCTGGGGCCAATTAACTTTCGATAGACTCAAAGAGCATTTAATAATGAGATTGTGATCTTCTGCCACGGTGGGGAAAGTAGCCACATCAATGGAATAACAGCAACAGAAAAAAGTCTCAAAAAAGCGGGTGAGCATGGAAGAGACCAATGCAACTGTACCTACCGCTTTTTGTTATTCTGTTGTCCCATATGTGATCTGATCAGGTATTGTTGACTTATTTAACCTTTCAAGGCAATTTTTTTAGGGTTTCCGATAATCACTCTGATCATCGATGACCTCCAAAGTGATCGTTAACTATTTGCTGGTCTTCCTATCCATGGATTTAATCTTATTATAATCGTACTATTATTTATTATTAGCGTAGCATTAAATTTAATCTGCCAGTCTGTAGTTTCATGTTGGTGTCTACTGACTGTGATTGCCCGTTCAGTACCATTTTTTCCTCCTACGTCTTTCTTCTGCTACCAGTCGAATTGACTGGGAGAGAATGGATCATCTCGACCACCAGCTGGTGTTTTGTAATGGTGACGAGCAGTGCAGACACACCAGCACAAGTACAAAATGCTGGCACTGGTGGTGGTCACTTGCATGGCCTATATCACCGAAGTCATTTTATATCATAGGTCACATACAACCCACTTTGATCTTAAGTGGGCTGGACTAAAGAGACTCCCCTTTCTGTCAGCCTAAGGAAGTTTAACTACGTATTAGCTACCTATTATAAAAAAAACAAAAGTTTCTATATTAGATAGTGGAAAAACAGGAACTTTTCTGTCATCAATTTTGTTATTTATTACATAATTACCTTCCTGTAGTATAAATAGCAATGTCTAACCAACTCTTTATCAGTAGGAAGAATTTATGAAAATACAGTTAAAAGTCCAAAGTTATTGCCTTCTTTCAAATTTTTCCACTGTCATCCAGAATGGAGTGCTTGCAGGGCCAGTACTGACCCCCAGGCCTTTTGTTTGGCACACCTAATAATGTTTCAGGGTTAGGTAAATTACAGAATTTTCCCTGGGAGGGCTTTGGGGTATACCCTTAAATCACATGTGTCAAACATAAGGCCCGGGGCCAGAATCAGGCCGGCAAAAACTCCAATCTGGCCCACTGGAGATCTTTGGAAAATGTGAAGGAGAACATGCATTTTGGACTTTTAACTATATTTTCATAAATTTTACAGCTTGTCCTATTGATGAAGGCCTCAACCATAGGTGTCCATACTACACCAAAGTAATAGACAAACAAATAAACAGTTTTCATTTAAACTAAATAAATACAAATAATAAGAGAGGAAAACAATGTTCCAACATGAGAAGTTCTGTTTTGTATTCATTGTAAACACTCTGTGTTTTCCCCTCTTCTTTTTTTCTCTGTAAACTATATCCACAAATACTCAATAAAAATATTTTGAATGAATACATAAAATAAAATTTTTTGTTAATTAAAAAAACTTTCTGCTTTATAATTAAAGGACAGTATGGGCAATGAGAACCTTTAATTTAACACATTTATTTCTTTCAGTTTAAGCCCAAAGAGTTGTGCTGTAACATTTCTTCCATTAAGCAGAGCAGCGTTTCCTTATCATATAGTAAAACTGAGACGTGCTGTTGATATTGCACTTCTTTATATTGAGATATCGCAGGGATTAAATGTGCAGCTACTGGATTTTCACGGATGGCCCTGATGTAAAATGAATTTGACTTCCCACTCTTAAATTGCAGGAAAAACATATAAGAAACAGTAATGCTGGCACAAATAACAAATAATAATAATTGATACCTCTGTGACCTCCCTGCTGCTGATAGTATTGGATATTAGAATAGAATAGAATAATCCTTTAATTGTCCCACAAGGGGAAATTTGGTTGTAACAGCAGCCAGAAAGACACATATACACATATTGACTGGATACTGACTATACAGAAGCTCTCCCAACTTTAATATCGAGGATAAGGCTTCCTGTTCCATCTAGCTAACGGTCCCTGTTTAGAAAAGCACATCTAATTAAAGCAAAACTATTGCGATGACTGTTGATGGCATTTCATTACAGATGTAGTCACTCATTTGCTCTTCATATGTTTATGTTTACCTGCATGTTACTAAATCGTGCTGCAAATGCAAACCTTGAAGCTTCTGATACTAAAACTGGACCAAAACATGTTTTTGTGGTGAAGTAAACAAGAAAACTGGAACCCTGCAGGTTTTACATTTTCCACTTGTGAGTTAAGACTCACCTGTGTGTATGCCTATCCTGAGTCTCAGCTGGTCGTTGGGTCTGTGTCGGATCTTGAACGTTTTGACCTGCTCTAACAGGGCCAGCGACATCCCGGCGATCTCTCTGGCGTGGAGTTTGCCGTTCCGCACCGGCAGCCCAGACACTACCATGTAGGCGTCACCAATGGTCTCAACCTGAGGGACCAATCACAAGAAGATCAGTTTTAACCTTCGAGTAAATAAGTCAACTAATTATTTCTATGAGCTGCTGTGATGTTTTTACTTTTAACATTATCTGCTTTGATTTTTGCCTATAAAAGTTGGCTGAAAGGGAGATAAAACTGCTTATTTCAGACAGAGGATGAAGGGAGGGGCTACACACATCCTTCTTATGCAAAGCTACTATAATAGACTCCTCACTGATTATCCCGACGTACCTTGTATACATCAAAGTTGTCGATGATTGCATCAAAACACGTGTACAGATCGTTGAGCAGCGTGACAACCTGTAGAGAGAGAAGTTTTCATGATTCTATGTTTTCAGTGCAGCAAGAAAAGATAAGAGGTGGAACTTTTTAGCTCATATCCTGTTTCTCAACCCAAAGCATTATGAGTTAATGAAAAATGTAGAAGTGCACGCTGTAAATCCAGCACTGGGCGCCCTGTTTTCTTTTGTTGAAAGGCTGACAGACTGGGAGACGAGCGCGTCTGTAAAAACCTCAGAGCTGCTCGCATTATTTCTGTCCCTGGACGATTTCCAGGCTTTGAGGCTTACTGAAAAACACAAATACGAGACGATAAATCAAATCCACAGATGGAATATTACAAACGCACAATCTGTCTTAAATTTAGGAAATTGAATTGGCTCGTAATAGTCGAAATGTAGCGGTAATGTCACCGGCTGGCTGTTTATTCAGAGGCCATTATTATTATTTGGGCTTCATATTAGATGTTCGGTTTTTTATTCCTTTTTTTTTTTTTTACAGCTGTTTTCTGAACCTAAAAAAAACAACAAAACCCATTTGAAGCAGGGACATTTGGTCCTGAGTGAACTGTGATGAACCAGGATATAATTTCCGACCTATTTGTTGTCAAGTTCTTGAGTTTTCTAAGTATTAGGTTTTGCTTGGGAAGTGGCCAGGAAGCATCTGCGTGGCAGCTGGATTAAGAGCTCATTGAATTCTCTAAATATTAAGAAAAGGTGCTTCAGTGCTTTGTTTATTACCTCCTTTAGCAGAGGATGCATTAAACAAACCCTTTATGAAAGGAAAGCTCATGCAGTTGCTTCATTCAAAGACACATGAAATGAAATGACTAGTATAATCGACATCATGTAAATTACAGCTATATTTTCTATCTAATGGTAAAACCTGATAATATGAAGATGTGCTCTCTATAAAAAACAAACAAACATATTTTATACAGATTTTATATTTAAATATTTTTTTAAAATTACATCTTATAAAGCTCCGGGCCATGGTAGCCGCAGTCTAATGGTGAATTTATGTCACAGTGCTTGTGTCCACTGTGTAGGTCTACACAGGGAGATTTGAAAACGTGCTTGTGTGCAGTTTCCAAAAATCAGCAGCACATAGCTCGACACTGGATGAGTGTAGGTCAGATGCTAATTGGTTGATAAGCTAAAGAGAACTGAGAAGGGAGCGACAGTGGAAGTTACCACGAAGAGAAAAAAATCGCAAAGATTTTTAAAAAAGCACCTTGAGAAGCACAAATGTATGGAGGGCCAGGGGTGTCAAAATAAATCAACGAAATACATCAATAAATAGTGAATAAAATGTGTAAATAAATGATTAAAATTGGAAATTTATTAAACGTTTTAAAACAAATGAGTTTATAGTGATTTATACATGTAATTATTATTCCCAATTGTAATTAATTCATGACATTTAATTTATTATTTAATTATGTATTAGTTTAATTCACTTTGGCACTTGTGGCCCTCCATACAATGATGATGATGATCTGCAGTGAAAACAACAACAACAACAACAACAACAACAACAACAACAACAACAACAACAACAACAGCAGCAGCAGCAGCAGCAGCAGCACAAACAAGAATCGCCAGGAGAGGTTTTTTGTGATACTGCCCCCTGGTGAAGGCAAACAGCTACAACATGTGGACGACAGTCTGCAAAGCTGTCTGTAGCCTGTGATTAGAAACACTGCAGAACTAATATTAACACAAGTAACAAATAATTTTTTATTCTTTTTTTTTTTTGGGGAGATGGGGTTGCTGCCTTTATTAGATGAGATTAGTGCAGCGAAGAGGAGATGAAATGGGGACAGAGAGAGATTGGGGGAAGTCACGCAGTGACCGGCTTCAGGTCAGCGTCACATTTAGCTTTGCAGCATATGGCTGCCTCCTGGACCTGTAAGCCAAACCAGCATCCAGGAAATAAGGACATTTCTACAGAACGTCACTTTCTCTGCCATTTGGGAATCTGAGCTCCTGCACTGACCCTCTCACAAACTGTAACCCGGTGCACAACAACACCAGAGCATGGCGCTTGCCAGCAGTTGTGACTCATTTTTAATACGAACTGCCAGTAAACAGAGATGTCTGAATCTCCTTCTGTCCAACCATATCCTTCAGGTGTTCCCAAGACATTCCCAAAGCATAATCTCTCAGCTGGCTTGTGTCCTAGCTTTACCCAAGTATAGCCTTACTAAAATCCCTCACCTAGGAGGGGCTCAGGGCCCTCGTCAGATGCTCACGCCATTTCAACTGTCCTCTATGTGAAGGAGTAGTGGCTCCACACTGAGCTCCTCCCAAATAACCAAGATCCTCATTCTATGTATGTGTCATATATGTGTCGTATCTGTTGATCAGGCACTGCAAATTATTTAATCCCAGCACTGTCTGCTGTCACCAGGGAGCAGTGTCACAAACAAGTTGTCTCTGGGCTACTCTTGCTCATGCTGTTGGACCTTTAGCCAGCTGTGGAGAAGACAGAAGTTACAACATCTAAAAAGACCTTCCTTGTAGTAAAGTGAAGCTGAGTGTTACAGAAACCATGATACTAATATCTGACTGCATACCGACTTTGCTGTCGTCGTGGAAGTACAAGCGCAATGTGTGAAATATTGTGGAAAAACCTGAAAACACCCTTTGATTTATGTGTACATATGTCACTGAGTGTGCTAGTGGAGCATCAGAAACAAAACAATGACCCACTCATCACAGTGTTGCTCTTTGCTGTGCTGCTGATCAAAGCTCTGATAATTACAACTTTCAACACTAGGAGTGAAATATTTCTTTTAACATAGTACTCCCGGGTTAATTAGTGCTTTGTTTTGTCTGGAAATGTGTTTGTACTCTACTATCGTATCCATATGTAATTGATTCTATTTCATATTTTACTATTGAGAAGCACTTTGGTGTACCTCTGGTCTTTAAATGTACTATATAAATAAAGTATTGATTGATTACATGATTTAAATTACTGCTTCTCTGTGGCATTTACACTGTAGGAAAACAAACAGCTGCCACTTAAACACCAGATTAATGATTTCTGTGGCCCGACACATATACCTGTAATCCACACACCTTTCAGCTGCATACAGTATATTTATACCATATATAGCTTCATTATAGAGAAAATCTTGTGGTAGGCAAGACAGCTGACTCCTTCATTTTACTGCAGAATCCGCACTGGCTGACTCTGGGTGCAGGTGACATCCATCACATGTCCAAAAAAAGCACTTTGGGTGAATGATGAGCCTCAGGAATAATCTACAGCATTCTGAAAATGGCTGTTTGGGTGCACACAGAGCCGCTATAATTACAGGTCAAGATGAGGTGAAGCGTTTGATTGACAGGGGGATTTTGGCATTGTGTGTGTGTGTGACCTGACAGGATTGGCTCCAGAGCTTAACCAGGGCTGGGGAAAGAAAAAAGTTCCTTTACCTCCGAAGTACATTTTTTCATTAGCAGTAATATAGATGTAATATCTGAAACTACTTCTTCTTTAACCCTTGTTGTCTTCTAAGCAATGCATTTTTTCTTTATATAGAAATTAGGTGTTTGTAAGCAGTTATAAGTATTTATTGTGTAACAGGGAACAGTTTTTCCTTTGGGTATCAAGCAAAGGGGAAAGGAATGTGTATCTGGAGTTCCTCTAGTGGCCACTTGGGGCTGGCTCCCCCCAAAAATTGAATTCCCATAGAGTCTCATGTTGAAATGCCCAACTTTACTATTGCTTAGCAATCTACTATTGACCAAAGCAATCACAGAATGTTTTTCCATTCAGGACTGTATACATCTTCCCCAACTGGTATACCACTTTCCAACTAGTTGGGGAATAATCATTTTTCCCTAGTGACTGGTGGTTGCCAGTAGGTTGCCAACCAGTCTCTAGGATGATGCGCTAACACAGCAGGGGTAAATCCATCATCTATGAGATCCTGTAAAGGGGATGCGGCCACAATTAAAACATCTGTGCTTTCTCTGCTTTCCATGTGAAAAGTCAAGATGTCTGCTTTGGAAAAAAGGTCTACAAGGCCTTTTTTATTCTTTCTTTTTTAGCTTTGTCAAATAACATAACCTTTTCTTCAGCACACTGGAAGAGAAACACATTTTGGTTTTTTCTCAGGGTGATTCCAGTTCACCTGACAGTGTGATATTATCCATTAGCAGACATATCTTCCAGATGAAGTCTAGAAACCACTTTGGTATTAAAGTGAGAGGGAGATATGTGGTGGCATAACGTGACTCAACTCTGAGTCAACGTACTCTACCATCTAACAACTGTACTATTTTCAGTCGCGGCCTATGTGTGGGAACACGCACTATGAGACACACTGTAGATGGAGACCCGGTGAGCACTTTTCATGCATGAGTAGAGAAGGGAGAATTCACTGCAACTGCGATCACGACCACTGATTTCTTAAAAGCTTTAAGATTAGCTTGAAAGTCAGAAAAGTTAACACTTAAATGCTATCAGAAGCAGACAAAACTGAGGTTTGCGATGAGGCATTGATCGGCGTGTACCTGTAGCGGCGTGCTCTCTGCAGACATGGATGTGAAGCCCACGATGTCGCTGAAGTAAATCGTGACGCTGTCGAATGCCTCTGCCTGCACGGTCTCCCCTCTTTTCAGCTGTTCTGCTACAGAGCTGCATAAACAATGACAGAGAGAAAGAGAAAGCAAGAATCAGAAAGGAGGAAGGAAACAAGATGTATATATTTTAATTATGTTAAGTTTTTGAATTAAAATATAATCAAAGATATGTTTCTTTGAATCACAATTACATCAACGCCCCGGAGGCTCAATTATAACCAGATGTCAGTTTATTTTTGCTAATTCTGCTAACGCTAATTTCCTGTTAATCGAATGATACCAAAGCCAAAAAAAGAAGTTTACTCAATTCATACGTGTGGTGAGAAATGAAATGTGTCCTTCCTCTCAGGCCTTTCTCTGACAGTCTGGCTTTGATGGAGGGGGCCAAGAAAAAGCAGATAAGTGGGTGAGAAAGATGGGATTTGTTCCTGTGGTGTTATCCAAATGCCTAAACTCGCTATCACGTCTGATCTGCCGGCTCACTTTAATGAGCGGTTCGCCTGTCAGTTCTCTGTGTTCCCTTTCATCTACAGTGAGATGGCACCGCGGGGAAATGTGTATCCGTTAATAAAATGCAGCACTGGGAGGAATTCGGAGTCTTTAATTAATACAGGGATTTAACACAAATGACAAAGTGTCATTGAGACACCCAATTTGCTGTGTTCGAGTTCACTGGGAGTTTTAAGCTTTTGGCTGTGAGGCTAAAAAGTGAACGCTGTTATTTTTTTCTTCTTTCTTACTGTGGTAAAATTTGATAGAGGAGGTTTTCAGCTTTCCGTTTCTCCTCAAGGTAAGCCTGTGTTCGCTCCTCCACCAGGTTCTCCAGGTTGTTGGCGTACTGCTCCATCCTGGACAGCAGGTTGTTCAGAATACTGGTGCTGCCCTCTCTGTTGAGCACACAAACAAACACACATAACATGAACATAACATTTAATATAGGGCCATCCATTTATTTCCCAATGCTCGTTTGGTTCTGGGTAAGCAGTCCCTTGCCCCTGTCCCCATTTCCAGCTCTTCTAGTGGAACATGGAGGTATTCCCAGGATAACCCAGAGACAAAATCTCTTGAGGATGTCCTGGGTGAGCCGCAACATCTCCTTCCAGCTGGACATGTGCAAAACACCTCACCTATGAGGCGTCAGATGTCCAAACCACCTCATCTGATATCTTTCAATGACTATGTCTCCTAAGCCCAGTCTACTTACAAAGCGATTCCTTCATCATGCATCTTGTTTTGTAGCTAATGACTGGTTAGTAGTGGATATTTCAGCCAGAGGTTGTCTAGGGAAACCTCTAATGTATTTACCACCTCCTCATTTGTCAATTAAGAGTACCAATCACTCTCACTGGTAATTGCTTCAATCACTTCAGTCAACATGGACTTTGCATCACAAGCATTTTTTTCACCCATCATTGCTTTTTGTCACTGGCAATCTACGCCCTGTGGCTGCCACTTCGCTGCTGGTCCCTTCTTGTGTTGATGCCCTTCAGAGAAGGGAAGAAGCAACTGAAGAGGAAGACAGTTTCAGCTGTTGTTGTCCGCTTGCAACCCTGCCAATGAGTCACAACCTTCAGCCTGATTTAGACCTGCGGTGTCTCTTTGAAGAGCCTGTGACATAACCTACGCAAGTGGCTGACGTCGTTGGTGGCGTTTATGATTGTGCTGGTGCATTATGCGTATTGCGTGTGCAATTACCTTGTTGGGTGTGTGGTTTAATGTAGCTACAACCTAGATCTTCTGCTGAAGAATTAATCCACATTTAATGCGGTGGAGGGGTTTGCATGCTCTGATCTCAGGAGTTACACTATATGGAAAACAGTGTTGGGGGACACTCCTTAATCTTTGTATTTATGAGTTTTTACTCTAGTTGCTGCAGCTGTATCAAATCAAGCTCCTAGCATCGAAGTCTGTCTTTACAAACATGTATGAATGAACTAGTTGTTTCATACAGCTCACTGAGTGTAGTACTATAATAGCACGCCAACTCTGCAAAAAGTCAGCTCTTGGAATTTCTTCCTTCGACGATATCCCACAATCAACTGTGTTTAGCAGCCATAACAACTCAACCACAAAGTCTCAGGGGGGTAAAATCTAGGGTAAGGTCTCAAGGGAATAACCGTTGGGGTGGCAGAGTAAATACAAGTAAACAATTCTCTGCTAAAACAGTGACTGCAGAGATCCAAATCTGTTCTGGCATTAACATCAGCACAAAAAGTGTGAGCCAGGAGCTTCATGGCATGGGTTTCCATGGCAGGCCAGCTCCTTCTGGTAGGGTTTCCAAGGTAATCTGGTCCTAAGTGAGGAGCCAGACCTCTACAATGACTGCAGCATGGAATTCAGAAACCTCGCCTGGATCTGATGAGATACCAGTGCTTCACCCTGGAGTCGGACCTGAGGGGCTGGCCACCTGAACATGTCCCTAGTGCTCTATTTTCTAGACTTTGTTTTTTTTCTTTTGGACTTTTCAATCAGAGGTTAAGCTTACACCACAGTGCAGTGAATACAAGTGGAAAATACAAGAAAATCAAAGCCTATAATGTAAAAATTAATAGAAATAGAGGGCAGAAACATTTTTAGCACTAGCATATAAACATATTACTGGGGTCTTGTTTTACTGAAGGAATTACTGAACTATGTTTAGCAGTTTCACACTGTTTATGCTGAGACTTCACAGATTAAATGGCACTAAATGTAAACAACACAAAAACTATAATTCAGAGGTCTTATTTGGAGTATTTGAGTAGCTCTCCCTCCTCAAACATGACCACCACTGTTAAACAGGTAAGACACAATAAAAGCACTGCAGCAGTCATTATTTTATATGTTATTTTCAGCATACAGCACACATACAGCTGTTGTTCCCTTCTAAAGGTTTAACGGCAGGTCTCCATTTCCTTGTTACCGCTGCAATCATGGCCCTTCACATTTATTTTATAATTATAAAAATCATGTATTGTATAATGTGTGGTTTTTTTTTTTCTTTTTTTCTCTTGAGATTTTTACATTCATATGCTTACGCACACACACATACACACAAGCATGCTGGTACACGCATTTACTCCGACGGAGCAAGAAGGTGAGTCAGCCACACCACCATGGCGGCTAAAAGCATCAATGTCTGGCATCCTGCCACGTGTCTGCTGGGTCAAGGATCCTACACACACCCACATGTTTAAGTTTAAAGTACAAAACATCAGAGGGAGACATGAAAGACTGATGAGTATCAATGCACTGAATGCAATCACACAGGCCAACCACTGTTTACTGCAGCGCGCATCACAAACATCCATATTTTTCCCACCATTCATCCAAAACTAACAGTAATGCTGGAAGCTGAGAAGAGAAGGGACAATTCAGTTTGGTACAAGGTTTTTAATTTTTTTTTAAAAATGAATATATCAAATGTTTGGCACGAGCAGGGAGCAAAATTAAATTTCACCTTAGTATGAAGACGTCTGTTTCCATCTGCAGTCATTTACATTTGATGGTGTAGTCTTTTCTGGCAAGTCGCGCTCGATCACATGGAAACCCCAAGATCCTGAGTTCTTGTGACATTATCAAGTTTTAGTTCCTGTTTTGATTTTAGTGCTCCCTTCTTAGTTTGGTAGAAGCTTTTCTTTTTGTATCACCTGCACCTTAACTTCCTGCCTTTGTCTTCACAATCATTCCTGGACTCCATCACAGGCCACTTAACTTTCTCTGGCATGCACTAATTCTGAAGCTCCATAAAGTGCCTGTGCCCCATACACCACATGTTTGTCTTTAATCTTTTTTCATTTATTTTTTATTTTATATCATTAGCGGAAACAGAGTTGGTGGAATATCATTACAGCATTAGAAAACTCATTTTCTCTATTTTTTCCTGACCGAGAACCACTGGGTTTGTTTGTTTTATAGGTTTGTAATGGGTTGGTCTTAGTTTCCCTGTGTTTGGGTCCTGATTTCTTTATTTTGAGGCTGGATTATTATGGGCTTGTCTTTGGTACTGATGAGTTTTATTCTTCCTTTGCCTTTGATTTGTGTTTGAATGCTGTCCTTGTTTTCTTTGAAAGCTGATAAGGGTTTTTTGTCACCGCATTAGCTGACTACCAAAATAAAACAAGAACCATCTCCTCTACTTTATACTTTATTTCCTCCCCCACTTCATTGTTTTAACTGTCTACACCTGTGTCTTATTTTGGCCCGGCTGTTTCCACTTGTGTATAAATATTCTATATTTGTGTATATGTATAAATAAGCCTGTAATTTGAGGCTGTCACTATCTCAGATTTTCTCTACATGATTACAATAATTCACTTTAATGATATTATAGGTCCAACGTTTAATACAAGACATCTAATAATGTCTTGTCTCCTATTGAAAATTTTAAAAGCACTATCAGTAAACTGTGTTTGTCTCTAATTTACGGAGAACACGACTTTCAGCTGCTCCGTTATTCACACAGAGTAGTTAGCACGGGTAGCTACACATTTGAGTTTTTATGCCAGATGCCCTTTC
Source organism: Aulonocara stuartgranti (assembly GCF_965226115.1). Classification (NCBI taxonomy): domain Eukaryota; kingdom Metazoa; phylum Chordata; class Actinopteri; order Cichliformes; family Cichlidae; genus Aulonocara; species Aulonocara stuartgranti. The sequence goes on along the minus strand of NC_138945.1, from coordinate 34,907,759 downwards.
TGATTCAACCCCAAAGGGACTTGTGTCATCTCAGGATCGAACCGCTCTATTTTGTAAATGAATGAAACTGACAATAAGAGTTAAGACAGATGTACAGAGTCTCCATCCACATGCAAATGCATTGAAATGTTAAAATGTTTCTCTGATTCTGATTTTGTGTTATTAACAATAGATCTTATTTTTAAATATCAGAGTTATATCGACATTCTTGGAACTGAAATTTCACATTTGTGCAAAGCTTTATGGATGCATTTAAGGCTGTAACTTAGCTTCTTTTTTTTAAACAAAGCCCTCAGTTATTAAGGTATCTGCCATCTGGTAGTCTAGCCTTGATGAGCTCTGCGCAGCAGCTACAGGTGCTCCCTCACAAACTTGCTGGTAATGATAAAACATTTAGCCTGCATCTTTTATACAAAGGATGAGAGATGTGTCTGCTTCCTGCTTGTCATTTTTTGAAATTCCTTTTTCAGACCTCCACCTTTCCTTTGACTGTCCAGTGACGCTGGGGAATTGTCTTCCATTTCATGCAGATAAGCAGTTACATACTACGTGCCTTACTGAGATAGAGAGAGGCAGGCTCCATCTGTGTGCGTCTCTGGAGAGTGTAAGGACGCTGTGGTAAGAGCAGACAGTCTAGTCAAAGAGTCACACCTGATGCATGGATCTGGAGATTTGTCAGCTCGATCCTGCTGCTGAAACTAACACCAGGCCAAAATGTCCCTCGAGACCACCGCAAAATATCCATATCCACTGCCTGTGTCTTCTTCTCTCTGAGTTCCCTCCTTTGAGATTTTCTACACATGACCTCCCCAACTATTTCTATATGATTTTTTGATTAAATATCCTGTTCTTGTTGTAAAAACTAAAATTTTAATAATTTAGAGGTCTGGCATGTTTGATATATAAACGTTTCCCTTTCTTTGTGACCTTTTCAAATATACAGCAAAAACAAATCGCAGCAGAACTGTTCCAGTGTAGCGCCAGCCTTTCAGCAAATACAGTTTCTGGGTGTTACAGAGCCTTAACTGACCATTGCCTACACCTGATTGGATAAAGGGGTGCCTGAGGTTGGCTTGGTGGAGATGCCACTTCTCGCCTTTATTCTCTCTGGGCTCTCTGGGCTGTCATTTTAATCTGAGATTCTCGAGTGGTTTAAAGTGGAAGCAATGTTTCTAAAAGTCTCGTATCCGTCTCCACTTTATGTTGCAGCTTTTGAGCCGAGTCGTAACCATAAAAGTTCAAAGTGGAAGTAAATGTCACGTCACTTTGCTTCCTGTTTTACTTCTTCTATTCCTGTCATTCAGGAGGAGATTGCAGTGACTCCTCCTTAAGCACTGGTATAAATAGTGAGAGAGCTGTGATGATGACAGATTCAGTGCATGTGATAACCATAAACAAGGCTTGAAACTTGCCATTCAGCATCTGGCGCAATCGGCTCCAGCATCAGTGTCAGAACCGCCGTATTCCTGAGGTCTGGGTTGTCTGTTTGTGCTCTGTATGTTTACTTTTCGGTCCTTATGCTCCTTGTGGATTCCTTTTGTCTCATGAACTTCCTGGATCTTATGTTTGGTATCACCATGTTTTTTAAATGCACATGGAGATTAAATACAACAAGCATTTCTTTTCTTAAAACAAATGTCAATAGTTGCACAATCTTGGCTCTAGCACATTGTCTCTGAGTGCTTTTTTGTTTGCAAAGAGGCTAAACATTCTTCAGGAAGTAACATTTTGGCTGAAAATGTGTGGCTACATTAGGGTTTGTGTGTGTGTGGGCAGTGTCAACAAAAGACACAGACCTGGTGGGAAACAGCGAGAGACTCGACGTGCACGGTATCGGGAATCAATGAACAGCAGAGTGAAAAGTGGGATAAAACGAACAATTTACTGCTGAACGCCCCTGTTTTTACTACACCCTTCGGCTCTCCCCCTAACACACACACAGACTAAATATACCAGCTCATCCATCACGTCATGTCAACAACATACATTTACCTAATGAAAATAACCAGCAAACAGTGCATTAGCGTACGAGCCTCAGAGGTGAAGGGCGTCATACACGTGAGGAGGGAATTAGCTTTCAGCTGTCAAGCGCATCACTGAGTGCTTCTATGGCTATCAGTCATACAGACCCGTCTACTCCAGGCCACTTCAAATGGAAAGCTATACATCACCGGGCCCATCCTGTGCTGAATTACACTGCTAACGGAGGAAAGGTCAAACTGAGAGGAAAAACACACAACAGCCATACAGAAGTTTGTGGAATCAGACCCTAAACAGCTGTTTTTAGAGCATACAGATTCCATACTCATTCCATAATCCACGCTTATTTATGGCTCTATATTTTTATTCTTCGACTCCTTATTTATCTTATGCTGGGCAGTAGTGCAGCTAATGTCATCTTTAAATCAACTTTCTTCTAATTGGATGCCCCTCATTAACAGCATGTAGGTGGAGCTTCTGTGATTGCAGAGTACCTGGGAGGACCTTTGAAGGATACCACGTCTTTCTGACATCACACAAAGCCAGAAATAGAAAAACCTGTTTGAAATTCTTAAAATTCGGCAAAGTGAGCAAGACTGCAGTGATACCTAATCGAGAACTGTTCCACATATTTCCACTGAAGAAATAGAGAGGTGAAACTGTTGAGCTTGTAAGACAATTAGGTCCCAATTTTGTCCGTTTTGGAAAATTAACTGCCATACCTTTGTGTTTTCTCCAAGTTTTCCTCTGCCAGCAGTTACTGATGTTGAAGAAAAACCCAGACAAAGGAAAGGAGAGCTTAAGGATTTTTCTTTTCCATAAAGAGAATTCAACTGCACGCCCACTGCATGCTGCGACTGACGCCCTCTGTTAAAGCGAATGAAAGGCCGTGAAAATGATTACTTTGGCTATTGATTACAGGGCAGCAGTCCCCCTATCGAGCAGTAAACCTTCCCACCTTCACTCAATATCACAAAGTGAATTAAAGAAAGTAAAAACGATAACCGTAAAGTCTATGTTAAGTACACATCTGTCAAAGGGGTAGCCACAGGTGAAAATCAGCACTCGCCTGTAAATCAGTTTCTTTCCTGCTGCACGGAGCGACGCTAGCTACCACACACCATGAGCTGCAGAAAGCAACGAGCTGCCTCTCAGAGCAATGAACCATGACCTGTGCTTTGATCTTTATGCCACAAGTTACAGGACGGGAAGATCGAGTGCAGTTGGCAGGCAAAACATTACAACCCCCTGACAGCTCTGCAGTCATGCAGGAGCTGTGTTTAATCTGCTGAATCCTGATTTTTTTACTCCTTTAACACAGCACACTTTCTTACTGTATGAAATATTATCCTCACAGTGTTGCTTTGTTCACATTTTTTGACTTAGTGAAATATTAATATGCCCAGCAGCCTGTTAGGCCTAAGTTGACACTAACATCTGTAACTTTATTTTTTTATACCAGCCATTCCTATTTCTTTTTATTTTTAATTCTATAATTCAACTGAAATATCGTGTTAAGCTTGTTTCTGTTAACCATTTGCCACACACAGAAAGAGTTGGAAAACACTATAACCAAGTTAAAAAAAATTGAATAACAAATCGGGGGGAAATTATGAATGACTAGTTTTCCCTGATTAGCTGCACTCATGTCCACTAATTAAGGCAGGCTACATCATTCATCAGTGTGAACAAGCTTACATTTGATTCAGTGAATTCTTGAAGGTAAACGGTGTGTTTAAAAACTCCCAAATCCCAAATATTGGTTTTCTATCTACAGTGTTTTATGGTTTCATGTAATTAAACAAGCCACATTTTCATTAGAGTACCGTGTGTTTGGTGGTGTCACCTCACAGCAAGGACCCAAAGTGTGCCAGGAAAAAAATCTTTAAACAATTACACCACAACCAGCCCCCTTTCCAGTTCTTAGCTGACAGGAGTGACACTCAGTGTGGTCTTCTGCTGCTACATTCTGTGTTCATAGATGCTCTTCTGCAAACTTTGGTAGCAACAAGCGGTTATTTGAGATACTGTTGCAGATGGCAATTGACCTCTGACCTCAACAAGGCAGTTTCGCCCTGAGAAATGGTGGTTTTTTCTTTTCTCATTCCTGTGCTTTAATGGCTTGCACAGTCACAAGATCTTAATCCAACAGTGCACCTTTGGGATGTGGTGAAACAGGAGATGTTGAATCTATTGCCATAGAGCAGGGTGTCAAACTCCAGACCTCAAGGGCCGGTGTCCTGCAGGTTTTAGATCTCACCCTGGGTCAACACACCTGAATCAAAGGATTAGTTCATTACCAGGCCTCTGAAGAACTTCCAAACATGTTGAGGAGGTAATTTATCCATTTAAATCAGCTGTGTTGGATCAAGGACACATCTAAAACCTGCAGGACACCGGCCCTCGAGGAGTTGGAGTCACCTGTGCCATAGAGAATTAAGGTAGTTCTGAATGCCAAAGAGGGTCATTTCACACCATTTAAAATTCCCAAAGGTTTCCAAAAAACACCAAATAAGGTGCAAAACTGTTAGAAAATATGTTTAAATCTGCTGGCTTTTAAATTTAGGTGAATGGGCCCAATATTTGCTTCCGCTTTCCCAAAGTTAAAATAAATCTACTTCTTTCTCATGTTTCTCCTTTTTATCTCTGTGCTCATTTTAAGCAACAACAGGTGTTGGCTCCTTTTCATTCATTCATATATCGAGAATAAATGGACACACTCAGTCACTCAAATACTAAAAAAAATAACTCATGATGAATTCAGTGCAATTAGGGAGCGATTACGAACAGTTAGTGGGTCGTTCAGTCACTGCCAGACAAATCTGATCAAATCACTCCCACACAATCCAGACGAGGCTCATTTGTCACTTATATTGTTGCTTTTTTGCAGCTTCTTTGGTCAAATATGCAGATTTTCATCCTAGACGTATTGCACTTGGCTGAAACCACCTCAGTGCAAGCTGGCCGTGATGGATTGATGACATTGGATGTGCTTTAGTGTCACTTCACTTGATATAATCTCACAGAGCTGCCCTGCTCAGGAGAAAACATACGCTTCCTGCTTCGATATGAAACTCAGACCCCAAATAAGCACGAGAATGATTCATTGGAATATCGAAAACAATACTAGAAACATGGATTCACTCCCTCCCCCTTTCTTACACAAACACACACTCTCACTGATACATAAGCACTTCCTGTCGAGTGCAGTGTGTCATGAATTACAAACAGCTTTTTATCTGAAATTGTCTCAGCTGTTTCCAGAACATGACTCTTTGTCCTGTTTGCCTTTTTGAATCTCTTAAACCTATCAGTTCTCCTGGCAGGGACTCTCAGCACGAAGCTCACTTGTTGGGCTTGGCAGGGAAGACGCTGATAGCCAGGGAAGACACGACCAGCGTCACATTCAATTTGTCCAATTATACTGACTCCGATAAACAGGACTGACGTGTAGAAAAGGTTGAATTTGTGAAGAGGGCTTCCAGCTCCTACTGTTTCGGTGTAATTTTATTATGCTGTGAAAGGTCAGTTTTCCCAATTACTGAAAAATATTTTCTCATTTTCCCCTTGTAGTATGAAGCAATGCAGACAGCTTTGGCTTTGTTCACTCAAATATCTGACTTTTGAGTTTTTCTGCACTGGGGATGAACTGACCCTGCAAGCATTGTTTTCTATGCTGTATCTGGTCAGACATTAATATCCTTGAAAATGAAAACAGCTAAAAAGACTTAAATTCACATTTATCCACAGTTTTACAGTCTGATTGAAATAGGTTTTTTAATTATTATTATTGTGTTTTTGTTATTCTGCATGTCATAGTTCTGGAGTTGTTGAAAAAAGAAAATTAATTAAAATTCAGAGAAAAAGTTTTGAATTTTCTAGACTAAAATAAAAAAAAATGTACAAGAAAAACAATGACCAAAAACTTTATGAAATTTTTTTTTGCAAAAATTTGACAGTTTTTGTTTTCAGAAACTTACAGAAGCATACATTTGACTATTTTTTCTTCATAATTTCGAGGGGTTTTTTCTTGTTAATTCGCCCTTCTCGCTGTAATTCTGCTATTTTTCCCTCATAAATTAACCATTTTATTTGCTGTAAATTTGCCTTTTTTTTCTTTTTAACTTTTTTCTTGGAAATGTATTTTTTTCTCCATTCTTTTCTCATAAATTTGGTATTTTATTGCTTGTACATTAGTGATTTTTACTTGTTAATTAGACGATTTTTCTCATGTTTTATTTTAATTTTTTGTTTGTCTTTTTTTCCTGTGTCTTGTTTTGCCTTATTTTTTATTCCGTTCTGTCCTGTTGGCTTTACCTGTTTTTGTTTTTTTTTCTTCTACCTGTGTCTCGTCCTCAGTCACTCCTGTGTGCACTCCTGTGTGCACTCTGTGCTTCACTCTTCAGTTCCTCATACTTCTTATCCCCCTGGTTTTGGATCCTTGTTTAGTTTTTCTACCCTGTGCCTTTGTGTCCTAACTCCTGCCACATTACATTTGGCTTAAAAGAAAAAGGTTAGTAGACATCTAGATCATACTTAGCTGCTTCAAATATGCAAAGGCATGTATCTGCAATTGAGCTGGCTGTGAAATAGGTGTGAACAGACTGCCATAGGGTGGGACTCACTTGTTGAGTTTTGCCATGTAGATCTTGATGTGGCTGAAGTCCGGCCTCTCTGCAGGGTCCTCGGCCCAGCAGCCCTCCATCAGGATGGTCAGCTCCTCTGAATGGTATCTATTGTCTGTGGTTGGCCGAAAGTATGGCTTCTGACCGTTCCTCACCTTCTGAACAATTTCTGGAGACGAGAAGACAAAGTGTGAAACTCAGCAGGTTATTATAATAGTCAGGACACAATTGAACAGCTGAAAACCAACAGAGACAGATACAGTGACAAATATTTGCCTCCTGATTTTATAGTTTTTTGCATATTAGTCACATTCACATGATCATCAATTAACTGTGATTAACCACATTTTTTAGAGAGCTGAGTTCAATTTCAGCCACACCCGCTGAATCAAGAAATCAGTTGAATAGAACCTGACTGACAAAGTGAAGTAGAGTAAAAGATCTCAAAAAGCAACACATCATCCCACAATCCAAGAAAACAGATGAGATGAGAAACAAAATGACATCTATCAGTCTGGACAGGGTTACAAAGCAGTTTCTTTGGGAACAGTGGTGAACTTTCCCAAGAGAAGCCTACTAAAATTACTACAGGATTACTACAAGAGGCCACTGATGACTCATCCAGTAGGTCACTAAAGAACCCAGAACAACAGCGAAAGAACTGCAGACCTCACTTGCCTCAGTTAAGGTCTGAGTTCATTATTCAACGATAAAAAAGTAACTGGGCAAAAGTCACATCCATGGGAGATGCAGAAACTAACACAGCATTTCATACAAAGAACATCATACCAAGTGTCAGACATGACTGTGGTGGTGTGACGGTCTGGGGCTGCTTTGTTGCTTCAGGATGACTTGCTGTAATTGATGGAACCATGAAATCTGCTCTCTACCACAGAATCCTGAAGATGAATGTCCAGCCATTAGTTCATGCCCTGCACTGATGGCCAGAGACAGAAGCACTTCGGATATGCAGCAGGACAATGATCTGAAACGCAGCTGCAAATCCACTGCTGAATGGCTCAAAAAGAAATAAAGGTTTCGGAGTGGCCTAATCAAAGTCTGGACTTAAATCAGATTGAGATGCTTTGGCATGCCTTTAAACAAGGTAGATAACCTCCAAGTGTGGCCGAATAAAAACAATTCTGCAAAGAAGAGAGGGACGAAATTCCTCCACAGGAATTTGAAAGACTGACTGTCAGTTATCACAAACAGTTGACTGGAGTTCTTGCTGCAAGTGGTGGACCAACCAGTTGTCAGTTAAGTGGAAAAATGTTTCCCTTGTTAAAGAAAATCATCTTTTAAAAACTGCATTTTGTATTTACTCAGGTTATCTTTGTCTAATTTTGTTTGTTTTATCTTAAACATTTAAATGTAAGAAACATACAAATATTACTGGTGGCTCCCAGTGCTACCCCTCAGCCTCCTGGTAGACACACCAATAGTCTCAATTTCAAAATCTTACATTGCCTTGTTGTCAAGTTATCACATTCACAAGATTTTCAGAAAATGTACTTACTTGAGGTCAAAGTCACTGAGATTCAAACTCATCGAAGTAGCTACACCTATGGTGTCAGTTTGAAGCTCCTATGTCACCTCATTCTTGACTTATCGCATACATAAACGTATGCCTTCATGTCGCCCACCCAGTGGGGTGGCAACATTACCCAAGAAACTAAGAAATCAGGAACGAGGCAAACACTTTTTCATAGCACTGTACACCATCTCAACAAGGAGCATAAAGTGCAGCATTTTTTGGCAGCAAGTGAAATTTAATAAGCTTTCCTCAAGGTCTTATTACAATATCAGCAGAAAAATCCCTGAGTCCAAATTTGGTAATCGGTATTAAATGTTTTTATAAGTTGTAAGATCTAAGTCATCATCAATAATGAGAAGTAGACTCTTCTGAGAAACGTGGGTTGTCATCATCTGTTCTCTGAGACATAACTGGTGTGTTGGATATTGTTATCTTTGGGCAGACCCAGGATATTTCTTCCTCTTTCCAGTTTCTCTGAAGTATTTCTCAAATTTATCTTACTTCCTAATCTTGTGAAAGTCTATAGGTCATCTCAGAAATGTGTTATTAATGCTTACAACAACAAGTGATGTGATGTCACTTTGAGGACATCAGTTAGCAATGATAGGATATACTCAAATGATTAAATGATTGAGAAGGAATTCATGACAAAAAAGACATTACTTCATTTCACTGCTGCTCACCCAGGAGGGTCCTCTCATGTTCTTTTAATAAAATAATTGGTCACACTGCCAGTCTGGTAACTGGGGACTGTGTGGACCCCAACACTGTGCTCTTTATTTATTAATGAAATTAATAAATAAAGCAGCTAGATCTTTGGAAACAACGCTCAGCTTTGGTCGCAGTGCAAAGAAACATCATTTATCAAAACAGCGCACTGTCCAAAAAATAATTTATTACTTTGTAAAAGCTAAACTAAACTGCCTCGCTAGCTTCACACCACAAAAACACCCTGACTGATGACTTTGTGTTCAAAGGTGTATATTTCATAGTGTTGGTAATATTTTTTCCGCCACATGTGAACTCTACTTAAAGCTCAATGCACTGTATATTGATAACAGTTTTCTACAGTTTTAACTGAACTTGACTCTCATAATGTTTCAGATTTATCCGGAGGAGAAAATGAGAAGGACTCATTTTCCTCCTTTCCAGTTCTAGAATTTTCATTCTTGGACCCTGCTAGAGTAGCTTCACATCATTCAAACTTTATTTATGTTTACGCTGGGTCAGAGTGCACGCCCTTAGCTGCTTTCCCTTTAAGCCATCCTTTGTCTCTGATTGGCTGCCCCTCACAAACATCAGGTTTGAACACCTTTGCTGAGGATGGCTTCACTACTCACAATATCCTCTCCCTATGACATGATACAGAGCCATAAGTAGGGAAAAGAGTGTTAGAAAGCGAATGCTTGGAGGTTAAAGTCTTTTGGCTCACAGGGATATGAAAAAGTTCTGAAAACAGGAGTAAAGGTAAGGCTTTAAAAACTTTGTTCATGTTCAATATGAGCTTTCACTATTGTGGCAAATGGAAAATATTCCCATGAAGACAGGATGCTATACTCAGTGAGTACATTTCTATTAATATTTTTAGTACACCGCTTCTTTTATTGTGTTATCCTTATGCTAATGTGCTATTTCTGTTGTATAGCATTAATTTATTCAGCAGTGCTGGTTGACTCTTTATAGTTGCTGATATTTTTTCCCTCTTTTATTCATAAATCATGTCATTATAAAAGTCTGTAAGAGACATCCTTCCCCAAACGATTCTTCCACATCCGCTCTTTTCTGTTAGTATTATCATCACGAAAGAGCCATAAGAGTAATTTGAAGACTCCACTGTTATTTTAAAACCACAAAATCACAATTTCACAACTGGCTCCAACACATCTGAACACTAGAGAGCAGGTGCTGGCTTTCACTGCTCACAGCCTGTTACAGATGAGCGTGAGCCACTTGTACGATCAGTGTAGAGCGTGACTGTGAATAAAAGGTTAATGAAAGCCATCGCACAGATGAAGCACTCCAGGAGGGTTTCACGCATCCACTTTGGATGCGCAAAAGTTGATCTGGAGTAGCTCTAGAAGTTGTTCCTGATGTCACTAATGCAGAAGCAGCGGAGGTGCAGGCAAAAGAGGGAAACCAGGGAAACTGGTCAAACCACAATATGCAGTATGTGTGCAGGAAAAGCCAAAGGGTCACGTGTGAGTAGTTCACTTCAAACCATAATAATGAAGATTTAAGATCAGTCTGAAATGGTGTCATCTAAATATATAATTTTCTGCCTGTCTTGGAGCTCAGCCTTCCAATCAAGCACACAAATATATAATTTTCACACAAGTGTATGAAAGTTTTCACACGGTCAGTAGTCTGAGTTTTTTTCCTTTTTTTCTTTTACTTTGCTGCTGCTAAAAAGTAGGGTCACCTTTTTTCTAAAAAAATATGTGTTTTCCTCCATCCTGATTGGAGTAGCATTAAGTCATGTGACACAAGTTTAGGATTTTATTGAGACCTATGGCGGAAACAAGTTACCCGCAAAGTTTACAGAGACATACTTAAAGAGGAGACATCTTCATCACTCATCAAATCTATCTTAGAATTATGTGACATGAAGGTTGTGTCCACACTGGAAGCGAGTCACTCGTCACGCATCGCTTTGAAGCTGATGGCCTTTCGCTTGAGGACAATCCAGGTTCTGGTTGCCTAGGTAACCCTCTAATGTATTTACTGCCAGGCCGAATGTCAATCATGGGCATTCATGACTCACCGGTCATTCAGTCTCACCCACTTCACATTGACAGCAATTATTTTCCTTGTAGTCGCTCAAAATCATCAAATATTATTTCACCTTCTTTGGCCTCGTGTCTCTGCAATTCACTTCCAGTGTTTACGCAGCTTAATGTTTGGGAAAACAGTGGTTGGTGACCACAGCATGACCAAAAAGCAAAGCAGCTGTGGAACTCTCTACCCCCGGACATAAGAAACATTGGTTCTCTCCCCCAGTTTAAATCCCAACTCAAAACCCAATGCTGCATATTCATTGTGAACCTATTGTTTGTTTATTTATTTTCTGATTTTTTGTTTTTATTGTTCTTCATTTTGTCATTTTTCTATAATATGTTTTATTCTATTGTTAAGTGTCCTTGGGTGTCTTGAAAAGCGCTTTTAAATAAAATTTATTATTATTATTATTATTGTTATCATTACAAAGTTGCTGCAGGCTTACAACTGAACTGCAAAATTACATAGAGTTTTGGCAACCTTGCATTTAAGTAAACAGAACACAACCAGTTGAGTTGAGTCCCTTGCTGCAAAGAGTCACCTCGCAGACGAGTTGCACTCATTCAGATTGATTGCAACATGTTGAGAGCAATGCAGTCAGTCCAACCAAAATGCAATTGTTTAGCCTCGCCTCAAATCAGGTAACCTGTCCAATCAATTTCCAATCACGAGTGGTCTCCCTTGCACGCTCAGACTGTCTGGTGGCTCAGTGCCTTGTCCAAGGATACTTGGGAAATTGTTTTCCACCAACCTTCCAATTGGTGGATGACCAAAGAGATCACCATCCTATTTCTTTTGCTTTGGTGTGACTGAACAATTATAATGACAGCTGCTCCTAAAGAGCCAATCAGCAGTCGAAACAAGGAACACATAAGCAAATCACAACCATTTAATGGGTGTGATGGAAGACAACTGTACCATTTCACAAAGCCTTGTTTTCTGTAAAATTAATGTTGTCTTGTTTTCAAGTGCACATTAATGAAGCTGTGATAGAAGTAAAAGGAAGAAGTGTTTCCACCCTTATGTTGAGACAAAGTCACCAGATTTTTTAAACTGATTTAAGTGGTGATTTTACACATGGGGGGCGATCGTGGCTCAAGAGTTGGGAGTTCGCCTTGTAATCGGAAGGTTGCCAGTTCGAGCCCCGGCTTGGACAGTCTCGGTCGTTGTGTCCTTGGGCAAGACACTTCACCCGTTGCCTACTGATGGTGGTCAGAGGGCCCAGTGGCGCCAGTGTCCGGCAGCCTCGCCTCTGTCAGTGCGCCCCAGGGTGGCTGTGGCTACAATGTAGCTTGCCATCACCAGTGTGTGAATGTGTGTGTGTGAATGGGTGGATGACTGGATATGTAAAGCGCTTTAGGGTCCTTAGGGACTAGTAAAGCGCTATATAAATACAGGCCATTTACCATTTACCATGCAGTTCGAAATGATTGAAGTAACCCACTGGTCCATCGGTGATAGTGAAAAGTTGCATGGAATTATATTTTAAGCATCATAGGCTTTGACTGTTTTGTTATTTTCCACTTCTATCCTTATCACTAAGCTGTGATGTTTTACATCGTGGCTAAGAAATCTAAAAAGTGATTCAGAGACATTCTGAATACAGCAGACATTCAGACCACTGACAAACAGGGATGTTTTAGGGATCTTTGGACACTGTTTGCGACCCAGTTAACCAAATCCTCTCTCTCTGGTCTCGGTGTTGATGATGGCAGCTTTCAGAAGCAGGTGCTTCTAAACCAGCCAAGTCTGGCACAAAGATCTGTTAGAACCGTGACGCTAAAACACCTTTTGGCTGAAAAAACACCGACAATGATAATTAACGATATTAGAGCACAATATCTGCGCTGCGATAATTAATATTGAACAGATGGGCTTTTGGATGTAGCACTGTGTTTCTTCATACATTTTACTGTTTATTATGCTTTATTTGTTTATACTTGTGGCTCTGGTTATCTGTTAGTGGTGCTACCCTGTAAGGGTTGGGCATATTATTTTAATAATGACACAATAATAAAGTAAACTCTGAAAATCAAGCCGTTGCATACTGTTGACTTAAGGAAGATGTATCACAGCTAAAGCTGCTTCGAGACATAACACACATGACCGTTGCCTTCAGTTTCCACTTCTGCACGATCTCTGGATCACATCTTCATTTACAGTCGACTATTTTTTTCATATCTTGGACTGATTTAACATCACATTGTGGGTTTTTTTCTGCCTTGACATCTGGTCAGCACATGTTCTTTGTGTACATGGCTGCACGAAAGGGTGCTCTGACCTTTCAAAGACATTGAGCTGAATTAAACTACAAGAACAAATGTTTTAGTTTACTGGACATTTGTTTCTGCAGGGGTCAGCTGACATGTTTAAGGCCCATTAAAAAAAACTGTTGTGTTTACCTTTGGGGCTGAGGTCCATGCCCTCCACATAGAAAGGTCCATTCCTCAGAGCTATTTCCTGCAGTATTATGCCAAAACTGTACACATCACCCTTCTGAGTCCCCTGAGGAGGATGGCGGTCGTATATGAGCAGCTCAGGAGCCGTCCAGAGCTTCTCTAGATAACAACAGAACAACCCAAACTTTTAGCAGAAAGTTGATGTTCTTCTTCTTAACAATGTGACTGGATAATCATTGCTGCATTAACTTACTTGCATAGAGTGAGTGCGAGTCGTCATTTTCACTGGACGTGCGGAAGCTGACCAAGCCGAAATCTGTTATTTTCAAAACGAATCGACTGTCCACTACGCAATTAGATGACTTCAGATTTCCATGGCAGCCAAAGTAGCTGTTGTGCAGATAGTTCATACCCTGGTGCAGAGAAGTGCAAGTAAAGCATTACAGGGTGTTTTCTGTCTGTTTCTGCTACTTTCCCCATGTTTACAGTAAATCTTATGTTCAGACATGTGGAAATAATATGATCTGACAGACAATCATATGCTGAGGAGAACATTTCTCAAGGACAGGCGCTTTCGTGGGGGTTATTTCTGTGAAATTACTGTTAAACAGAAAGACACAGTGGATACTGAAGTACTCATGTTCAATACTTTGTGGAAACGGTGAGTCAATCATGCCTCAGAGCTTCACCAGCGCCTCTTCTCCTGCAAAACGATGCTATCTGCGTGGAGCAATTTAGCCGAAGGGCTTCGTCATGCAAGTCGTTCGGTATCGCTCTGACAAAAAGCCTCTTTGTTGGGACAGATTAAAAAGGAGTCCTCTAAATCATGTCCATGATTAGTTTTGATTAAGCTGGAAGGAAAACTTCTGCAGAGTTTCTCTCCTGCTTTACATTATAGGATGGAAATATTTACTCCAGTTTCGTGCACTGTGCCAAAAATACATTTTTCTGCACATTTCTCTCTCCCTCTCTCCGTCTAGACTCTGAGAAACTGCCCATGAGAAACCATGGTAACCCAGACATTTTCTGTGTGCATCTCCAAAGTGCACAAAGCCTCTTTTTTCAACACTAAGAAAAAGGGACAATCTTTCAAAAACATGTGTGACTTTTTAAATCAATGCCTGTTGACCCAGTCTGACAGCGACGTACCTTCACGATGTCATTGATCAGAGAGTAGCGGAACATCCAGTCCAGGTTGATGCTCTCATTCTCTAAAATGTCCTTAAAATAAAGAAAGAATAAAAAGGAAGAACAACTCAAAAACCTTTGCAGACATAAGAAATGCCTTATATATAATCTTCTGTCTGTCTTGAGGTGAGAACCTACCAATCAAGCATGCAAATCTATAATTTTCAGACAAAAGTACAAAATGCTCCACGAAGACATTTCTTTTTCTATCATTGTTGCTAAAGTATGTCTGGAAACACTCATGTGTTTGTCATTGTTGTTATTAATTAATCTGTGCCTAAATTAGATTACAGGTAAACCAAAGCTAGTCCAAGTTTGAGTTATGGTTCTAGACTTTTAGGATTTTTTGAGCTTTTTAAATCTGGTTTTGATTTTATTATTGTTTTAGTGACTATTATGATATTGCTGAGTTTTTAGCTCCTGTTTTAATTCACCGTATAGTATTCCTGTGTCTCTGTATCATGTTAAGTGCGAGTTTTCCTGCCTTAGTAGGTGTGTTCTGGTTGGTTAGTTGTCTGATTGTTTTCACCTGTGATTACATGCATCTGTGTCTTATCCCTAATCACGCCCCAGTGTATATATGTCCTGATTAATCCTTAATCTGTGTACGCTTCATCTTTAAAGCATAAAGCCAATAAAAGTTCTAATAAAACAGACCCTGAATGCACCAAAAGTAAAATTCAAAAATAATTATATATTTATAAAATAAAAAATTGATATTTTTATTCATTCATTGCAGTGTTTGCTTTTTGATTAATCCATTTTATTTTCATTTTGAATTTCTCATGTTTATTTTTAACTGTACAGGGCATGTTTATTTCATGTTTTTTTTTCTTTTTTGAATAAAAAGACACATCAACATTTACGTGTCACCCTTTAGCTTTACTTTAAGAGTGTAAACTGTGAATTAAAAAAAAAAAGTATTCATCCCTATTCTCATTTATGAGAGATTAATTTATTTATCTACTTTTCATTTGCATTTTACCCAAACCCATCTATCTGTTAATTTTTTATTTTTAATTATTTACTTTAATCATCTTATTTTCTTCATTATTTTTTTACTGTTTTGTATTTATCTGTATTAATTACCCTAATTTTCTACATATTGTCTACTTATTTGTCACATTTATTTATTGCTATATTTTTTATGTATTTATTATATGTAATGGTTCCATAGCACAGTGGTTCACACAATCACATGGTAAGCCAAAGGTCTTGGTTTCTTTGTCTCACCCCCCCCAAACCAGTTGCACCAGATGGCAACCCCTCCCCAAGCCTGGTTCTGTTTCTTCCTCTTAAAAGGGAGTTTTTCATTCCCACTGTCACCAAAAAACTTAATCATAGGAAAATGTCTGATTGTTGGGGTTTTCTCTGCTTTCTCTGTATCACTGCAGGGTCTTTACCTTGCAACATAAAGTGCCTTGAGTTAACTGGGATTTGGCGTTATATTAATAAAACTGAATTCAACTGAACTGGTTCAATTCCAGACAAAGAGTCCAATCCCTCTGGGGTTGGATCAGGAAGGGCATCCGGTGTGAAACTCTGCCAAAATTCAAAACATGTGGAGCTACTCTGTGTCAGCGCCTTGTGACAAAGTAGCAGCCGAAAGTAGCATTTCATTATTTATCGCATTTAGTTATTATTGCTATGACTTCATGGAACACTAATTTCTTTTTTCTTGTTTTTTACTGATATTTACTGAAATCTGGTTGTCCATAATCAGCAGCCAAGATGCTCTTAAAGTTTATTTAAAGACTAAATGCAGAAACAATTCCAGAGCTGACAGTTTGTCTTCCCTGGCCTCTGTTTCAGCATCCAGCAGTATCACATCAGTCACAGATATCTGCCTTTTACGCAGACGACTTTCTTTAAAGTGTGACTGATAAAAGTCATTTCCCAGCTCGTCTGTTTTAAGGAAGCTTCTGGCGTGCCAGCATCTCGGGCCAAGATCAAGTTTGTTTAAAGCGTCATGTATTCCTTACTGGAACAAAAAAAGACAAATCGCAAATATTGAAGGACAAAAGAATGTGTGGACTTTTAATGGTTAGCTTGATAAGTATTGTAATCTTGCTGCAGAGTAAATAAGGTGATTTAAGTTGGTCTTGCAGAGCTCAACAGACACAAACACTGCCAGGAATACAGCTTAATCTAACAGTACTTCAACACAAAAATCCACCAGCTGGCTTTTGTTAGATTTGTTGTTTGAGTCCTTATTGTCTGTCTGTCTGTTGTCATGTGAAAAAAACAAAAATAAAAAATCTCAGAAGGTTTTCATCTTTGTGGCGATCAACTTTTAGAAAACACTTTTAGGTCCTGGTCGTCTGTTCAGTTATTTTTATCATTGCTTGTTAAATTGTATGGGATGAATTGTTTAGTCTGTAAAATATCAGCTGACAGCTTTCAGTGCTCCTTGGCACATGATTATCCAGGTCTCTTGAACCCTACTGCAGGGATGAACATCACTATTCCAGAAGACATTTCCTTCTTTGGTGTCTTCGTGATAGTGGTGGAAAGCTCTGTGTAACACATGAGGGCCCGCTGGGTTTGCGTCTGCAAACGCAGATTGTCTATAAACTGCAGTCTAGACACACGAGCCACACGCTAAATACAGCTTCTGTCTATCTGTCAGTGCAATCTGGCAACACAACCTGATTCAAAGGGTGTGTGGAGCGGACCTCTGCACACACACACCAGATATTTGCTGTCTCAGCTGTTGTTTGTCCATTTCACCTTCTGACCATTTTACTAAAGCTGTAAAAACACAAATGACACATGTTTTTCAAGTGTAGGCTGTGAGTTAGGGCTATTATCATCACAAAAAAGCAGAGTTATTACAGTTTTGTAATTAGCTGGTAATTAGTTTTGTATTTTTTTTTTTATCTCATTTTGACTTTTTGTTTTTAATTCAGTTTAGTTCCAATTAATTTCATGAGTGAGTTTCATGTTTCAGTTTAGTTTTTATTAGTTTTAGTATTAGGTTTAGTGTTTTTGAATTATTCTAGTATGGGCGGGATATGTTAGAGGCAAGATTTACGAAAAATCAGTACAGGTATTACAATAAAGAGCTTTTTGAAAGCAGTTGACTCACAGTGTTGTGGACATCCAAATTCACAATAACAATGCCTCATCAATTAAAAATTTACCAAACAAACAAATACAAAAATGATGATACTTTGTGTTTATATTTTATTTAAATTAGCTTTCAAAGTTCACAAAATTTCACAATTTTCAAAAGACTATTTTTAGTTTAGCCTTATACAGATGTGCCAAATGTTTAGTGCAGAAAAATTCAAAATGCTGCATTTAGATTACTGAAATATACATTATGAAAATTATGTTAATTAGGCAAATCGAGTACACAAATAAATTACACTGTCTTTTGATTCTAGGGATTTGCGTACTAGGACGCAAGACAACCTTAAATGAACAACAACACAGAACTAAACTGCTTTCATAGGAATTAAGAGGATAAGATGCAGCCAGATGCTTTTAATCAAATGTATGTGATTAACTGATCATCAGCATCTGTAAAAAAGCAGACTGGTCTTCGTGATAGTGGTGGAAAGCTCTGTGTAACACATGAGGGCCTGGTCTGGAGCATTCAGGTGTGTGCTAACACACCAAGAGAGGAAAGACAGCAGCAGCTTTAGAGAAGCAGTTGCTGCTGCCCATCATTCTACGAAGGGTTATAAGGCGATTTCCAAACAATTTGAAGTCCATCATACTACAGTAGGAAAGATTATTCACAAGTGGAAAATATTCAAGACAGCTGCCAGTCTTCCCGGGAATGGACATCCCAGCAAATTCAACCCAAGGACAGACCGTGCAGTGTCCAGAGAAACTGCAAAGAGTGAAATCTAGAGGCCTCAGTATGTTAAATGTTAACGTTCATGACAGTACAGTTAAAAAAAAGACTAAATAAGCATGACTTGTTTGGAAGGGTTTCCAGGAGAAAGCCCCTTTGCTCTAAAGAGAACATGGCACAGTTTAGGCTTGCAAAGGTGCATCTGAACAAACTACAAGACTTCTTGAACAATGAATGTTGGACAGATAAGCGGTGATGATTTGGGCTTGTCTTGCAGCCATGAGCTCTGAATAGTAAAGTCTAAGGAGCTTGGAAAGAAAAGCGTCTGGACTTCTTTAAGTTGCTTGAAGACATTTCACCTCTCATCTGAGAAGTTTCTTCAGTTCTAGGGTCAAATGGTGGAGATTCCCAGATTTAAACCCTGTGGGAGTATCCCACTGAGAGGGACAAAAGGACCCCTGATGATCCTCTACCTAATCACATGAGCCAAGGTGTGAAAACGGGTGTAGGTCACAATCAGCCAAGGTTTCGGGTGAAACCTAGCCCCAGTGATATCCTAAGGTCAGATGGCCCAGGATGTGAGCAGGCGTTAAGGCGTCTGGGAAGGGATCTCAAAACTGGATTATAGATGGCTGACAGTTGGTGTCATAAGCCACCTGTTCAAAGATGGTCGCTCACAGTGGACATAAATGGCCTCTTTTACTCCTCTTTTGAACCATCTGTCTACTTTGTCCAACATGTGAACAGATTACTTCAAGTTACTGGTGGTAGAGGTGGTTCCACAAGCTAATGAATCGTAAAGTCTACTGATGATTTTTTTTGTATACTTATCTTCATTTTGGCTTAGTTTTTGTGAAATAAATAATAACAGTGTAATATGCCATGTGTTGTTCATCTGAGGTTGTAATTATTATGTAATTTGAAGGTTAAAATAGCCTGTTGTGACCCTCTTCAGCTTTAGAGGGGTTGAAAATGGTTACCTGCAGGCTCCCTCGGGGACAGTACTCCGTTACGATGCAGACGTTAGGAGGGTCGATGCAGGCCCCGATGAAGCGAGTCAGATGGTTGAACTGAACGTCTCTCATCTGAAAATAACCACACACAAACACACAGCAACTGTGAGTGCAACTCTTTCCAACATCACATTCCCGAACCCCATGGAAACAGAGGACGGAGGAGGGAGGACTGACGGCTCGTTTATGTACAAAGTTTTGAGAATAACGCTGCCAGCAGTTCATCAAAATAATCTATTTGCAGTGGGCTAGCTGGCACCGTGTCTTTTCCTACGTGTTGAGACGCATTCCTGCTCGGGGCACCCAGGTGAAACATGTGCGTGTGCATAAATTGCCCTTGGAGGTTATGAATGAGCCAGTGTGCTCAGGGCGATGAAAAAAATAACATAAGGTTGAGGTGTTGAGAGGACGTACGAGCAGGAATATCACACTGGAACAGGCTGAATGTGTAAAACTGCTTTACATGGAAAATAATCACTCACTGGTTTTAACGACACAAAGCGTCTTCCAAAGCATGAATCACTCTGTATGTTCGAAAAAGGAATGAAAACAGAAACCTTTGGTGTCGATTAAGCGGGAACGTTTCATTTTATGAGAATGTGCGAAGTGGAAATAAAAAGGAAGAAGAAAACAGTAATTTTCTTTTCTAGAAACACAAACGGCTACTAGTGCTAACAAAGACAGCGTATCTTTCTGCAGCTGGTGCAAAACTTTGAAAATTCATCCTCAGTGAGTGACAGAAGCTCTCACACCAAAACCAGGGTGTTAGTTGCTCATGTTTCACGGCTCGGGGGATGTTAGGCTACCCTTTGGCCTATATAATTTCCCCCGCTGCACACAAGCGAGGGGGGAGGAGAGAGCACTGGAAGACAAGTGGTTAAGTTTCCACTGGCAGGCCTGTCTCTTCCCCCCATCTGGTCGGCTTTTATACGAGCTGAGGTTTGACAGTCGATCAGGCCCCCGGGGCGTCTGAGAAGCTGCCAGCTCAGACAGAAGCCTCACTCCCCCATGTGCCTGCCGACTGACCGAGAGGCCACAGAGGCGTCAAGGAAGCCTGAACTCTCCTCTCCTCTGAAGGACAGCAACAGAAAAAAGGCCCAAAAGCACCAAAAGAATCCGAGCTGGAGAAAAGAGAAAAAATGGCCACAAGTTTTCTCCACAACTTTTCATTACCACTGGTGCAATTTCCGAGTTACGGGTTTCCCTTTGCCACACAGTGTTTCCATCACCAAACCACATAAATTGCAAGATTTTCTGTTTTCCCCCCTTCAGCCAGCTTCCTTATCACTCACTCGTAAACATCACCCAGCCGAGGAGACCTTTTCCATCAGCAGCTGCACTCAAATACATGTTTAAAGGATCTGAACCCTTTGCTGTAACATCCTGCAGTGGGTCTTTGTAAACACTAACACAAACCTATCTTTCACAAGATAAGCTACAGAGCCAGAGAAAAATACCCAAAACTAACATGCTGAAATTGTTCCACTTTAAAAAAAACTCCTTTCATAAAGCAGGTGGAGATTATGAAGGTCTTTCATCTAAACAGTTGCTTCATTTTGGTGAGCAAATAAATTACCTGTTGAATACAACTAGTTGAGATGAAGGGTATTTTTTCTGTCCTCCAAGGTCTCACTCAGTGTAAAGCTCTTTTCAAACAGATGCAACTGGAAGCACTCAGAGATGCATTTTACCTCAAAATACAACTTTGCTTTCCCCTTTTAAAGAAAGAAGACAAACTCAAGAGTGACGAGAATCTGTTTCACTCGCAGACTGTGTATAAAGGATCGAGGTAGAGTCTGAAAAGTGAAGGCAATGCATTTCGTCTAGTGGTCAGCCAGCAGGGAGCGACGTCTCTGTTTTCAAAAGAAGTCCAGTTGTACAGAAGTCAATAGGAAAAGACCGTACTTTTCATTTGATCTATGACCTTTGTAAACACCTTCCTTATGAGCTTTTGGGGTCAATATGAATATATATGAATATAATGAAGTTCATTTTTATAATTTACAGTCGATGCTAGAGTGAAACAGAAGGATAAAGCGGGATGTGCTTTAGGTCAGGCCTACCCCATCAATACCCAATCCAGTGCATTCCTTTCCTTTACTTAGCAACTCTAAGCTCGCTCACTCCCTTGCTGTTTAGTTCAGCTTGAACCAAGAAAGCTAAAAGACAGCGGTGAAGAAATCAAAAGGAAGTAAATTTCATTGCTTTTATATTGCACCTGAATTTTATACATCATAACGTCAGAGAAAAACTAACCTTACTCAGAACGTGGCTTGTTACACCGAACTCAATTAGTTCAATAGTTAAATTAGTTCAATTCAATTTCCATTTTATTCAATCACGTCTCCATGTTTGTTTATTTTCTTGTCTACGTCGAATTTGTGTGTCTTAGTCCTGTTTTCAGTGATTGTTACTTCCTGTTTTTTGTATTTACTTTAGTCCCTCGTCTCATGTGCATTATGTTCAGTTTTGCCTCCAATATCTCAATAGTTAGACCCTGTTCAGCTGTGTTCCCAGGTGTGTCCAGTCTGCCCTCATCTCCTCCTATGTGTACATTGTCTGCATATTCCTCATGGTGTGTGAGCTTCCATCAGTCTGTTGTCTGCAGTCAGTTTGTCCACGTCCTGCTTTGTTATTGTTTTTATTTTTGTTTAATTCCATCTGCCGAATCCTGCATCTGGGTCCACTGTCTGGCAGCAACACGCCCATCTTATCATTTACTGTTTTACTTATAAATATCAAGTTAGAACATTTGAATCTTTGAATGTATTAAATTATTTTATTTTATTTTATTTTCAGAAAGCTATGAAAGCAAAAACCTTAAAAGTACAGCAATGATTCTCAGTTTCTTCCTCGGAGTGATAAAGTTCCTTCATTTATAAGCCTTTTATGAAGAATGCATACACTAAATTGAGTGCACAGAATATTGATCCCTCCACATAAAAGAAGGCAAATGAAACATCCCTCTAGATTCTGATGTTACTTACAAGTAAAACTGGGCCAGATGGGTTGTACTAATAATAATATAACATATTTTTAGATTTTTTTTCTCCATATTTTATATTTGCTGGAAAACAAATAAAATGAGATGGGGAAAAAAGAACCAGTCCAGGAAATATAAAATTGTGCGAGTCAATTAGAAGTCACTTTTTAGAAAGAAAACAGAGGTGCAGCGATACAGATTGTGAACAGTAGTAATCCTGTCGCACTTGTACAACACAGGCTTAGTAGGTCAGAAGTGTTGCCCCAAGCCAATCCAGTTACTGCCATGCTTACTGAGTGATTAAAAGCATTTTAAACTTTATTCATTAAGGAATTAGAAACCCATGAAAGCATCCCCCTTTCTCTTTGCAGTTTATTAATTATTGCCTTTGCAGTCTGTGCTCAATAATTAGAGAACAGACACACAGATGGCTTCTCCATTTTTGTCTCTTTTTTTTTTAAATATAAAATCAACAATTGAGAGTCACATGCTGCACTTTCTGTAATTCCCTTTGACACGCAATAATAAAGCATCTCCTTCAAAGGAATACGTTTTGGGACACTTACATGCTTGAGCTCCATTAAAACTTGTCTTGTCAGCTCTATCCTCTTCTTGTTGACGTGCTTGATGGCCACCAGGTTCCCCTGTGTGCAACACAAGATGAGCGGTGAAGCCAGATTTACACACCAGCTTTCATCATATGAGAAAAAAATATATATATATGGATGCACAAACAAAACAACACAAAAAACATGAAATTAAAAGGAATCAGTATTAAGCACAGAGAGAGAGAACAGCAGTGTAGCCTACAGGTACATGTGTGGTCGATTGCAGCTGTGCTGCAGAGGAAGACTTGCGTCTGTTGTTTCCAATGTGATGATCCTCAGAGCCACAGATGTGACAGACTGGAGAAAAATGCTGCTGTAGCAACTACGAAGCAAGACCGGCAGTTTGTGTGGGAGTTTTAACTTTTATTCAAATGAAATGCACAGTTAAGACCTGAAGAATTCTGAATAGAAAGGTTCTCTTTGTCCAGCAATTATTGGCTGTTTCTGGTGACAGATTTTATCACCCTTGATCTGTACTGACTTTCAAGAGGCGTATCAATAACCCTAATTATAAACAAGATGCTCGATCTGTATCCTGACATCAGCATTTATATAAAAACCCTGCATCATTCAGCTAAAAAAAAAGAGTACAGCCCGCCATCTCGTTATTCAGCAGCCTCTTTTTGTCACATTTTCTCACACCTCTTCAATCTGAAACGGACAAATTAACAGCAGCAACAAGTTGATGGCCCTGTCCAGACTGCAGGCGGGAGTGTAAAAACAAAGACACACACACACACACACACAAAAAGGCAGAGAGAGAGAGAGAGAGAGAGAAAGAAAATTGACGCATTCTGCAGCTCACATTAAAACCAACTACCTAAATTCGCCCACACTCTCGCTTTCTCTCTCCTCTCTTCAGTTTTTCTCTGCGAGTGTGCACATGTGTGGGCGGGAAAGGAGTGCGCAGGAGTTGAAAATGTCAGAACTCGCTAAGCCTTACCTTAAAATAGCCCGTTTTTGCAAATAGCTGATATTTTCCATGGGCAGTTATCAAGGAGCCGTAGCTGGAGCCTCTCTGAGAAGGTGGAAAGGGATAGTGAGAAGAAAAAAATGTCAGTTAGTGTGCGTAGATTAAAGCAAAGAGGATTAAATCATGTTCACTTTAAGACTGTGCTTCTACTTCACTGCAATGTAGATTTCTAAAATGGTTCAACTACCCAAAAACATGCCCCACTTCTCTGCGTAACATGAAACCATCGTTCACTTATATTTGAGAAAATAAAGTGCTTTCAGATTCCAGCTCGAGTCATTTTGCAAATGTCTGCAGAGCACACCGAATGAATAAAAATCAAGTGGGCGCACTGCATGCATACAGCCAGCACAGTCAACTGCACATTTGTATAGAATGCAAATATTGGCATCACACGGCACCCTGGAAAATACTCTAATTTGGAAAATTTCTGTGTTTTCCACACACACACACACACACACACACACACACACACACACACACACACACACCCCAGGAAATGGACAAAAAAGCAATAATGAAAAAGGTGTGTACATGTGCTTTTCATGAACACTTGCACGTGTGGGATGAAACACAACCCGAAGGAGATGCATTAACACTCAGACAACAGAACCCGATACTAAGAACGTAATGACGTATTATGTATATAGGAGTGGGGGCCAGGCGAAGGCTTATTTTAACAATCATTTAATATGCCACTGCAAACCCAGCTACCATCAATAAACCACCAGCTTTCAGGAATGTGTAAACTCACAAAGGATTTGGACTCTCTTGGGGCAGCAGCTTTTGCTTTTTCTAACAAAACCCACAAACTGCTTTTTAATACGCAGCACACAGTGTGTAAACAGGAGGGAAGCTCTGAACTTCAAGCATTTTGAATCCTGGAGGGTCCAATTTTACCACAGTGACATGTCCAGACTGATAATCAGGCCTGTATGAATGAAATATACCAACCAAGCATGCAAAAATAACCTGCCAGATGAGCAACTTTTTTACCAATTAACATCCACCAGGTTACAATTAACGAGGGGCAGGGCTGGGTTTTGTTTTAGCTACGTGCTAAATAGGTAGATTTTCAGAACTACTTCACATTAACCAAACTCAAATCATAGACGAGTGCAGAGGTTGCCAAATGGTGTGACAAGATAAGTCCAGGCATGCTTTGGGGTTTTTTACGGTAAGCATATATTATTATTGCAGCATATGACTGCATAAAAAATTTAGGGTTCCCTAAAACTGTTTTAGGGACGATGTTGAATTATGAAAGTGTGACACATCAAAATATCTGGCATCACGTTAATGCAAGTGCAAAGAACATAGCACCTAAAAATGTAACCAAAAGAAGAACTGGCGATCAGCAGGCCTCACTCTGACAGCTCATCAGTCAGGAGACACTAACTGAGAAATTCTTATTGACTTAATTGACTCGAGTGTTGGATCTAAACCACAGGCATTAAGACTGTTTTTAACTGTGTGAAGCTGTTTGATAGCGGGATAGACAGAAGGTGTAGGTGGAAGGTTATATTGGGGTGCTAGTTGCAGATGTTGCAAATGGGCAAAAGTACCCCCATCAACCATTACAGAAACCGTGAGAACAGAATAGGGACCAGGGCACAGACAACAATTTTCTAGGCCTCACAGATTGCAGCCTGATATAAAGTGATAAAAAGCTCACAATTATGAAGATTTTAAAGTTTAATGGCTGCTAGCTCTCATATGAGATCGTGTGGGTGTCATTTCAACATTTTGCATCATTTTCTGCACATAAATCTTGTGATCTACCTGTGAGAGGGTGAGCCGACTGCCAGCACGCTTGTGGTATTTATTTGGGCTCTCGAACTGAAGGTCCTCCCACCGAATCCTCCACAGCATTCCTGCCAGTTCCTTCTCCAGCTTCAGTTTCCTGCAGAAAGTAAAAAAGCAGGTGGTGAAATCGACAAGGTCACGGCAGCACAAACAACAGGAGAACTAGACTGGTTTGGGGTTGATGCAAAGGCCATGAGGTGATGTTTTCACCACAAAGCTACACCAGCTGGAACTAAAGCAATGATTAAAAGTCCTTCGGAGCCAAGGTGGTCTGCAGGAGAATTATAAGTTATTAAGCAAGCTGGATTTAATCTCGCAAGTCACCTTAAAACAAAATGCAAATTAACTCCATTTGTTACGTTTGATCTCTGTCTTTCCTGTTGGTATTTCCTGAGATAGCGGTCTCAGATGTGATTACAGAATGCCTCACATACAGCATTTACGTGAAGTTATGTACATTTGGTGATGCATTTAGGCCTGTGTTTATTTTTATTAGATTTTAACTTTACTGGCTCATATGCTCTACTTATTGATGCTTGGCAGTGAGGCACTATTTTAGGGGAAGTATCTTGACTCTCCTGAACAAAGGGCTCTTTCTTCCAAGCAAAATACAGAAACATGGAACATTTGACAGTAAGCACCCAAACTGCTATTTAGTGAAATCAACTGAGCATGAAGTTAGTGTAAATATAAGTTCAAAAAATGATTTCTTTAAAAGGATTGTCACACTGCACATTGTCCTTAGTTTTCCTTTGGGTCACTTTTTATGATGCCTTCTGTCTCGTGGGCCTTTCAGTTACTTCCTGTTCTATTTTGAACGTTATTCCCTCGTCTAGCTTACTTTTTTCTTAACTTCCTGTCTCTGTTCTTTTCCCACCATTGTTTTTGTCTAATTAAGCTTACTTTTGCATTTTATTTCCCTGAACTGTGTTTGTTCTTGCAGTGCACTCATTAGGGAAAACAAATTTCCGAGTGGAAAAATTCACACAAACCAGAGTAAGAGCAAGAGGAAATCTTGGGTTGCTGAGTTGATGACAGATAAATGTACATATTTGCATAATCATAAGAAATTTTAGATTAATGTTAAAAATTCATGTATTGCATAGAAATGTTTTGCTTATGTTTGATAATAAGAGTACAATAGAACAAAAGAGTACATGAATGCAGGGTTCGCACCGTTCCTCTTTTTTTGTCATTTGGTCAAGTTGTCAACTTTTTGTCTTATGTATTTCTCACATTTGGGTTTCCTAATAACCTTGTTGAACTTTTATTATATTTCCTTGTTACAGCCACCTTCCTACTGCACCTTTCACATTAATCTTGGCAACATTTATGTTACTTTACTAATTTTGGAAAGTCCCCTTTCCCTCTCTGTCTCACAACCCTCATGCTTAACCAGGCTATTTTAGCAGCTAAAATCACCGCATTACATTTAAAACAGGAATGCTTCACTTGATAGCTAATAAAAAATAAAATAATTTATTTGTGTCTGTCATTCCTTAAACAGTTTAAATTATGTTTAAGTAAAAAGGAGTTAACCTAATATGTCTGAGTTTGTTGAGCTATCTTCATAGTTACTTTGGTCATTAAGTATCTGCCTCGAGGCGTCAGCCACACAACCTTTTGCTTCTCTAGGTGCGTTAGCCATTGTTCACTGCAAAACTACATAAAAAATATTTCCAGGTTCAGAAAAGATCCCAGATAACTTGCAGTTATCTTTGCCACACTGATGGCAAACTATGAAAAGTTTGGTAGGTAAATAACAAATTCATGGTGGGAAATATTTTTCAATTAAGGTCTAGAAACCTGTCTGTACTTCCTGATAACCAACAGTCATTAGGCAAAAATCTATATTCCCCAACCAGTTGCCAAGTGGTTGCTGAAGGTAAAGTCGGTTGCAGTCCTTGCAATTAGTTTTATAGCTAGCAGATTATCTAGGCCTGTTCGACTGATAGTGTTGAGAGTGTCACAATAGTACATATATATATATACAGCAGTCACTTGAAGGTTAATCATCAATCAATGTCGACTATATCTTCTACTTCAAGTAATGGTACAGTGCTTTGCAAATTTCTTGGACCACCTTTAGAAATCTGTCAAAAGCCTGCTTAAAACAAAAAATTACTTAATTCGCTGAACTGAATCTTTATACCCAAATTTGATCCGGCACACTTGACTTCTCTGACAAGTCAGAAAATAAACAAGCATAACATTAAACCACTAAAACTATGTTTTCTGTTCAGGAATGCAGGTAAATAATTGTAATTTGGCATCTTAATCAAAAGTTAATGTGTTTTACTAATCTGTTTCTGATTTTTTTTGTGAACCAGTAAAGTTTAAAATCATTGATAAAAACATCTTTCAGAATTTAAAATATGCTGATTAAACAGCTCGCACATACTGGTGGATTAACCATTACAGGAAAAAAAGAATTAATTTTTTTTAGTTACCAATACTGTTAATTTAGGGCAGCTATGTCATAAACCAACCATTATATTGGTTGGTAGAATCCACTTCAC
Organism: Aulonocara stuartgranti; assembly: GCF_965226115.1. Lineage (NCBI taxonomy): Eukaryota > Metazoa > Chordata > Actinopteri > Cichliformes > Cichlidae > Aulonocara > Aulonocara stuartgranti. The sequence continues at coordinate 34,879,551 of NC_138945.1, read as the reverse complement.
TCTTTTATTTTTTTTACTCCCTGAATTTCAAGCCATAACTGTACTTTAGTACTACTACTGTTTCCAACTCAGTTTTTTTAAAAGAACTATAAAAGTTAAGGTCTCCTAATGTTACTCTTCAGACCAGTTAAACACACTAGGGTTAAGAGCTTTAGACTAAATGCAACTTACAGTATTTTACAGTTGTTTTGGCTCAGCGTGAAAAATCTTTTAATTAATTTATGCCTTATTCAACTGAAGTAATGGTAATGTTTAACCGAGCATCGTAATGTTGCAGTTCACCGAAGGGGGTTATCATAGAGTACACTGAAATCATGACTTCTGGCATTTAAAACAGTAAAAGCCTCACACAGTAAGCCACGATGTATACCACAGAGCTCAGTGAGACATTATGAAGTGGAAACAGCATTTGTGGTGATTACCAATCATCTTAAATTGTTGCTCACCTGGGTAAAGTTAAAATAATGGCACGGTCTGTCCAGGCTTCCCAGTAATAATCATTTAAAGTGCATTAGCTACTAAATCATACCGACCAAGCTTTAGTGTCCTGCCTTTTGTGGTTCATAATAGGAGTGTGGCAAATCAGCCCGTCTCTTTGAATTGCCAGTTTTGGATACTGAATTGCTGTGATAAAGCTAAAGCAACTGAAAAACAGGGTCAAGTGTTCAGTGAAGAAGATACAATCACTGAGCATCATCCAGAAAGGTATTTTATGTATGCAATAAATATGTGGTGATTTCTTCTTTCCCTCGTGTCCTGTAGTCTTGGCTATCGGCTAAAACAGAGCTTGAGCCAATTCTTTTATTTATTTAAACACTGATTAAAGATGTATTTGACACAAATAAGAGCTGCAGCCTACTTAACTGACACTGCCTATTTCTTGCAAATACTGAAATCCTGCAGGGTTTTTCCTGGCTGAGAATAGGCGAGCGCCCCTGGAAGCACAATCAATCTGTGTACAGTAAAGGCAATGAGTTTGTGTCATCTTAAAATGTCTCAAATCTATGTTTTCAGGTTATTTTTTTAAAAAAAAGAGTGTCCAGTCTGTTTGACTACATGAAATTTTCAAAAGAAATCCTCTGTCAGAAATGCTATAAACATCTCTATGCATGTAGAAAAAGACTGTCCTGGTGCAGAAATGCACTATAAATTAAAGCTTAAATAGAGAAATAAATCCTAAAATTACTTCTCTGTTGTTCTGTCTCTGATTTGTCAAAGCACTATAAATTATGTATTGATCTATTAATAACAATATTGATACAATATTTTGATATACTTCTACTACGAGTATACAAAGGCAGACAGGCAAACAGATTACTAAAAGAGTCGATTAAACAGAGAGCCAAACATGAAAGTCACATGAGAAACATACAATTAAAAAGTATGATTTAATTTTAAAACAGTGAAAAACTAAAATTAGACAAAACAGCTGCAAGCTGATAACCATATAACGAGATGTAAAGTCATCACATACAAGCAGGTCTATAAAAATGAGTTTTAAGAAGGGATTTAAAGGAAGCCAGTGAATTTGCTAACCTTATCTCCTCAGCCAGGCTGTTCCAAAGCCGAGGGGGCCTGATAGCAAAAACACGGACACCTTTAGATTTAAGCCAACTGAGGATCTAAGGGCTGCAAAATAGTTCATAGGCGGGTCATCATTTATGCTCTGCAGCTTGAGGCCAGACCCATACGTGCTCTAAAAGTGATCAATAAAATCCTAAAATCAGTTCTAATACGAAGCGGAGACCCCGGAGAGAAGCAATGATTGAGATGATGTCATTTAAATGTTAGAACCAGTAAGAAGCTGATCTGCTGCTTTCTGAACCAGCTGGAGGTGAGACAGACTCTTGGTTTACGTCAGATAGGAGGGAGTTGAAACAGTCAAGCCTATTATTAAATTACTCCTGGATTAATAAGCAACAGATGGCCTGTTGTTGAAGCCTGTTGTCTTCCCCCCTTGGTTAACCTAAATTCTTGACTCCAACCAGTCTTCTTCTGTGGTGCCTAACATGACTCAAGTTTGTGCTACACATAACCAGAAAGCTTTCTTTTCATATATACTCAAGGAAAGATCATGCTTTGGGTTAAGAAACACCTTTCCAACCACATTGTTGCTTTCTGCTCTCAGAGTAGAAAGGTGCCATAAACAAGTCCATTTACTGTGTTCCATTTTATAAAGCCAGTCAGGCCAGCTTTAAAGACAAGTTTCTTTTATTTGAATAACAACCTCAATTATGAGAGTAGAGCACTTTAGGAAAGACTATCTAAAGGGACAACAAAGCAACATGATTGCTATCCAAAAGACAGGTTTAATGACCAAACCAAATGAAGGCTTTGTGCTACACTGGTCATCTTTGTACACCGTAAAATTTAATAAGCTGGCTTTCCTTAAAAAATAATGAAAATTCATTCACTTAAGAAATTCAAATTGTCCTGGCAACCACCTGTCACTGGGGAAAAATGATTAAATACCAACCAGCTGTAATTTGTTGTTGGTGATTTCTGGCAGTCAATTACTGGTGTAATTGGTTGCTGTACCAAAAACCACCTTGCGATTGCTTTGGCTAGCAGATAGCCATGGCTGCCAGTAGTTTGTTTTGAAGACAGTGACTTAATAATCATAATAATGGATTGCATTTATATAGCGCTTATATAGCGCTTTTCGTCCTCAATACCACTACTCATTCACACACTGGTGGAGGCAGCCACAGTTATAGCCACAGCTGGCCTGGGGCAGACTGACAGAGACGAGGCAGACATATCGCGCCATCGGCCCCTCTGGCCAACACCAGTAAGCGGTAGGTGAAGTGTCTTGCCCAAGGACACAACGACCGAGACTGTCCGAGCCGGGGCTCGAACCAGCAACCTTCCGATTACAAGACGAACACCCAACTCTTGAGCCACGATCGAAGATGCAGACAAGTCGGCATCTTCAAAACAAACTATCGCCGACCAAAGCAATCAAGGAGGTTTTTGAACCTAGCGACAGTTTGAGGGGTGAAACGCAGACGTTAAGATCAGCGATTGTCCAATCTGCCCCAACAGCCACGGCCACGCAAGTGATCGAGAGAGAAACTACAAAGGCATACAAATTTATCAATGAACCAGTCTATTCTGCCCACAAGCTGTGGGTCATGGCCGAAAAATCAAGCATTGTATTTAAAGCAGCCAGATAGTTTGGGCATCTGTCTAAGATTTGTCCTGGAAGCCTCCCAGGTGAGCTGTTCAACCCAAAGGAGATTCTAGGACAGACCTGGAACACACTGGAGAGATCTCAGCTGGCAGGTGAGAAGGAGGTCAAAGCGTCTCTGATTAGCTTTTAGAAGATGGATGGAGGGATGGAAACCTTGGTAAAAGCACTGAGCTTGTTTAGCTCTAATGAAGGAGCCTTTAAGATACATTGAACAGACTCCTGATAGACTGGGAGTGCCTAAAAGCTTTCCAGATGATGTTAGATTAGGATAAGAGTTGCGTTAGTTTAGGTTTTGTTATCCTTATTTCACACACATGTCAGCAGGTTGTTAAATGAAACATTTTTCGCTAATGATTGTGGTGTTTAAATTGGCGCAGAGAGGAATTTCCCAGATTGCACTTCCCATGATTTACTTCTGTCTCCTATTTCGTCCATTAAAGGTGGATGAATAAAAGCAGATATGTGAAGCAACTTCTCCACAATGGTAAGCAACCACTAAATGTCTGCAAAGCCCAACCAGAGTAATGAATTCATCCATTTTCTAATCAGTGAACTTTGTGACAAGTTTCTGAGTGTTGCTTTTTTTCAGCACCACTCTGATAAACATGGCACCATGGAGAGGAAGAGGCACTCTAGCGACTCAGCACATCTGGGGGAAATCTCAGGGGAGCTGATGCTTCTTGACAATTCACGATTTACGACAACAATAAATTTAAAAAACGCAGGAACTTTTGTGCGTTTTTTTTTCTTTGCAAGGTGGCAGTGGATTCATTGGCAGACTGAAACACTTAGAAATGAAAAATGAGCAGAGCCCCACACATTCCAGCCCAATCTAAAAAGGTGTAAAACGTTTCCAGATGGCTTCAGGGAAATTATTGTAGCGTGTGCATATCATCATCTTTTAGTCTTTTCCCCCAGAATATCCCAGTTGGCTCCTGAAGTGGCTCATTATCATTTTTTTTTCCTTTGCGACTTTTTCACCAGAACAAATTGTGTTGCTGGAGAGTCCAAAAAGTAAATTCTGATGTTTGCTAGTATTTGGAGGACAGGAAACGCCATTAAAGTACCTCATCCACTACTAAAAAAGTACTTTTCTATTAAAAGAACCTTGTTTAGAGACCTCTGGCAGCCAGAGGGGCAAAATGTGAGGCTCCACACTGGGCCTATTGTTTGGTAAGTCCCATTTGTGAATACCTCCACAGGACCAGCCCCTTCATTAAAAACAACAGAGTCACTGCTGCTCTGCTCAACATCCCCTCATGCCCGCTGCTGCTGCTGCTGCACAGCAGCCTCCAAAATCAACGGCGAGCAGCTGACAGCACAGCTGTTTAAATCTAAGGCACTCCAGGGTGAAGTTTGAGAGAAAAATGTGGCAAAGTTATATATCTACATCTGAGCCATTAACAAGTAAGCTGGTCTGATTTCTGAGCCTTAGATGTTATAGATCATGTTTTACTGTCTTGTGCGGGGACAAAATTAAATTGAAGGCTGAATTTGGTTTGCTGCATGGATTTCATCAAAAAGCAATACAAAGAAACATATCATTCAATATACAAGTCTCTTTTTATTAAACTGCATAGACATCAGTTTACGTCTATGTACATGTCAGAACAGAGATCTATTGCCAAAAGATTTCTTAAAACAAATTAATTTTATTCAACATTTTCTGCCCTGTGAACTAGATTTAGATCCACCCCCAAATTAGGATATTAAAAAAAAATAGTTAAATGTATTAAAAATAAAGATGTAAGCAGCAGTAAATATATATCATCTTTTAAAATTATATTTTTTCTTTTTATATATATATCTTCTTATTAAAAATATAAAAAATTAAATACTAATTTCTCACTGGGTAAATCACTTCTCAATAGCTACTGATAGTGGCATAAACTCCAAAATGTTTTTAACATTTTAGTGGTGTTTCTGTAGGTCAAGCACTAAAAGCAAAATGGAGGCCCCTCTGCAGGTGGTTGGTCTTTAAAATGGCCACAAACAACTCTGCTGTCCGCCTCTCTGTCCATCAGCAAAGCCCCAGTAGTGTCTGCAAAAACAGGAAGTCATCTGTTAGCTTTATATGAGACAGAGCCAACGATGAATAAGCTCCAAGTCATGGTGTGCTTTAAAAAAGGATAACTTATTAACCAGGGCTCCAGATATAACACTGTCATTTATGTACAGAGATTGAGTCTTAATATAGTTTGAGAGCACAAAGTTCAAAACTGTAGGTCAGGAACAAAAATACATCACAAAGTTTCCCATCACAGAAATAGATATTTGTTGTCCCTAAATCCAAGAAAAGAAACTTACCATCCAAGAATCCAGGAAAACTAGTTAGCTAGTTGGGAAATCACAGTGTGTTTGTGGATTTGGGCGCTGGAAAAAACAGAGACGATCAAGTTAATTTTATTCAGAAATGAGTGTAGGCTCTGCATCTAATTATCTGCACATTAATAATTAATGGGCATGATCAACTCAGATTCAGGTTTAGTGGATTTACCTCAGGCAGACAGCCGCTCCTCCGTCTTTCTTCCACCATTCGTCTGATCAAAATCCATTCTGATTGGCTGGTGATTAACACTTGTTTGTGTTAATAGTCAGTATTAGAAAACGGATCAGATTACCGGTGTGATTTATTAGTTTGATTTGTTAATCCTCCATAAAATCAGTGCATTTATCAGGGAGAATATCCTTAACTGCCTAAGTAAAGACACCTCTGAAGATGTGAGCAAAGAGGGAAGAGCAGAAGAATTTTCTTTCATTACATGCAGATAACACCCATGATATTAACCAGCCTATGGAAATCTTTCCAGTCACTTTATTTCTCGGGGCATGCATGATTTACTTCTTGAGTAATTAAATGAGGCTTAATGTTACAACATAAACCATGTAGACTGTGCCACTTGGGACAGAGCAACAATTTCATTTGAATTGTTTACACAGCTGAATGCCGAGCACAAAGTTAGAACCATCAGAAAAGCAGCAGGCAATTACTTTTTCCCTTAAATATACAACTAAAAGAAAGTGCTCAGGGGCAGCAGTAACAATTAAACACTGACGCTTATTTAAACAGCTAATCGCATAATGTTCTGTTTATTTTTAACTTCAAACTGCAGTAGCATCTATATAGGGTGCACAGTCTCTAGGATTTCTTTTTGTCTTTTGCTTCTAAAAACATTTAGTGAATATGCTTTCTATACCAGTGCTTCTTATCATTTTTTCTCATCTACTCCACAGATGTACTCAAAACACTTTTCTCTACCCCCAGACAGCTTTCATGTTCATGTGACAAACAACTAACTGTGTAAAATTACTACATTAACAGTTCATCGACTGCTTTTAGCTACTTCTCCATTTAGCAGCTATTAATTCCTATTACAGTTTATGTTTATTTAACAATATAACTTGTGCTGTCAGAGATAAACGTTTACATATCGTTTAGCGATCTTTCAAGTGCTAATCTATATTTTTAGTTAACAGTTTGACCTTTCTTTTAGCAAAAATAACTTTAGCTAGCTACTATTTCAATCCTAAATTCATTAGGTTTGCTAATAATTTATTTTGAACAGTAAGCTAACATTTCAATTTAAACTATATCTATTTTATTAAGCTATTTCATTGGTTTAGCCATACTATTAGCTAATAATTCTGTTAGCCATGTTTTTAGCTACCTCCTGTAATTGTCAGTCACTACAAAAGTAGCTATAGTTTTACTCAACTGTGGGCTTTTACTTCTGTTAAATTCAAGTGTTTTCATATAATTTCTTTACAAAGTTAACCATTTATCTGTATTTCATATTAATCCATAAAGTTCTATAAAAATTTAATTCATTTATCCATAGCCCAGTATTAGTTAATAACTTTAAAAATATTATCACTTTATACTAACAGTTCCAACATTTAGTCACAATTTTACATAGCGTTCAACCATTTACTTATTTGTATTTTTTTCAGCACTGTTTTCTTTATTTATGTATTTCTTTTGGCTTCTGTTCTGCTCGTCTGTTTCTTTCAGTCAGCTGTTGATTTTTATTCTCAAACTTGTTCAGGTTAATTCAGTTCTTTAAATAATTCTAATAATTGTGCCAATCTGTCCTTGTACACCTTGGAAGTACTGTTTAAAGGCAGTAGTTTTTAATATCGAGGTCCCTGAGGGGATTGAAAAAACATAAAACATTTCTCAGTGTCAGTCCTGCCAATTTTATTTATTTATATTGTAAACAACATGAAATATTAATTTAGGCTTTCGTGGTGCTGTACATAAAAGAATTCTGGCTTATTTTTGCTTCTTTTGAATATTATTTTGCAGGGCTTTTATAATCCACTTGTAATCCTTTGAGAGAGGCACAATAATCAGCTCAAGTGATGTTTTCCACTTGACATCACCAGTGTGTGAATTATTAAAATAAGCGGCATTTTTCCTGACTTCAGCGCAAAGAAAATAAACTTAACAAACACACTAATGATCATTAAGTGAGAGTGGCAGTAAGCGTTGTTTCGAGCCAGTATATGAGCTCACTTGGCAGCTTAAACACACTTCACCACCGCTTTAATGCCGTCACCTGCTGAGCAGTTGCTGTAGCAACAGTGCGTAAATACCAAACTACCACCTAAAGCAGCACAATCCATAAATCCTGCTTCAAACACGAGCCTGCCTCTTGCTCTTTCTCTCAATCTTTTTTTTTCTTTTTGTCCACATTTCTGCTGTTTGAGCTAAAAGCACCACAGAGAGGAAGCGTCAGCTTGATGCGATCAAACTCACCTGTAAATGAGGAAACTGGAGATCCCAAAAATGATGAGAGCTAAGCCAGAACCCACAGCTACAATACCCAGAACTGGCAGATGACCTGAAAACAGGAGGAAAAACAAGGAATTCACACTCTCATATGTTCAGCAGATGTCCACAATCATATCTTTGAAAATAAAGGAAAAACGCACAGATGTGACTTCCTGAAGTACAGCTGTGGTGCTTTAGAAATCTGTCACCCCACAAACACACAGCCACACTCCCAACGCACAATTAAAACCTAACAACGATTAATAACACCTGCTGGAAGTCGGTCAGTAAAGTAGCAGCGGCGGGTTTTATTCAGTTTCAGCTTCTCTGTTGTTACTGAAATTAACAACAGGTGCACTAGAGGGGCAACAAGGAGACAACCCCCAAAACAATAATCTTCATCTTGTCTGACTGTTTTTTCACTAGTTTTGCATTTGGCTAGGGTCAGTTCCACTATGGGTAGCACAAGGAGATACCTGGACTCTGCAGAAGTTGCACAGGCAGTCCAACTCCTCTAGGTTCGCACATTAATACGTGCCATTACCAGAAGTTTCGCGAGTCTTCCAGCACAGTCTGAAGAGCCTGGAGGAGATTCCAGGAGACGGGCAGTTACTTTATTAGAGCTGGATGGGCCTGTAGAAGGTAGTTAACCCATCAGCAGGACTGATATCTGCTCATTTGTGCAACAGGAACAAGATGAACACTGCCGAGCTACAAGAGCTGCATGACCGGTTTGGCACTGGGTCAGTGATGGTCTGGGAGGCTTATCCATGGAGGGACACACAGACAAAAGCCAGGGTTCAGCATATCAGGAGGAAATCCTCAGACTCATTGTCAGCCCCTACATTGGTTCACGGTTCCTGGGCTCATGGTCAGGCATGCAGACCACATACCATTTTTTTTTTCACTTTTACTTGGGTGTGTTTTTTAATTCAGCTCTCTGTAGGTTGATCATTTTCATTTCCATCAAACAATGTGGCATCCTTTCATTCCTCACACATTACCCCGTATGTATTGCAATTTCTAAAATAAAAACAAATAATACATTCGTTTTAAAAGGCCTCTGTTTTGTCTCTTTTGAATAACTACTATTGCTCATTAATAAGACTGAAGTATTTCTATTATCCGATTACTCAATTAATTAATACAATTAATTAATAAAATTGAATACTTGATTACAAATATAATTTATACCTGCAGCCCTGATCCTAACAGGAGTAGTAGAGATGACATTGCTCTTCTAAGGATCTTTGCTATTTCTTCTTGTAAAATGCGCACTGGTCACCCATTGCTCCAACCAACCACCACATGTAAATTCTCAGCTTTATGCAAAAAAAACCAAACAATTTATGCTTCAGTATCCCAGGCAAGACTTGCTTATAAGGGCAGTGGGAACGGGTTCCAAATCTGACGATTTCTCCATGAAAACAACACCACGCCATGAAGCACAGCTTGTAATGTCACTGTTGTTCTCGCTTTGCATTTTTTAAACTTAATTAAAGTCCACCCCAACAGTTCAACAGAGAAAAAACAAAACCCATGAGCAGTCTGGTTACTTTTTATTTGTTTCGTTTTCTGATGTGTGTCAGAATACTGCAATTATCAAACTTGTGATTGTACTCTGTTTTCTCTGGCCAATTAATGACAGGCTTCAAACGCTTATAATCATCTCAATTATCTAATTCACTCCAAGCTGAAGTTGTGAAACTCTTAAGTGTTGATATGCTTCTCCAAATTTCTCAGCATTCATCATCATTGGTGTTGAAAGTGAGCCTCCATTCATTATCCTGTCTTCACACCACAATACATTTTAATTGCAGTGTGGTTTTCCTTCTCTGTTTATCATCCCTGATAGAAAAAAACCCCCAAAAAGTGTCACTGCTCAACAAAGACAACTTCCTGCGCTCATATTTCACCGCCTGTCACTCAAGTAAATGCTCCACTTCACCCATTTACTTTATAGACACAAAGAGCTGGGAAGGAACTGAAGAAAAACAAGGCATTTATCACGGTAGCTTTATTTAAAATAGGAACAGCGCATTAGTGCCCTGTAATATCCACCTGATTATCAATTCCATTCTAACCAAGGTCATGAAAAAAATATGCTATTAAGCTATTATACTGTGTGTGAACTTTTTATAATTCTTGTCATGAAATTAGTGTCCATTAGAAAGCCTTGTGCTGCTCGTTTGTGACAGGTATAATCACCTGTAGGTAGGTAGAAAGGGGTAAGTGTCTTATTACATTATGACGGGTCATACCATCATTACAGGAGGGGTCATCAGTCGAAAAGACGCAGGGGGGGTTGTCCAGTGGTGGGCCACCACTGGGCCAGTGGATCTTCTCTGTCTGGGACCAAATGATGTCTTTGGTGGTTCCATTGTAATATGCAACAACCTGCAAATACAGAGGGAAAAAGTCTTAATTTAAATATGCTCAGATACAGCACCAAATGTTTCTTCTCTTTAGCCTCAAAGTGGTGGATTTAAATTTTAATTAGTCCAATACTTTGGACTAATATTAAAACAAATGTGATAATCATAGTGACAATGATGAGTCAGGTGAATACAGGCCAGAGACTGGTCTACAACCATCTGGTAATCACCAGTTCTGAGGGAAAAGTGTGTCTTCCCCAAACTGGCAAGTGGTTCCTGGAGGTCGATAGAAAATTGATTACTAAAGCTAGAATCACATAGGCCTAGAGGTCAATCAGTGACCTCTGGCAGTCACAATTGCAACACAACTGTCGACCAGGAAACTGGAGTTCAGCTCACGATTGGGACTATTTTTATGTTTGTCTTATACTTAGTGTTCACTTTTATTTAGTTCAGGAAAAAAAATTTGCACAAAACACAATTGTTATCACACCAATACTTTGTGCATGGATGGATATGTTGATAGTTAGATATGATTGAAAACATAATAACCATTGGCTGCAAAATAGTATCAACCCTCCACAGGCTGCATGTTACCACCATGCCTGAGGAGTTGGTAATGTTTAACCTGGCAAGCATACTTGCTAAATATAAGTTTTTAAAGAGGATAAATATAGTGAGACCTGAAGCTACAAAGTTCGTAGGCGACTAGCCTTGAAAAGCATAAAGACAGGGAACCAGGTACCTTTGTTCCTCTCCAGTGGTGCTTCTGAAACTTGTCAAGGTGACAATGCTGTTATTTTATTTTATACCAGAAATGAGCAAAAAAAAGGTAAAAATGAAAAGAGCCAACTGAGTTGATATTACAAGAAGAGCTGCTTGCATGTTTTCCCTCAAGTCATATAACAGATAAGGTTTTCAAAGAGTCTTTATTACCTCAGTTTTAACTTAATTATCGTATTACCTTCATTTAAATTACTTTCCTGCAATCACAATTGTACAAAGGTATTTATTTAAGATTATGTGATTGTCCTGTCTCTGAATCAAAATATCAGCAAACCTATCAACATAATCAACATATGTTTTGCGTCACTAACCCCCTAACCTGGTATAACATAGGTAATCATTGCATGCCATGCAATGTAATGATTAAAGGAATTAATGAAACGTTCAAGAGAAAATACAGAACTGTAGGATCAACATCCACACAAGCAGCGACCATCCTGAAAGGCTTGTGCGCGAGGGAGAGAGCTTTATTTTGACAGCTCCATGAGCAGCATCTGTTGTACTCCAACTCTTCTCTGGTAAGTTTCAATTGCTAGTTCCACGTGATCCTCGACACAGGAAGATGTTTATTTTGGAATCTGTGCTCTTATTTAGATTATAAAAAATGATGAGTTTGGACATGTTTTGGCTACCTTGTGATTGGCAAGTTGAATGCCATATAAGCATGGTGATGGGCAAAAGTCTCAATTCATAGCTCAAACCTGAAGTCCACAAACCAGTGGGTAACAATGCCATCTATTACATGATATACTGTCTACCATACATATGCATTTGGAGTACCTTAATAAAATGGAAATACTTCATTTGATTACGCCAAAGTCATGCTAATGTTACTTTTTTCTTAAATAAATCTAACACATAAATCCAGTGTAGCTTATGTTTTTATGTTAATATTACATATCTTCAAACATTAAGCAACAGAGGACGTTACAAGAACACTTCCACAAACAAATTTTGTTTATACGAGAGTTTCTGTTCAGTGGAAAATAAATATTAGTTAATATTCCGTTTCCCATAATCCACTGATACAATATATAGACAAAATCATTGGACCACCTACACAATGCACCTACAGGAGTTGCTAACCCTTGGGAACCCATGCCGAGACGCTCCAAGCGCTCAGCTTTTGTGCTGATGTTGCAATTATTGAGCTAGCGGAGGGTTGATGGATTTACACAATATTCTCTTTAACGCTTGACATGGCTAAGTGCTTAATTTTATACACCTGTGACAATGCAACTGAAAACAACTGAATCAAAGATGAGGAGAATACCTTTTGTTCATATATGTATCAACAAAAAACTTCTAGCTATGTTCAATTCAGTTACAAAAATCTGTTTCTTATTTTCTTAAAGGGATTTTTCCCCTTGTGCAAAGATGAACATAGATTTTTATATTGTTAAGGTTGAAACCTAAAACTGCTCATGTGATGTTTTCATTAGCCTGCTGGTCAATATGAATCCACCAATTACAACCCAGGGATAAATGAGACCAGGAAGTCACACTGACAGCCTCTCAGGACCACTGTGAAATTCTAATTGAAGTCATGTGTAGCTAACCCACTTATTCTGCCCTCAGGGAGGAAAAAAAAAAACACACTGGAACCGTTCACAGCGGTGTTTGCAGAGCACAACATACAAAAATATTTTCATCGGACTGTTTGGGGGAACTGAGGTTTTATGCATCTTATCATTAGAGAGGTCAAGACCCCAGAATATCTAACAAACAGACCACTTTCCGTGCATGATGTCAAACATTTTATTTCACTGCGTCTAAAGCCAAACATGAGGAAAGGCTGTGGTTTAAAACTGCACATAATGCTGAGAAGAATTTTGGGGAAAATGTACAGTAATTAGCGACACATTCAGTAAATTAGTCTCTCGCTGTCTGCAATTTGTTTATAATTTGGTGTCAACATCTCATTTTTTGTTGAAACCTCAGAAGTGTAAATCAAAAGTGTTCAGTAATGGGACTATTTTGTATGAGGCAAACGTATAAACTTTGAATATTAAATAAAATATGAATTTGTTTTGCATTCACTACAGTATTTCTGCACTAAACTGCTTGTGACTCTTCTCCCAGGCAGTTTATTTAAGGGATAAGCCAATAAAAATTAATCACCATATTAACCACAGTGAAGCTTGCTGCATGCAAAAACACTGCAGTAGAAAGAACGACAAGGTTTATTTAAAAGAATCTGAAAGCACTCTCTTTGGTATTATTAGTTCAGTCCCAGCCATAATATGTATATTCAGCAAATCTATCTATCTAGAGAAAGAGATGGTAACCTTAGTATATCAACAAAAACATTTTTGAATTAAAAAGTTCAAATGAAAAGTACAATTAAGAACTTTTGTCATGTGATGACTCCAAATGACACTATTTATAATAATTCAGTACTAAAGCTGTATTTTCGTTACAATAATATCATCTTTTATGAAATTATACAACTAAAATGATGATGTAAAGGATTAAAAATACTTTGAAGAAGCTATAACGCTTTGCTACCTGTGTTTTTTTCTTTTATCTAATAAAAAAAGTAAACCACTTTGATAATAAATTAAATATAGAAGCCTTAAAAGAATTAGGACAGTTTAAGTTTAATCTCGACTTTTTCAGCACCAGAAGAAGACAAATCTGTGCACACCCTATTAAATCCTCTATTTTCCCTACCTTTTACTTTTTTCCATTTGCTAGAAAGTAAACATGGCTAGGGCACCAGCTGATGACACAAGTTTTAATAGTTTGGAGTTTCCAAGTTTGGAGTGTGTTTTTTGCCTTCACTAGCAAGCCAACTGCATAGCGATATGAAGAAATGAGGGTAGCGAGAGCTGGGGAAGAACATGCAACAAATGTCTCTCCACACCAGTTGGTATGCATCATAAGTCTTTGCTCACTACACTGTGCCAAAAACTGGTTTAACTGAGAAATAAAAGTTTATGGATGAAATGTGTTTGTGAGAAAATGATTGTTTGGTAGTGAAACGTATTAAACACTCATCGTCAGCCCAGTTAATTCCTAATAAAACTGTGCCAAATCCCACTGATAACTGTGGCAGCTCTGATACTCTGTGTGCCTCTAGGTGTTTCTGTCATAGACGTGCCATATGTTGGAAAGCACTTCCTATATCTTTAAATCTTTAAATCTCCCTACTGTGCAAAATGCACAAATTTAGTCCGAGTCTTCACCAAGCCTTGAGGGCTTATCACAGTAAAATCCAATAAGGTGTTGTCACAGATTAACATCTTCATGAGCAGCTAAAATATCTTTCAAAACCCTCAATGAAACTATAAAACCATGACTTACCCCGTACTCCCCTGTCTCCTGGTTGGTCATCGCCCACAGGTCAACGTCAATATTTCTGGCATTTTTTTCATCTGTGGAAACAAGTCCGGTCACACCTGAAAACACGAAGAACGGCCACATTAAAGATTTGACAGTGGATCGCGATCTGTGGTGTTTTAAAACAAGCCAACCATGCACACAGGAGTTTTCATATTTTTCTTTCAAATGCTCATAGACAACACTTTCTCTAAATTGTTTATAACTAGGAAATAGCATAAGCAACAGTCAGACTAACAGCAATAAATCCTTTGCTGAAAAGTGCACAACAAGTGTGAAAATCCTAACCGTAACCGTGACTTGTGTTTAATATAATAATTGCATGACGGGAACTCCATTTGCAGCTTTTACGCTGAGTATTCTCCTGACCAAAAGCCTTTTGTGTAACCTCTAAACAAAAGAAGTGCATTTGTTGAACCACAGAGGCACCACTGATAGCTTGAAATGGTCCAAATTCAAAATGTTTTAAATCAATGATGTATGAAATAAAAGTAACAGAAATGAAACTGTGACATCGAGGATTCAAAGCTGGGTCTCTGGTACATCAACTAGCCCCACAACAGAAAAATGTGGACTTTGCCAGCTAATCATCTTGTTTCTTTTAAACGACTGTTGAAAACAAATTTCTATAGGTTAGCATTTCCTTAATCTTTAATGTTCTTTAACCTAATATGGGACTTTTTTTGCATAGCACTTTTATAAAGTGCTTCACTGTTTGGATAAAGTTATTATTATGGATATTATAATAATGATTTTTTTCATAAGGGTTCAAATATCTGGAAACAAGGACACTGAGTTTTTTAAGATTTTGCTGGAAAATCTACCACACATGAATAGTCCTAATAAAAAAAACGGAGAATTGCAACACAACTGAAGCACCGTTTGAGTGCCTGCACATAAACTAAAACAAAAAAACCAACAAGAGGAGAAAGATGAGAGCTTTCATCGAATGTTTGGACCCCAAAAACGCTGTTATTGTTCTGCTTATTTCCATTTGATATGAGTGCAGATCTGGCAGCTGATAAAGTAAACAAGGAAGTGTGTGAGCGGGCACATCAAGCATCAAATGGCTATTAGCAGGAGTGTTGTGTGATAACGGTTCAATTATGCTGTAATTATGCTGTTGAAAGGGCACATTTTAATCGCATTCTGGGTTCAACGGTGCTTTATGATAATGTGCAGCTGGTCACTTGGCCTCGCAGCGAGTACTGTTCCCTGTTATCTGAAGTGCAGTAACGGCTTTAGAGTGAAATGAATGGCAGTGTTTAAAGTGGTGGTGGAGACCTAAATCCATACTTTGCATTAGGTCTCATGCATGAACATTCAGCGATAGATGCAAGATCAAACAGCGACAGAAAGGCTCACTGTCGCTGTCTTTTAGTTTCTGAAACCTCTGAAAGACTTGTTGTTACAAATTTACAGAAATCTACTCACCCCAGAACTGGCGGTTTTGTGTCCTCATTGTGATGTTAATGCCGTCATTCTGGGCTCCCCCCTCTGCCAGTGTCTCCTGTAAGGCCATTGCATATAGTACAAAACCATCATAGAAGCTGCCAGCGATGTAGTCCATCTGCAAGAAGAGACCAAACAGCAGCATGTGGATATTACACTGGGCCCTTTTAAACATTCAATAATACAATAAACATCATTTATCATTAAGTGCTGACAATGACACAGGGCAAATCAATTTTTTTCTGCACAGAATATCTGAAGAAAAAAAAAACATTAAGCAGGTTACGATTCTAATCAGAACTCACAAATATGTTAAAGGTGATAACTTACCAACGACGGCTCCAAGTGCACACCAAAATCCCTCTGAGCTCTGGCATGGAGTTTCTTCTGAAAGTCTTTGTATTCTGGATTATCAGGAGGCCGGTACGTTATGACGAAAACAGACTAGAGGAAGCACAAAGACGGAAATGTTAACAAAGAGTGAAGATAGATATGAGAGATGTATTAAAATATCAAGAGCATTGATGGTGTGCTTAGGATGATCAAAATGTTTTAGATGTGTTTTGCCATTGTTTGAAGTCATCTTCACTGTGAAAAACTGTAGCATTACATATGTGCTGGGTTACAAGAAGTTAATACATTTTTGCAAAAAAAAAAAAAAAAAAAAAAAAAAAAAAAGCACAGTGACCATAACAATCACGATCAAATGTGTCAATCATCACTTCTGCTACGCGCACAATTTGATGTGCTTAATCGGAGACAACATCATCCTTCCACAATGAATGCACTAACCAAGTAGGTCCATAGTATATATCTGAAATGAGACACGAAGACCCTCTTTTAGAACACTTAAAGTCCTAGTTGACTCAATCTAGCTCAATATTCAGCTGTTCATTCCCTGGCTGTAGCAATTCTATCATAGTAAATTAGAAAGAAACACATACTAAATGTAAATTAAAACAGCTTGGCTGTGTAATACCCCGAGTTACCTAATGTGTAACCACCTAAACATGCAGTCTGTGATAATACAAAAAGAAATGCCGTTAAAGTTGTTAAGAGAAATATTAGTGAAACACTGAACAAATCCAGCTTAGGTTGCATCTTAACAAACAACATGAGTTCTTGAATAGTGATGAGACCAAAGTGGAGATGTTTGGCCATAATGCACAGCATCAGATTTGGTGACAGTTAACACAGTGGTGGTTGTTTGGGCTTGTTTGTGGCCACAGGACCTGATCCTCTCGCAGTCATTGAGTCGACTTTGAATTCTTCTGTATATCAAAGGATTCTAGAGTCAAATATGAGGACATCTGTCTGACAGCTAAAGCTTGGCACAGACTGAGATATGCAACATGACAATAATCTCAAGCACGTCAGCAGTAGGTTCACAACAGAATGGCTGAATGACTGAAGGTGTTGCAACGACCCAGACTTCAACATGGCTGAAATGCTTTGATCGGATCTTAAGATCTTAGAATATCTCCCCCACAATCTAAGCAAGAGATTAAGTCAACAAGATAAGTGTTTGGTGGTGTGTACTTAGTTACAGTTAGCATTCATAGAGTCCTGTGAAAACAGTATATTCATGGTAATAAATGAAGCCCAAAATGAGTGTCACAAAGACACACTTAGCTTGTGTTTCAATGATGCAAGTAACAAAATAAACTGTTTGAGTGTTACCGCCAGTGTTGGGGAGTAACGGAATACATGTACCGCCGTTACGTATTGTGGCGAGCTCAGACAAGGAGGAGACGGAGGTATCGTTTGGTCTTGCTTCCTGTGAGCTAGCCAGGGAGCACAGCCGTTTATTGACATCTGCAGAAGAACACTGCCGCTAGCTAACTGCTCAGCGCGGCAACAGCACAGCAACAACAACACACAGGGCGCCCTCTGACCCCGGAAGGACACACCGTCGCAGCCAGAGGGCGTCACCCGTCACTATGGTAACATAAACAAAACATCACAAACAGAGCCCCGAACAGCCCTGACCCGCTACATAGCCCCCACCTAAGGGGTCAGTCGTCCCCGACGACCCCATTACCCCACACAAAGTCCTGCAAATGTCCAGGTGCCTTCTTTTGGTGCACCAGCCAGTCTCGACCGGCGGGGGAAAAGTCACTCGGGTCAGAACATGGGGTGCCACCATCATCCCCTGCCCCGGCGTCCGCCGGAGCGAGCGGTCGGTACGGTGAGAGCCTGTCCCGGTGCAACACCACCATGCGCCCCGGGCCCAGCATGCGGATACGGTACACCACTTCTGTTAGCCGCTCCACGACCTCCGCCGGCCCTTGCCAGTGACTGCAGAGTTTGGGGGACACTCCTCTCTTGCGAACCGGGCAGTACACCCAAACCTTGTCGCCAGGCATGAAAACCCCCCTCGGCACTTGGTGTCGTAGGCTCTTTTCTGTCGTACTCCGGAGCTGGCCTGGGCCTGGCGGGTGTAGTCATGAACCACCTGCAGCCGCTCCCTCAGCCTCCTGTAGTAGTCCATCTCTGGCCCACCATCAATCTCCGGCTCGGGGGGGGGACCCGAACACCAGATCCACAGGCGTCCGGAGCTCCCGTCCAAACATCAGAGCGGCAGGTGTGCACTGGCTGGACTCCTGCACCGCAGTCCGATACGACCAAAGGACCAGGGGCAGATGTCGGTCCCAATCCCGCTGGTGGCGGCTGGTGAGAATGGCAAGCTGGGTGGCCAGCGTGCGGTTGAAGCACTCAACCAAGCCATCGCTTTGTGGGTGGAGCAGTGTGGTTCTCGTCTTCTCCACCCCCTGTCGCCGGCAGATCTCCCCGAAGACCTTCGATTCGAAGTTACGCCCCTGGTCACTGTGGAGCTCAGCCGGGACCCCAAAACGGGTGAACATCTCCTCCACCAGCTTCTCGGCCGTCGTCGTTGCGCTCTGGTCCGGCACCGCGTAGGTCTCTGGCCACTTCGTGAAATAGTCCATAGCCACCAACACATACCAGTTCCCTGACTCCATGACAGGGAAAGGCCCTAGGACGTCCACTCCCACTCTTTCCATTGGGGCCCCCACCAGGTACTGCTGAAGGGGGGCAGTGGAGCGTTGAGTTGGGCCCTTCTGTGCCGTGCAGGTGTCCCAGCAGTGCACATGAAGTTCCACATCCGGTCGACAGCCAGGCCAGTAGAACCGTCCCCTGAGGCGGCAGAGAGTTTTGGCATTCCCATAGTGTCCTGCCCCCACCGAGCCGTGGACCAGCTAAAGCACCTGCGACCGCAGCGACCGAGGCACCAACAGCTGCAGGAGATCTCTGCCCTGACCAGGGACCCGCCATCTCCGGTACAGGAGGCCGTCGTGGGTCTCCAGATTGTTGTGCTGGGAGTAGTAGGCCTTCACCTCGGGCTCCTGTCCCGACACCCCCATCCAGGCGGGGCGTTGCGCCGCCTCCAGCCAGGCCCCCACCTGAACCAACGTCGCATCGGCCTCCTGCTCCCGCTTCAGCTGCTGCGTTGTCAATGGGAGCCACCCCCCTCCGCTGGCTGTGGCCTGAGCAGTAGCCACCCCCAGCACCTCCTGGGCCTGCTCCTCCTGTCGCAGGCAGTAGCGGCACTCGACGGCTACGCAGGGCCGTCTGGAGAGGGCATCAGCGTTGCCATGCTGTCGACCTGCCCGATGCTGGATCTCGAAGTCATAACCCTGAAGGACCTCCAGCCAGCGGGCCACCTGCCCCTCTGGGTGTTTGAAGTTCAGGAGCCAAGTCAGAGATACATGGTCAGTGCGCAGGAGGAAGCTGTGCAGATATGGCTGGAAGTGCCGCACCGCTAGCACTACGGCCAGCAGCTCCCGCCGGGTCACGCAGTAGTTCCTCTCGGCTCGCCCCAAGGCACGACTGAAGTACGCCACCACCCGTTCTCCAGCCTCGTCCTGCTGGGAAAGGACCGCCCCGACTCCTACATTGCTAGCATCAGTGTCCACAATGAAAGGTTGCCGGGCGTCGGGGTAGGCCAGGACTGGGGCTCTGGTGAGGGCCTCCTTCAGCTATGCAAAAGATGCAGCACAGGCATCCCCCCCAGCCAAACAGCTGTCCCTTGTCAGTCAGGCGGTGGAGGGGGCTGGCCATCGTCGCGAACCCCTTGATGAACCAACGGTAGTAGGAGGCTAGGCCCAGAAAGCTCCGCAGTTCTTGGACGTTTGAGGGAGTCGGCCAGTCCCAGACCGCAGCCACTTTTGCGGGGTCAGTGGCGACACCTCGAGCGCTGATCACATGGCCCAAGAACGTGGTCTTGCTCGCCAACAGCCGGCATTTCACGGGGTTGAGCCGCAGCCCAGCTCGTTGGATGGCACTGAAGACCTCGCTCAGGTGAGACAGTGCACTGTCGAAGTCGCCACCGTGCACCAACAGGTCATCCAGGTACACAACGCAGCGGCTACGAGGGATATCCACGAGCACCCTCTCCATCAGCCTCTCAAACGTCGCTGGTGCATTGCAGAGCCCAAATGGCATGACCCTCAACTGCCACAGCCCCTGTCCAATGGTGAATGCAGTCTTAGGCCTTGCGTCGGGGGCTAGCTCCACCTGCCAGTAACTGCTGCGTAGGTCGAGGGAGCTGAACCAACTGGAGCCGGTAACGTAATCTAGGGCCTCGTCGATCCGCGGCAGCAGGTACGAGTCCTTCTTGGTGACTGCATTGAGGAACCTCGGGCTGCCAATCCTTCTTCCCCACCAGAACCACAGGTGCCGCCCATGGGCTATTGGACGGCTCGATCACCCCAGCCGCAGCCATCTCACGGCTCTTCTCTTCCGCTACCTGCCGTTTGGAGAGGGGCAGCCGGTGTGGGCGCAGACGGATGGGCTAAGCAGAGCCGGTGTCGATGGTGTGCTGGACCAGACTCGTCTGCCTACAGTCTTTGTGACTGGCGGCAAAGATGTCCACATTCTCGTCCAGGAGGCACCTCAACCGCTGGCGCTGGTCGACATTGAGGCCTACGCTGTTGCTGCCAAAGGTCATCAACAGCCTCGATGGTCTCGGTCGAAGGAGGTTTGTCGGGTTGAGAGGCTGAGGCGAGTGGAGATGACCCGGAGCCACCGGCATCCGAAATCTGCTGAGCGGCAGCTGCCCGACGCCCGTCCCCGCTCCCTGCTTTTGGCCGCGCTGGAGGGCAAAAGTCTCTGCGCCAAGAGTGATAGCCAGCTTCGCGGTGTCGACGCAGGCCCCCCAGCGGCTCAGCAGATCCAGGCCAATGATGCACTGGTCTTGAATGTCGGCGAGCCAGAAGTCGTGCACCAGCTCTAGATCCTTCACTCGGATCTGCAACGGTTTCTTCCCCCGCATAACAGTTTTCTCCCCCGTCACTGTCATCAGCTGGGTGTCTGTGGGCAACCAACCCTTCACCAGTGGCCCGGATGTTTCAGGGAGCACGCCAGGTCGTATCAGGAAAATGGTAGACCCCGTGTCCACCAGGGCCTGGCATGGCTGGTCCTCAACACAGCAGCTCAGGTAGAGTCCTTTGAGGTGCCCAACTCGGCCCACCACTGTGCATTGTCCTTGGAGGGGGGCAGGAAGCTGGAGCGGTGGTCCCCTCGCTACACCGCTCCCTCCTCGTTTCCCTGAGGCTGCGTAGTTCTGGTATTCGGAGATGGTGCTGGGCAGTCATGCGCCACGTGGCCAGGCTCATCGCACCGGTAGCAGCGGTTGGTCAGTCAACGAGGACGCTTCCGGGGCACCGAGGGTTGCAGCTGGGACATCTCGGCGACCCCCTCTGATTTGGGGGTAGTTTGGGGGGGGACGCCTGCTGGTTAGGTCGCGAGGTGAGCACCGGCTCGGCCCTTTCAGCCTCAAGGAGCGCCTCACGGAGGGTCTGAGGCATGGCCAGGCGGACGTGTTGGCGTAGTCGCTCTGGGAAAAGTCCTTGCAGAAAAGCATGCAGGCTAAGCTCCTCACGGGCTGCTGCTGGAAACTCCGGGTAGCCACGACGAGCATACAGCAACACGTCTGCTGCAAAGGTGCCCAGGCTCTCTCCCGGTCGACGGCTCCGGTTGGTCAGCTGCTCTCTGCTCTGATCAGTGGAGTGCCGCTGCCCGAATCGCCTCTCGAGTGCCGCGGTGAGGGCCTGGAGCTCATGCTGCTCTGCCGGGGTTAGGTCAAGGAGTATCTGCAGTGCATCTCCCTCTAATGCTAGCGCTAGGTGCGTAGCAGTCTCCTCTTCGCTCCAGCCACTATGTCTGGCGGCCAGCCGCACTTGTTAGAGGTAGGACTCTAGCGGGGTTAGCCCGTTGTATTTCGGTACCTTAACTGGCGTGGTAGGCATGACTGCTCGCAGTTGGGGGCTCGGCGTGTGGGTCAACAGAGGTAGCCCATGAAGCACTGCCCTAGCATCTGTCGCGACGGGTCGCCGCCGCGGTGCGCTCGCGCCGCGCTCGCGCCATCGGGACCCGTCGGGGGACTTACATGGCCGCTCACATCCTCTCTCTTCAATCGCCAGTTTCCCAAGCGGGGAATGTTCTCCTCGACAGCTTGCTCCAGCCTCTGAATGTCTCTCTCCATTACGGCGAGGGTGAGCTATCCCACTTCTGACACCAATGTGGCGAGCTCAGACAAGGAGGAGATGGAGGTATCGTTTGGTCTTGCTTCCCGTGAGCTAGCCAGGGAGCACAGCAGTTTATTGACATCTGCAGAAGAACACTGCCGCTAGCTAACTAGCACGCGGCAACAGCACAGCAACAACAACACACAGGGCGCCCTCTGACCCCGGAAGGACACACTGTCACAGCCAGAGGGCGTCACCCATCACTATGGTAACATAAACAAAACATCACAAACAGAACCCCGAATAGCCCTGACCCGCTACAGTATTTAAAATACAAAATATGAGTAACTGTATTCCGTTACAGTTACCGTTTAAAAAGGTGGTATTTAGAATACAGTTACTTTGTTGGAATAAATGGATTACACGGCGGTATTTTCCTGTTTCATATTGTCGCGGGTCAGGCCTGTTTGGGTTTTGTTTGACAGTTATGTTCTGTTGTTCCAGGCGGCAGCCTTACGGTTGCCATGGTTACAGGGTGACACGCGCTCCCTCTGCGACTGTATGTTTCCTGGGTGAGAGAGCGCCTTTTTGTTGTTGTTGTTGTGCTAAGCTAATAGG
Source organism: Aulonocara stuartgranti (assembly GCF_965226115.1). Classification (NCBI taxonomy): domain Eukaryota; kingdom Metazoa; phylum Chordata; class Actinopteri; order Cichliformes; family Cichlidae; genus Aulonocara; species Aulonocara stuartgranti. Next base: position 34,856,523 of record NC_138945.1, on the reverse strand, counting down.
CAGAATGCTACAGGCATAGCCCTAAAGAATGTAGCATCATGGGCAGTGTAGTCCGTGCTGCAGGGAGAATGGACTGCCATACCCGTTATGTGTCTGTGAGCGGGAGGAGGGAGAAAAAGGAGAGTGGAAAAGTACGAGCTGTCATCGAGCAGAAACGGAAGCTGGAAGCATGTAAATATAATAATAACCACTGCAGCCAAGAAGAATGCCTGACAAGCCCAGTTGTAAGTAAGCTATTAAGACTCGACTGTATGCTGTGTTCGTGTTTTCCTCCGAAACAATAAGTTCCGTTGGAGCAGCCTTTCAAATCCTCTCTCTGTCTCTCGCTAGCAAAGTTGACCCAGACAACAAAGTAAAGCTAGTTTTCAGCTACGAGCCCGACACAAACCCACCGTATCAGTCTGAGGTCCCTTTACTATGGTTTGGAGCCGCGGACCTTCAGTAATAGTAATAAATCACATTCATGTAGTTGTAAACAGCATGATAATATATTAAGTAATCAAAAGTATTCAGAATACGTTACAGCCAACAACTAAACAAGAAGGGAGCTACTTCAACAACCTCCAACAAAACACAAAGACTTGCAAAATATTCAAGAAACGGTTATCGCTGTTTTAAAACAAGGTACCAACTTAAACATCAAATATAATGAAATACATGTATGCTTATTATACATAGTTATTTATTTGTATTAAGCAACTAACAAAAATTTAAAAGGCCTGTTTTTCATCCATCCACCCATTTTCAACCTAGACTCCAACATAACTGAACTACTCTCCTCACACCTTTGTCAGCAACTCATCCCTCACTCTGGTGACTAATTCACACTTTATTCAGTGAAAAGCAGGTCTTAAAATAAAGCAGCTGCTTAGACAAAACCCTCTCCAGTGTAGAATATGTGTTTCGAAAAAACATAAAAACACTATTGGTCTTATAATTCGTCGCGCAATTACAAATACAGCCTGATAGAGTGTGTTGTTACTTCTTTAATGACTTCGAAAATTGGTTCAATACAAACTGCTCTGCAGGCACAAGTGCTGAGAGAGACCTTTAGTCTAGCAATCAAATTTTGACCCAGACGTTTCAGTGCAAATATTTACCTTTACTGACCTTTCATTCTGTTGATACACTAGTCACCAAAACAAGTTTTTCGCAAAAAAACAAGTTCTTTTTTTTGCTCTTATCTGGAAATTCTACAGCTTGGTTTTCATGTTACAACAGTTACTGGAGACCTACCACAAACTTCCACAAGCAATTATTGCTGTGAAGGAAGCATATTGCGATAATGAGACCTGTTACGGCATGCAGACAAATTAACACCTTTCATGATGAAAAATATCAGATCCAAAAATGTGGCTTTACAGCTCAGAAGGTTAGAAGAAGTTCAGATTCAGATGAACAGATAGAGACACAGAGTGTTTATCAGTTCATGGTTTCAACATTGCAAAACAAGCACTTCCTTTCATTATTAAATCTTCTACAAAAACATTTTCCAGCTATTCAAAGTTAATGTTTTACCTTATTATTGGGAATTTAGGCAAATATATGCTGTACATTAATCCACCATTTATTATGCAAGATTTATTTTACAAAGGCTACTCTGCTTCAAAACTACTGAAAATGCTTCATTAAGAGAATTAGGGGGAGCCAGTGTGACATTTAGGGGGATAAATTAGTCAACTGACACATTTGTGACTACTTTCTTATTTCTCAGTGCACTCATTTATAGGGCTAAAAGGCCTCCTGTAAAAACACATCCCCCGATTCATTAATGTCAAGAATTTCCCTCTTTAAAGTGGTCAAAGTGTAACAATTTGTGTCATCTGAGACTGAAGAGACCAAATTGGTTCAACTTTGTAAGATGAACCAATCTTACCAGCTTGTAAGAGTTTATTCAAGTCTTTCATCTACATGTCTGTCATTACCATAAAAGCTTCACATCTTTTTAATTTCCACAGCCATGTTGAGTTTACTCAGCCCAATGGACACAGTAACTGAAACATGGTAATGCCACTCAATTAAGCGAGATTACCATTTCCCATGCCAAATGGCGGTCTTGTGTGATTTCCAATAGCAAAGCAAATGAAACAGTGATTGCCGCATCTAATAAATCCAAGCATAAAAAGGTATGTGTTCATTTTACCTTAAAAACCTTGATGGGATCAGCCCAGTCAGCTTTCTGCCACGGTTTGCGATCTGCCAAGATCTCAGCAAACACATCCAGATAGAAGATAGCATAGTTTTCTGGGTCCTGGATATCATTCTGAAACTGTTCCATGATGGTCATAAACGTCTCCAAGGGCCCACAGATGTACACGACTGTGAATAGAAAAGCATCAACCAATCACTTTTTAATTTTTTTAAAAACATACCAAAAAAGTCCATCTTGTGCTGGGTTCAGATCATATTTTAGCAGATCCAGGTCTGGTGTTAGATAAATGATCACTCATATCATGTCATTTTTAACACCACTTAGATTACTTAGATCAGGGGTGTCCAACTCCAGACCTCAAGGGCCGATGCCCTGCAGGTTTTAGACATGTCCTTGAGCCAACACAGCTGATTTAAATGGCAAAATTACCTCATCAACATGTCTTGTAGTTCTCCAGAGGCCTGGTAATGAACTAATCATTGGATTCAGGTGTGATATCCCAGGTGATCACCCAGGGTGATATCTAAAACCTGCCGGACACTGGCCCTTGAGGCCTGGAGTTGGACACCCCTGACTTAGACTGTCTGTTAGCATATCTCTCACTTACCTTGTGCTCTATGCACTATGGAAATAAATGTTCTAACATGCTAAACTTTTTTGTCGGCATTGCAGAAGGCGGATTTTGTCTTTAACTACGGTACCAAGCAAAGGCCACCCCTCATTTCTTTACATTTTAAATGGTGAAATAATTGCACCAATTTCTGAGAAATCTGCAAACATAAATGGAAATGCAGTTTAAAGGCACTGGACTGCCACTGATGCTAGTCCAGTTCTTTAGACTTGGTACACCTAAACCTTTTTTTCCCTGTTTCCCATTCTTAAGAAACAGCAACTTTTACACTGAGATTATTCAGATGAAGTTTCAGTGAACAGTAGAAGGATCAGCTAAAGAGCCAGTCATCTCAGGTCATGTATCAGGTCTTTGCTGGTTTTTTCCTGTTTTGTTTTTTGTTTTTTTTGTTTTTGTTTTTTTTGGGGGGGGGGTTGTAAGCACATGACTTCCAGATACAGTTTATCTTGTGTCCTCCACTGGTCCAGTTTTTTCAAATCTCTTAAGGACATGTTAGATGGCATTCTGAGATACCCTAAGTATTCAGCTAACAGCTTTTTTCTTATGTCTGTAAAACCTATCTTTGGCTTTTTTTTTAGTAGATTCACCTAAAGAAAATTTTGTACAGGCTGTTAGTGCCTAAATATACAATTTACAATGGATTCTTTGTAAGTTGTTATACAGTATGTAGACACAACGCTGGACCATCCCTTGAGTTAGGTGCTTTTTATGCTTGAATGAACAGTGTTAAGTGGCTTAACAAACAAACAAAAAAAGGTTCCTCTAAAACTCGTCAGGACTGGATAGGAAAATGAGTGAAAAAAACAGCCAGTGACAAATGACAGACTTGGAAAGACCTTCAGAAAGCCTGGAGAACTACTGTTCAACACCACTTTAGGGTGGGACATCAGCTCACAGCAATATTAGGGGAAACACACTGACATTTACTTTACTTGCATTTTTTTTAACACTTACTGAATGTTCATGCTTTCAGATGCTGCTAGATATTCATATCAGCACATTTCCTGTGGCTTTGATTAAACATGTATACGGTTCCTTGAAATCTAATTGATCTCTGTTTGCTATCATTGTGACAACACCAATAATCTCTATTAAAACCAGAGCAGTGTGACACATTTTCCACAGTTTCTTGTGGTTTCACATATTGAAATGAACAGCACAGTCTAAGTAGTGGGTAATACACTTCGACAGCTGGCGTTTATTTCAACTTTTGCAATGCCTGATTCTAATAAATGTCAGGCTACAACAAAATGGTCTGTAGCAGGAAAGAAAAAAAATACACGAGCAAGCCAAGATGGAGAGAAAAGCTGTACAAAGATTGGGGTGGATATTAGTTCAGAGGACCTCGAACAGTGGAAACAAGTGAAGAAAGAAGAATACTGGACTAAATATTATAAATATTTCAAGGGTACTGGAGATTTAAAAAAAAAAAAAAGTATATTTGGCAATACACAAACTATAATCTGAGAGCTTTACATAAATAAAACTGTCAAAATATTTACTAGAATCAGAAATGGTTTTAAAAAAGAAAAAGCAAACAAAATTACAACTCACCCATTCAGTCCCAAGTTTTAGATCAAGATTCAACAAAGGGAACATTTCCCTTGGTTTTGTGGTTTAACCTGATGTTTTCAGACATTTCCAGGTCTCTGAACCAACGGAGTTAAAAATGGTCCAAATCCATTAAATTCTAATAAAAATGATTGGAGCAGCTAATCTCCAGGTGTGACGATTAACTTTAACATCTGGGAATCGATGAAAAAAAGGATTTTACAAGATTTAGATTAGTAAGAAGTTATTTATCTAGATAAAGATATTCTGGCCATAAATTTGATTATTGCAAAAAAAAAAAAAAAAAAAAAAGCAGTTTATGAAACCTACACTTTTAATGTTTGTAAATTAAACCATTAACCAAAAACAGAATTACATAAAACGCATAAGACACTGCACCAGGAACACAAACATAATTAAATGTCTAAAACACAAATTAATGTGTCCAGTTCTGACAGTACTCACTCTAAGCTTACCTTTAAACTATTCAGTTGATCAGAGACTTGAAAACTTTTTTTCCAGGTTCTGGCAGTGTCTCTACCTACTACCTTCACCCTGCCACCTACACCCTCCTGCTGTTGAGTCATTTTTTTAACCCCAAAAAGTTACATTTTTTTTCCATTAGTAGGCTCCCAACTAACAGGCATTTCCTCATGTTTTAGAGCTGTTGCTGCTGCTGCTGCTGCTTCAACCTCAACCCTCAGCTCTTCCAGCTTGGGTCACCATGCCAGGTAGCTCTGTTGTCTGCTGAACCGATCCCAAAATAAACACGTTACACAGCCAGAGGGAAAATGTCCTCTTGTGTTGCAGAAGTCACTGTGTTTACAGAGGGTTATAGAAAAGTACCTAAAAGTGACTCTAAAGATTGTTTTTAAACCAAAATCTTGATTTAAATTCTGTTTTGTTTTTTTAAAGATGGCTTCATGATTTATATAATCGCGTTTCAGTTTTACCTCTAACAGAAAGGTTGTGTTTTCAGTGCTCTGTGTTTTCTTTTTTTGAAGCATTACTAGGCATTGCAAAATAGAACATTTGCTATTGTGTCAGGATCTTCTGTGTTTTTACAAATTGGCATGCGCCACCTATCCTGCTGCGTTCTGTTTTGTTCATGCACATATTTTGACACTGACCCAGATCTAAACACAAACAATTGTCAGTATTTTCTCTTACTGAAATAACACATACAGTAACGCATGTATTTGTGGCGGGTGTTCGTACGAACTCCTTCCTATTCGCTTTACTCTCCAAACAACGCTGTTTCAAGATAATGATGCTCATTTTAAAAATAGGCTTAAAGCAAAAAACGTCTCTTTAGGAAAACACAGAAAATGTGATGTTTATGGTGTTTCAGTCTTAAGAATAATATGCAGAAACTGAGCATAATGCCACAATTATTGAGAGCACAGTTAACACTTGTTAATGATACATTATGTAATGATTTGTATGACTATAATTAATTTTGGTAACTTTCAGAATTAGCTATTAAATATACTTATGCTGTAGTGTCCATGTGACTCATAAAATTCACATCACATAGCAAAGTTTTCACAGGAAACGACAAATGTAATATTATACAAAAACATGGGATATTTCATCATTTAGTCGTTTTCTACTCTTCGTTATTAAAACATGATGTGATGGATCCTTAAAGACTAGACATATTAGTGCTTTAATGAGAGCAGCTGCTGTGTCTGCTACCCAATGTTAATATACGTTGTTTTAAATTTCACTTTAAAAAAGTGCTTTAAAAGAGCTTTAAAAAAGGGAACCAACATCTCCATTCTATATATATCTTTAAATGCTACAATAATGATTGTGTTAATTTATAAGTCAGGAGGTGAATGTTACTAACTAAAATAGAAACTACAACTACATTTGGGGAAACATTTTAGTTAACTGAAATACAATTTTTAAAAAGTAAGGTTTAGCAAAGAAAAATAACTGAACAAACTAACTAGAAAAAAATTAAAATACAGGGAAAATGTCCTTAATTTAAGTCTTTTTATGGTCAAATTTGGGAATGCAATCTGCTTAATAAAGTTGTGAAAACTATAAACTATGTGAAACTTAAATCAGAATAAAATGCATTAAATTTTTCTTTAGTATTTTATTTTGTGATCTTCATTTGACCAAATCACTTCTGCAAGGCGAATATAAGCAAAATTGTGTAAATGCATAGTTTGTCCAGCAGAGCGGCTCCACCTGCTGCACGAGTAACATCACATTTAACAACTACGTCTTTATGTTATTTTTAAAACTATATTGCTCGAAGATCAATAATAAGTGATTTTCTGTTTTTAGGTATAATTCTGACATAACCACGGTGTAAGGCATGAATTTCAGACCCAACCGCAGAAGCCGATGTCTGGGAGTCGATGGGGAAGTGGACTCCAGCTTAGCATGTGCAGCTTGTTATCAACCAGTGTTTTGTTAGTTGAGTGCTGACTTCATCTTCACCAAAAAACATCCCCCATTTTTTTTCTACCCTTATTACAGCTGTCCTGCGATCCATTTTATCTCATTAAATTACCGTATCCGGTTTTCCTACCTAAATTATGAAACCTGTAATGTTTGGTTTATGTTTCAATCTAAATAATACAAAATAACAGATAAGGCTGAAAACTGTTCAACAGCACCACAAACTGAAACCCCGACAATTATTGTGTGTTGTAATTTGACTGCATTAGTTTAGGTGTATTTCATAAACAGGCAACGGGTTGCTGATTAAGACTTCAGTGAGTCGTAATTTGAGATGATGTTCTGTTGTTTTCTTTGCTCACTGAAAGGTGTAATGTCATACAGCTGTTATTTCTGGATCCATAACAAACCATTTTATGTCGGGGATTTATAAAAGACAGCACAAGACTGCTGTGCATACTATTATATTTTTATTTATTTTAAATTCTTATATTTTACTGCAGGTTTATCGTAGCTCTGTAGTGTGTATATGTCTCTAAAAAGGAGTTTAAAAAGTTAAAATATGAAAGATCCACCACTATGTAGATGTCAGTTATAGAAACCTCTTGCATTTTTATACCTCTTGCAACAAAATAAGAGAAATTATAACATATGACTTTATTGACTTAGATTCTAAATCACACTATGTTTTGTTTCAGTCTGTTTCAGGGCTATTTCACTGTTTTGGTTGCTTCATAGGTAATCACATGCAAATGCATGAACAGAAAGAAAGCCAAGAATTGCACTCAGTGTTTTTGTTGCCTGGATTATGCAGGATTTTCTAACATGTGCCATGTTTGTCTTGCAGATGAATCTTTTTAAGGTGGGATTACCCTCTCCAGCTCTTTGTTTGTTCATCTTCTGATCTTTATGAAAGGCTCTTGTCAAATAAATGACTTGTAGCACAGCCTCTAGCCTTTCTTTACACAGAAAACTGTAAAGCAACATGCAGCTCACCAAACCTGCAACGGTTGAAGATGTTTTCACGGGAAACAGGATTTCTGTAATTAAACCGAGGCACTACCTGAGCTTCATTGTGAAGAGACACGCTTTTCATCCCTCGATCAGAGCTGAAAATCACTTGCATATGTACTTGAAAAAGAAAAAAAACCCACATCAGGGCCTGATGTGATTGCTGAAAATTTCCCTCTTGTGTGCCATTAACAGAGTAAAAAGCATCAAGACGAGTGGGAAATGTGATGGGAGCTGGAATATATTCAGTGTTTAGACACTGTGCTAGATCTAAAAAAGTGGTCCAAAACCTTCCAAATCACAGAGGAATAGCAGAAGCTAGTAAAGCTAGGAGTAAAGCGCAGCATTTATCTCAAGAAAATGTATGTTTGTTTGGTTTTTCTTTTTTTACTATTTCTACTTTATTTTTAACACGGCAGTTTGTGAAACTGCCATAGCTTTTAATTTATTGATTCGTGTTTTCTTTCAATCTTTCTTCTATTGCTGACTTGGTTGAACAAACCCTTTAACTAAATACACTCCCTGACAAGCCTCAGTGCACTGAAGTTAAATGTTTTTCAGTTTACCAATACCCAGATAAACAGAGTAACAAGCCACTATGCTAATGGTTCTTCTCAAAGGTCATAATGCTGACAATCTGCGCAAACCAAAAGACAGCTATCCTGATGTAAAGAGCTATTCAATTCAATTCAGTTTTATTTATACAGCAACAAAATCACAACAACTGTCACCTCAAGGCACTTTATATTATAGGGTAGACCCTACAATAATACATACTGAGAAAAACTCAACAATCATGTGAACCCATATGAGCAAGCGCTTTGGCGACAGTGAGAAGGAAAAACTCCCTTTTAACAGGAAGAATTTTAATTTACTGGAGTAAATGTTCAAAAGTGCATTTTGGGTACATTTTAAAAGGTCCTATAAGTATGTGGAGTAGATGGTTAGTAAAGAGAAACTTGTATATCTGGCTCATCTTTTCACTGTGATTCCTTCTCTGTAAAAATAATTGTGTTTACCCACTGGCACTCAAACCTCCATGGAAAAGATTGTGGTTTGGGTTAAAATATGCTCCTCAACAACATCAAGTCTGCACATTGAAAAACAAAAACAGGCATTCCACCGTGTGTTTAAATGTTACGCTGAGAGCTTATTTACCAGTGTCGTTCTCAAGACCCATCTTATATTTCCCACAGACACCAAGAGTTACCTTGGGCTTAATTTGAAGACACCAAAGGGGAGCAGAAGCTTTAACAAAATGGCAGTATTTAGACTGGGCTGACTATGCACTGTATATGTTTCCTGTAACCTTAAAATAAGTCCAAATACTAATCTCATTTATCCATATGTGCACTCACTGAGTGATTGCTTGAATTTAAATCCAAAGCTGATGTCATATTTTAGTGTGAAGGCTTCTCCCGTTTCCTCTGTTTCCCCCACAGAACAAACCTTCACTAAAAAGAAAGCCTAATCCTAAAACAAACTAGCAAAGTATTTTATTCTATGCTAATCAGTCATCTAAAAGAGGTCCTCCATAATTCATTTAATTTCCAACTAATCTGCAGGTTTAAGGAAAAGAAATCTCTTAAATCAGTTTTGTTTTTTAAAATATGGCCAACAGTCAAACAAAAGATTTTCCTTTACAAAAGTTAAAAATATTTTCCTCCTCTAAGATTTGTGGTCAGTTATAGTCTACTGGGTGGTGACGTTACACACCTATAAACTGAAATGGGATTGAAAATGGGATGGCTGTGACTTGTCTGTGTAGGAGTCTGGTCAGTCATATTTTGTTGAGCCTGACCTATATTGAACACTGGCACTCATGACATCATTGTCTTATAAACTTAAATACATGAACTTAGATTTATATACTTAACTAATCAACTTAAATGCATAAAAACCTGGTTTCCGGCTTCTTGAACTAGTCTTTGACCATATACCAGTACAAAAGATGGACATAGCCACTGTGACACCACTCATCCATGCATTTCTTTAAGCTCTTCCACAACAAACTGGCACCTTCAGCCTGTTTTTCCAAATAGACAAACCTTCTCAGGAGCTGCACATCACCAGATACACACATCAAGGTAAGAAGAGAGGCAAGATGAAGTGATGCACCCATCATGCCTAGTGCCTACTGTACAAGCCAGTATGTGCTCCAAGAATGAGGTCAGCTGACCACCTGACTATACTGAATAACCAGGTTATTCCATCAATGGGTTTTTTTCTTCCCTGATGGCATGGGCATATTCCAAGATGACAATACCAGAATTCATCGGGCTCAAATTGTGAAAGAGTGGTTCTGGGAGCATGAGACATCTTTTTCACACATGGATTGGTCACCACAGAGTCCAAACCTCAACCCCATTGATCATTTTTGGGATGTGCTGGAGAAGGCCTTGCGCATCAGTCAGACTCTACCATCATCAATGTAAGTTCTTGGTGAAAAATTAATGCAACACTGGATGGAAATAAATCTTGTGACATTGCAGAAGCGTATCAAAACAATGCCACAGATAATGTGTGCCATAACCAAAGCTAAAGGTGATCCAACAAAATATTAGAGTGTGTGACCTTTGATTTGGTGGTGGCTTGTTTGTTTTTTTTTGGCCAGGCAGTGTATTTTATGTGCTTGTATTTCAATGATGCAAAATATACTCTAACAAAGAATAAAATGTCCTTCTTAACAGAAACATACCACCACTTCTTGGATTACTTCCCCCATCTAAATTTTTTGGATATTAAAATCAGGAATTTTGGGGAAATTGGACGTCATAGTGGAACAGGTGAAAGGGTTTTTTTTTTTTTTGTAGCTTCAAATAGCATGCAGTAACTTGGTAAGCTATTAAACCTCCAGTGATATAAGGCTTCACATTAAAAGCCTACATTTTCTTTCTCGTCTCAGCCTTTGCTTTTTGAACCCAGTCTGCAGTCCAAGCTGACAGCCCGGAGGATATCTGCCGGGACAAAAATGAGTGCTGAGCCACAACAAGCCCTGACAAAACCATTAGCTCCTCTGACCTCCAGCTCACTGTGGCAGCTCCACAATTTATTTGGGGTGTGTGCGTGGGGGTTTCAGCTGCCAGCACGTTTCTCCTCCTTTCCCTGCTTGAACTACCTTTACACTGTGTTTATCCCACTATTTGTTGACGCTGTTACTGTAACAACAGATTAAGATGTTTAAAGCTTGTTTGCCTGTGCCAGAAACCATAATAATCAAGGATTTACCACTTGAAGCAGATTTTGCTCTGACTTGTTGAGTTAATCCAAAAGTGATTCTGTCCAAATGTTCCTGCGATTATAGAGAGATGAATAATTTGCAAATATACACTAGCACTATGAGGATACATTCCTGAAGACCTAATATAAGGACCGCATGGAACGCACTTCACTCAACGTCAAACCCTTCATATTACAAACTGTGCAACAGTCAAGAAAAAGTCACATATTTGTTTGTATTCTTGGATATGATTTTGTTTTTCTTCTTGACAATGAAAATTACTTTTTAACCAATGTAGGAGGCATATTTTGAGACTGGCAGCCAAGAAAACTGCTTTTAAATGAGCATTAACCAAATCATCAAAACAAATTCTAAACCTAACCAAGTCGGTTTCTTTGTCTACACCTCGCACCGGGTGGTATATTGGACATACCAGTATTGCAGTCTAAATTTCATGTGTGCTATGATTTTTAAATATATTCAGAAACAGACAATATGCTCTATTTTATGGGGTTTTTTTTATTGTTTCGACTCTGTGTATGTTTTTTCCTTATTATTCTGGACATCTAAGTGCTTTATATTTATGTGTACTTGAGAGAAGAATGAGCCGTTGTAAGCCTATGTACAGTAAAGGCCCCATTATGCATTAAAAATACAAATAATAGTAATAGTCATACCAAACAGCACTACTTAAGGCAAACCAGGGAGTCTTTAATGCCTTACACCAAATTGTACTTTTTACAAAGCAGCTTTGATTTCCTGAAGCCAATCAAAGAGTCTGAAATGCTTAAACCGAGTGGCTCAGTCACGTCACAGTAAGAGCTTGACAACAGAGCAATCATTGGTTGCTCTGTGATGGAATGGAAATGTTTGCTTTCAGCAACCAACTGCAAGTAGTTGCAGCAACTAACTGGTCACCCAGAGGTTAAGAGTGCAACACCCTCAATCATCCTGGGCTACCAATTTCAAAGCAAATGCACAGGTTACCTCATGGAGGGGACAACATGTCTGTAAACAGACTCAGTCTGACCACAATCATTTTCAGACACTTTGGCACAAATCTGGAAATAACTGACATCTAAGTTATAAACAGACAGATTTCCAACACTCTGCAGTAGATTTGTGTTTCTTATATGGTAGATAAAAGAGATGTTGTCAAGTACCTATGTCATTTTCCAAATAATTATGTAAAATTCTGTTTAATGTGAATTTCTGCAAAAGATTTGTGATTTTTTTGCCAATTTATTACAGTTAATTTCCATATTGTCACAAACACATAATTGTCATTAGCACACTGACTCCGTCTTAATGCCGTCGTGACCAGTGTTGGTCAAGTTACTTGAAAAAAGTAATCAGTAACTAATTACTGATTACTTCCCCAAAAACATAATCCCCTTACTTTACTGATTACTTATTTTCAAAAGTAATTAATTACTTAGTTACTTTTTAAAAACACGATTTACAACCTGAATAGGTGATAAAGCGATAGATCTTTCAGCCCAATTCTACTTTTTCTACATAATCCATCATACAGAATGTAATCAAATGGAAAAGTCCCTTTTTAAAACTAAACTTGTTTTATTAGTTTTAATCTTTTAACTTTATGCATCAAGCAAAAATTGTATTATATGATTGAAATGATTACATCCACCACCAAACCCCTCCAACCTCCAAACTTTGCATTCTTTCATCCCTTAAAAAGTGTAAAATACTTATTTCTTGTACACGGACGTGTATCAATACAAATGAGACTGTACAGATGAAGAACTGGGTTGAGGGTCTTAAAAATAAGAGTTGGAAATTCTAATATGATTTAATATTTAGAACAAAGTGTTAACTGATCCAATGATAACCTTACCATTCCTGTACTATCCATCCATCCATCCATTCGCTTCCGCTTATCCTTTTCAGGGTCGCGGGGGGTCCATTCCAGTACTACTAGCAACTATTACTATACTGCTGCTACTTGTAAGCTTATTATTTCAACCATTTATGTACGGTTTGTAGTTTTAACAGCTCTTCATATCATCAGCTTAGCTAGAAGTTTCAGTTTTTACTGTTTACTTCATTTCAACTATTAATCCAGTAAATTTAGATTACAGTTTTGTTTGGACTTTTAGCAAACAGTTTCAGTTGTTCATTTATATTTTATATAAGGTGCTGCGCAAAAGACTCGAGTCATATAGCCAGACTTTTCTGTCAGTTTTTTTTAACCCGATCTTGAGCACCAGTTCTCCAGGTGTGATAGAGGTTTTCAAAGTTTTCATTTGGCTGCTTTTTCACTAATTTTCCATCCAGTCCTTCACCTGACCATTTTGAAAAAAGAAAAAAGTTATTATTTGGTGAACCACTTAACATGACCTACGAATCATTCCAGGACTAAAAAAGGTACCTAACTAAAGGGATGAAACAGTGTTGTGTCTACACACAACAGACAACTTAGCAAAGAAGTATAATCTTCGTTGGGTACTTTATTACCAGAAACCTGTTGAAAAAACACATAATGTTCTCATTTCTTTAGTTTAAGCAATAAAAATGTGAATAATAACACAGTTCAAGAGACATAACATAGTATTTTGAGCCCAACAAGTTGATTCCTGAAGAACTTCTATATGCATACTCAGCATGCTGTGTGACCTTAAAAGCTTTGAGGACAAGTCTGAAACACTATCTAAAACAGATGAGATAGCAATAGAACAAAGACCGGACACAGAACTTAAGGGACGGATCTCAGGACAGCTGGCTGTCAAGAAGCCATTTATAAGGGTGGGAAAAGACTGAGGGACATCAAATTACACAAGAACTGAAGTGAAAAGTGGCAACAGGTATGAGGAAGTGATGTACCCAAATGTGAAATTTCTGGTTCAGGTAAATGTTTGGAAGAGGTCAGGAGACAGGTACAACAGTGGGTGTCTACAGCCATCTGTAAAACACGGTGGGGGCTCTATCGTGGTTTGAGGGATGTTAGAGATTGTGATAAGCTCGATGGCGGGATGAACACAGGAACGTGCTCTCTTCAGGATGGAAATGATGCCAGCCAGATTCTCAATGCAGTAAAAGCATAACTGGATAGAAAATCACACAAGGGAACACTATCAGTCATGGATCGGCCTCACCAAGAGCCCAGATCTCAAAATTACTGAAGCAGTGTGAGATTATCTTGATGGAGAATGGAGCAAAAGGCAGCCAAGAGCTCTGACTGTCTTCGTGAAGCCGTGGAGAACAAGACTGCTTAAAGAAATTAGAAGAAAACTTTCCTAAGAGAGTTCAGGCTGTGCTGAAGAACAAATGTGGTCACACCAAATATTGATTTTTCAAGCTTGTTAGACTCATACAAACTCTTTTTTGATTTATATACTGTATTTATATGTAAGTTTGCACAAGCTTCAATAAATTTGTGCACCAATTTCATATTTTCCCAGCTAAATGTGAACAAATGGGGGGGTGGCTTTAGACTTTTGCACAGTAATGTAGTATTTTGAACTGCATGAACTGGGAGTCTCTGTTTTCAGGTCCCTGTGCAAAACCCTCAAACAGCTTTGCTTTTTTTTTTTCTCTTTGGAAACTTTATCTCCACATGATTTTTAAATAATTGATATAAACCTAACTTACCTGGCTGCACAGCAAATATTGACCAGGCTGAATTGATTGTAAGCCTCCTTTATATTCTCATTACAAAGCAAGCAGCACTGTTTGGCTGCAAGGACACACGTTTACTCACAACTTCCCTCTCTCTCTGTGTCTTTAAAAAACACAGGTGGTGGTCCTCCACCAGGCAATAAACCCAAAGCAGCAGACTGCCCACAGCCTAAACATTCCTGTGTAATAACTCCCGAGTAAACAGGCTTTCCCTGCACCTATTCCAGTCCACTTCTGTTTGTATCTTCTTAGGAAAAAACTTCACTGTGACCTCATTCTGGGAGAAAAAGCAAAATGCCTATTGTGGACATCTAGGTATTTCCACAGCAGTCTGATGCACTTAAATCATTTCGAATATAGATTTTTTTTCCCCTCCCTCAAACAATTGGGAAATAAATCTGCATGCAGGCAACTTAACCAAATTGTTTCCCATGCAGATCATCCAGTATGATGGAAATTTCGCTTTCCATCCACTGACATTATCTTTATAATATCCAGCTGGAGATCTACTTTACTTCAAGATAAAAATGCACAGAAAAAAAGATACACACACACACACACACACACACACACACACACACACACACACACACAAATAAATCTTTTGGGGGTTTTTTAATCATACTCCTTTAGAGCTGCTGTTTCTGTTGGTTTGTAAGATACCCATTTTTTAACTTCCCAGATTTCAAACTTTTAATCACACCTCCCTCAGCATGAACTTACTTCTCCCGCTCTCCTTGATAAAAGTAATGACATCCTTGTGGTACTTGTAGTCCTCCTGGTACGGGTGGGCCCCCACTGTAATGTTCATCTGCTCCTTCAGGTTCAGGTAAATCCCCTCAGAGAGGAAGTAGTGCGGCCGGTCGTCCTGCCGCCGGTCGTAGAATATCACCACTGCCCGGGACGTCCAGTTAAAGTGCGTGTGCAGGACGTTGGCGAAGTCCCCCAGCTTTGTGGTGGACGGTCCGCTGCGCACAATGGTCCGGTACTCCTCCCGCTTGTCGAAGCCGTACGCGGGTCCACCAGCGGTGATTAGCGGGATTTTCCAGTGGGATGCGAATCGCCCCACGGAGGCAAGCGGGTACACGCACCCGGGTCCGAAGAAGGCGTCCGGGCGGATGTATAGCTTGGCGTCCACGGCCACTACTTGCGCCCGGCTCTCGGCGCACGACCCCGCGGCGGGGTCCTCCGTGCTGTAGTTCAGGATGTTGATGGAGCGGTCAAGCAGAAGCTTGTGTTTGACGTGCAGGTCCTCGTGCGCCATGAGGAGTGCCGGGAAGACGCGCGGAAGAGCCCACGGGTACTTCTGGTGGTTGTCCGGGAGCATCACGGCCACGGTTATGTTGCCTCTGCAGCCGGGGAGGAGGCAGCAAGACAGTGCAGCGAGCACGCAGCATCCCAGCGCGCCTCTGCATCCCATTTCTCGTCTCAAAGAGAAAGCGCACGGCAACGGAGAGCGCACTGTTTGGAGAGAAGACACGGCCGGATGTGGCAACCTGACACCAAACCGTCTGCCTCACTCTCTCTCCTTCTCTCTCTCTCTCTCGCTCTCGCTCTCAATCACAAGTGCCACAGAGTCGGTAAATGCGTCATCTTGTCATGGTAGTCCGGTTGTGCCATGCGTCTCCGATGCGTAAAAATCCACCGCTAGTGAACTCGTGGTACTTCCAAAGTGACTTTTCCAGCGCTGCGCAATCCTTACACTGACAGTCTCTCGGAGAGTGATAACACACATCCAGATGACTCCAAGTTAAATCAGAGCAGCCCTCTGCTCGGCCCCCACACGTCACACACTGCAAGAAGTGCGCCCTACAGTGTCAATAAATCAGCGTGACCTGTTTATTTCCTTTATTCAGGTCATTTTTAATGTTTCACTGATTTAAGATAATTCCGATACAGTTTATAATACATTTGAAATCTAAAAAACCTCATTGTGCCCACTTAAATGAAACACGGCAGACTCTGACTGTCACTTATGTGCTTGGAAAGATGAAGTAAAACGAACTGCATCAGGAAGAAGAAGAAGGTGCCCTGAGTCACGCTTATACACGTGAAGTGTTCACAGATGACAAATCCAAACACGTCAAATCGCCTGTTAAAATATTTGGTATTTTTTGCAGTGTATGAAGAAACAGCCCATTAAAAAGCGGAGTTAGGTCGCCCCCTGCCTGCCGTGTCACATATTACAGAGCAAGCATGTTTAGAAGGAATAAGTTTGGGACTGTTCTTGAGGCTGCTCAAACTGTGCCAGTTTTAAGGTGCTGGTGTTACTAAACTGATTTAAGGTCTTTCAGGTGAGCTGGTAAAGTCACTTCAGTCTGCAGATGTTACACCTGAATGTTGCTGCTCCTGTTTGTGGCCCCAAACTACAACTTTTTCAGGTTTTTTAAATTCTCCTTAGCTTTTAAGTTTATAATTTTTGGTTGTTTTTGCTTTTCACTTTGTATCTCATGTGCATTACTAATGTGTATTTACAGGGACACTCTTGGAAGGGTAAATTGTTCCTGTTTTAAGTAAAGTAAACATACTCTTTGTCCGTGTTTTGCTTGTTGGATTCTGGTCACAACAGGGAATCAGCAAAATTTGATTCACTTGGTAAAATGAGTGTTTGTATAAAACGTCACAGAATTCTTTCCAGGCATTAAAAAGATTCCCAGGAGACATGCTGCTAGTATAGTATGGGACACGAACAGTTATACTTTTTTAACATTACATTTTGATTAACCATCCAGCCTACATCTGTCACCTGTCACCTTATCTTTTTAATTTTCAGTAGAAGTGGATAGTTTTCAGTTCCACCTAACTAAGGATTAAAATCCAAAAAATAAAAGTCATGGAAGAAAATAGAAAGTTCAATGGTGCACACAAAAACAGTGGGTTTCCAAGCACCTCCTATAGGTGCTCCTATAGCACCCACGGATGTCTTAAGCACTTGAGTTAAAGTCAACGTGATTAAAGTTGTCCGAGGGAACCAAGAACCTAAAAAAGCAGTATTTTTCCCCTAAACTCAGCCAAGTAAGGCTCAAATATGGTTTGAAGCTCCATCTTGGGGTCAAAATTCCTTAAAATCGTCTCTGTGTATAGCAAAGGGTGGGCCAGCCCTTCTGCAAGAGGGCCTTGTGTTGATGAAAATGGAGTAAAAAGGTTCCTTATATGTGTAAAATAATGAATATTTTCATGTTAAGGGAGTTCAAAAACTGAAAATGTGAGGCTATATGGAAAAAACCTCTTCTCCCACATTGAAGTAGTAGATAAGCAGATATAGTGTTTACTTTATGCTTATTATAGATATTTTATAGATATACTCATCAAGCATCGTGGACAGGGTCCAAGAAAAGCTATGAATGAAATTTAATGTTAAAATGAATAAAATGTCCAACACTTTGTTTTGTTTTTGAAAAGCTACACACATACTGTATTTTCTTCAAGACAATTCAGGCTCTTCATCACTGCTTTTGAAAATGATAAATGAATGATTCATTAATGTTTAAGTTAGCGATGTGCGATACCACTGATTTCCTGTCCAATCCGATACCAAGTAAAAATCAGGGTGGTATCGACGATACTGACCCGAAACCGATACTTAATGTGCTATTGTATTTCAAAATGGTTACAGGACATCAGACTACTTCTTCTTATTGTTTAATTATGAAGAATTATCATATAGAAATCAAAAGACCTGAAGTTGTGTGTTAATTGACGCTCCTTGAACACGTATATCTTGTCATTTAACATGTATATACTTGCCTGGACATTTCAACAAAAACATTCAATATTCATACTTTCCCTCATTCACAGTGGTGCTGTGCCACACTACAAATTTTGGTATCGATCCAATACCAAGAAAATACAGGGCCAGTGTTGCCAAGGTTATTCAGGCAGCTAATTGGGCGAGTATAGTGTGCTATGACTTATGAGATGAATTCTCAATTTGCAAATTCTGAACACAATTTAATCACCACTATATCACTGTGATTGTTACTGTCCACAATAATTAGTTAACACAACAAAACACAGCTTTCAGCTTTTCATGTGTTTTGAAACTGGGATTTTGGAGACCTGGAATGTAAACCTTACGGTCTCTAAACAACACAATTTTCATAGCGCATGTTTGAGGTTTATTTGGTCCAAAGATATAATTAACACAGTTCAGCAGGCTGCATACTGAACTTCCTAGTATCAATTTGATACCAATACTAGTGTTGGTATCGATACTATCGATATTTGGATCGCTCTGGCCACCTCTAGTTTAAGTTTAGTTCTTTTAATTATTTTTTGCAATTGTTGTAGTAAGGTTGACACCTCTTTGATATTTGACTCTATCTTAATGGCTTTTCCTGCTCAGCTGGAACTTTACTCCTCAGAAAATAATCTAAAATGTGGCTTGTGAAGAGGCAGGGAGAGGTCATATGCAGCAATTAAAATAGCTGTTTGCTGTTTTAATGCTGCTTCTTACAGGGGTTTTTTTCTGCCCAGCTGTGATCACCTCTACCCACACTGCAGCACCTTGAATTAGACATTCATGATTCATTGAACAGCTTTTCTGCGACTCAAAAGACAGCAGTCAAGGTGTTTATACGCTGCAAAAACAACCATAGAATTAATTTTGCGTGTTTGGCATAATCATTATAACAGAAATGTTTATTGAATAGTAGTATGTTAGAAATACAATTCAATTAAAAAAAAAACTCACAGAAAAAGCAGCATGTTTGTCTCCTTCCTTTAAGACATAATCTTTCAAAAATCATCACCATAGACCAGAAACACTGCAGGCGCTCTGCTCTGATTATTCCTACTGCTCCCATATCACCCAGAAAACAAGATGAAACTCAGAAAATTAAATAAAAGTAAAAAACAATAAAGCTCAATGTAGGTGTCAATTGACTTTATGTAGCGATATTAAGGCAAGGCAAATTTATTAAGTTAAACAAATCAACCAGCCAGCCACCGACTTTAGAGTTAGGAGTATATTTTTGTTACTAGACAACAAAGTTTCTGGATAAATTGCTGGACTTGGTCTGTGGCTTGCTGTAACTAAAAAGTTGGTAGTAATCAGTAATGTGTAGTCAGAGTAAAGCTGTAATCAGAGTACTTGGGTAATGTGATTACTCTGATTACACAGGTAATCTGATTGCACCACTACTCTCATAACTAGGTACGATGCTTGGAATCAATTATTGTAATCAAATTACTCAGGTAATCAGTGTACCTGGGTAAAACTGTAATAGAGTAAAGTACTTAGGTAATAAGATTACTAGATAATCTGAGTACTTGGGTAATCAGAGTAATACAGTAATCAGAGTACTCATATAATCAGATTACCTATGTAATCAAGTACCTATGTAATGAGAGTAGTGGTGCAATCATATTACTTGTGTAATCATAGCAGGAAAAACAAAAACAAGACTAAAAATAATACACACAGTTACAGATCCGAGTGAATGACTTTATTTTCTCTGGAAATACTTCACATATATCAGACATTTTAGGATGATTCATACAGATATACGGTTAGTAGAGATAACTGACTTTATTTAACACTGATCCTACACACCCAGAAGTCACAATGAAAAATCTGCATTTACACTCTCAGCGTTCGGCTCCATATCAGCCCCTGATAAGCTCAGACAGGTATATATGATACTGTATCAGTGGATACATGTGCAGTTTTGCCATTTGAGTTGCTATCATGAAACTGACCATAAACATTAGAAAAAGGCCCAAAACGGATCACAATTTGTGGATTTTATTCATTTTTCCCCCTTAAAGGGATTTTTAGCGAGCATGCCCTGTCAGTTGGTCCACCTCTGTTCTGGTCCAGATCATCTCTCTTCACTCCTTCAGCCAGGTGAGCAGCTGAGGTGTGTAGTAGGTGATGATGATGTCAGCGCCTATATCAAAGAGCAAGGAGAAGCTATTAATATTAGCCAAATCCAGAGCAGAACTAACACTTAATTAAAGCTACATAGAAACTGGATGTAATTTTTCCCCTCACTTGGGCCCAGACCAGAAGACCAGATTGTTACTGACCCACAAGAAAGCAGATTTAATTACTGCTAGCCTAATCTATGAGAATAGTACATTATTAGATGTATATTTTCTAATATAAAAATATATATTAATTCAATTCAATTTTATTTATATAGCGCCAGATCACAACAGTCGCCTCAAGGCGCTTTATATTGGTAACTGGGGATTAGACCACACTGCATCAGACCCTGCAGCTCCTCCTGCGGGTGGTGGGCTAACCTCACACTTTCAGGCTGAGCACAGCCATGCCCAAGCTACAACGTGGAGTGTCTTCAAGCATCCACCCCGGGTTGGGTGGAAGAGATAGAGGTAGTGGCTGGGAATCTATTCTTAGAGTGCCGTACCAATGAAAGGACCCAAATAAGCAGCAGGTAATGGATGAAGAAAAGTAAATAAAGCTTTAAAATACATGTAGCAGTGTAACTTCTGTGCCTCCCTTTAGACTCACCCCTGCATGCTGCAGGTACTGCTGCTAGAGAGACAGGATGGGTGCTGTCAGTCTTTACCAGTTTACAAGAAATTCAAAGACTGCGTCAAGCTAAATGTGTTATCTGTATTCTGCTGTTACTTTAGCTTCCTCTTAATTTAGCTGACTGCTGTGGACTCATCCTGGTCCCTTTCACCACAGACTGCATCAACGTGAAAAGTAAGCAGCTAGCTAAATGAAAGAAAAATGATTCAGAGCAGCTTGTGATCATATTTTACAAGATGGTGAATATTAAACGTTCCTGTACAGAGATCACCTGCTTCTTATTTTTGCTCTGGGGTAAAAACCAGCCGTCATTTAAGGGTATTCACAAATTTAATAACTCTAAAAGTAAAAAGTATTGGCAGTGGCCTATTAGTAGATACTCCTATGGCATCAATCTGAAAGTCTTATGTCACACACTACACAAACTTTGGTGTTCACATTGCTCAAAACCCCATATACCTTTTACAGTTGAGGGGTAAAAAGTAAAGAGACCAAAAGTTATCAAAAGATAGTTAAACTATCGTTAAATCCCTTGAAATAAAGCTGAAAGTCTGTACTTCAGGCACATCTGGATGGGCTGATTTAAAATACACTGTGGTGGAGTACAAAGGAAAAAATAAACAGGTAAACTAGTGTCACTGCCAAAACACTTACTAGCCTAACTGTATCTACTGTTGTCTGAAAAAATAAAACATAAACAGAGGTTAAAAATAGCACCTGTAACATCAGACTGGGGCTTTAAAAGCGCAGTGTTCTGCACATTAAGAGGTTTTCTTTGAGGTAATTAAACACTGTCAGAGGGTCTCACCTGCCCTGCGGAACGCTGTCATGGCCTCCATCACAGCCGCTTTCAAGTCAAACGCTCCAGCCTGCGCGCCATGCCATATCATAGCAAACTCCCCAGACACATTGTACACTGCCAAGGGGTGAGTGGGGAACTGAGGCGAGGAAACCAAAGAACATTTAATATTTTAAAATGTTGCTAATTAACTGAAGGAATTTTAAGTATGCTTTATTTGAATTCTCCCACCCTCACTGGACTGGTACATGAAATATAGCTGCTCACCTTGTCTTTGACTTCCCTCATGATGTCCAGATATGGCAGACCCGGCTTCACCATCAGCATGTCCGCACCTTCTCTCACATCTCGCTCCTGCAGCACAGACCAACAGCTCAGGATACCCAACAAGTGTTTGAGTGTAAAAACTTTTTTGCCAAACAGATGTGTTCACAAATCATTTACCACAGCTCTGATGGCGAGCCCTCGCGCGCCAGGAGGCAGCTGATAGCAGCGTCTGTCCCCGAATGCAGGCTTCGACTGTGCAGCATCCCTGTATATGAACACAGCAAGGGGTGGGGTTAGGCCTCTTCTCAGTTCAAAGTGCGCCTTGACTGATCTGTTAACAATGCAGTTTGAAGTTCACTTACCTGAAGGGACCATAATAGCAAGAAGCAAACTTTGCACTGTAGCTCAGCACTGAAACCTGAAAACAAAGAAGAAAAAACAAAAAAAATTCAAGAAGATTTTATTTTATTACAGTTTTTGTCAAGAACCTTTTTTCCCACCTGATGACATAAAAAACTGTTGCATGGGGACAAAAACTGATGAAGAGTATTGACAATTTCGTAGATGAATAACAACAGGATGAAAACGGTCTGGAGAGACGAGAGCCAATCACAACTAATTAAGATGTGTAGGAAGGCGGGACGAGTTTGGAAGTGATCCAATCAGAAGTAATCTCATTGTGCAGAAAGGTCAGACGCGCACAATGTGATCAGCTCCTGACAAACAGGGTGGGAGTTCCCATGCTCCCCGTTCCTCATGGAAACATGACAAAATGTCAATGCTTGGGAGGAAGAGAAGAGTAGAAGTATGGACACATTTTGATTTGGTGTCAAGGAAAATAAGACTCTTGGTAAACCATGTGGCACAACTCTCTCTGGTAAACAAACGTTAACATTAGTCAAAGGAGCTTTCAAAGAAAAGCGTCTGGACTTCTTTAAGTTGCTTGAAGACGTTTCACCTCTCATCAGAGAAGCTTCTTCAGTTCTAAGGTCAAATGGCGGAGAGTCCCAGAGTTCCTTCTTTTCTTGTATTGTGAGGTTGGACGGAGGGAGAGGCCTCTACATCAGAGAGACCAAACAGCCACTTCAGAAGCGCATGGCACAACACAGAAGAGCCACCTCCACAGGACAAGACTCAGCAGTCCATCTGCATCTTAAGGATAAAGGACACTCTTTCGAAGATGCCAATGTTCACATTTTGGACAGAGAGGACAGATGGTTTGAAAGAGGAATGAAAGAAGCCATCTATGTCCACTGTGAGCGACCAAAGATGGTCGCTCACAGTGGGGTTTACGACACAAACTGTCTACCATCTATAATCCAGTTTTGAGATCCCTCCCCAGACGCCTTAACGCTCACTCACACCCTGGGCCATCTGACCTCAGGAAATCGCATGATAAGGTGGGGCCAGGTTTCACAATGAACTCACCCGAAACCTTGGCTGATTGTGACCCACACCCAGTTTCACACCTTGGCTCATGTGATTAGAGGACCATCAGGGGGTCCTTCTGTCCCTCTTTGGGGGGATACTCCCACTGGGATTAAATCTGGGACTCCCCACCATTTGACCTTAGAACTGAAGAAGCTTCTCTGATGAGAGGTGAAACGTCTTCAAGCAACTTAAAGAAGTCCAGACGCTTTCTTTGCAAGCTCCTTTGACTACGATGACCTGGATGACTGAGAACCTTCACAGACAAACTTTAACATTCAATTCTTGGATGTAGTCTACTATAACTCATATGATATTTAGTCAACTAAAACTAAAAGAATTTAGATGCCTAAATAATGACTAAAAGGCACTGACTAAATCTGAATCACAATTTGCTGCCAAAATGAACACCATATAAAAATAACAATGACATAATCCAATTACCAGTCACTGTCTGTGTATCATGAGTGTAACACCAGCTCCTGCAGCTGATAAGAATGACTAAAAATAACTATTTGTTATGCAGAAGAGCATCTCTGCACAATAGCAGCAGAAGACCATACTGAGGCTACAGTTTGGACGGGTTCATCAAAATTGGACAATAGAAGAAGAATGTTGCCTGGCCTGATGAGTCTTGATTTATTCCTGGAGAATAAATCTGTTCTGAAATTCTCTGGAGGGAACATCATTCTCAGTTTTTAGCATTTTCCACATTCTTTCCCAATAGTAAAAGGTAGGATCGCAGGCGAATGGTTATACTTTGATGAGCCACACTATGAGACTAGGTCGCAGGTTTCTGAGTTGCATCTAAATATTAATAAAAGTTAATACATTTACCTTATTTCCCAAACCATTGGAAATCAGTGCTTGTTTTATGGCTCTAACTCTTCCATCCATCATATCAGAGGGAGCGATGATGTGACAACCTGCAGAGCAACATACAACGCGATGATTAGTGCACCAAATGTAGTCTAGTGTAGTGTGGCTTTAACTTTGCCTTACATTAATAAAATTAAAAAAAAAAAAAAAAAAAAAAGAGGAAAGGAGAGGATGAGGAGGCTTCCTCCAGTTTGTCACACTAATAAAACAAGCACAATCATGAAAAAACAAAGTAAAGAATTACCAGCACGAGCGTACGCCAGCGCTACTTCAGCCAAACGCAGACAGCTGGCATCATTGTTCAGTGCGCCATCATCATTCAGGATGCCTGCAAAGAAAAATAACAAATAAATAAATAATATGACAACACAAATATATGAACTTTAGGCTGCTTTACGAGGACAAGCCACTGACCACAGTGTCCGTGTGACGTGTAGGGACACAGACAGACATCACACGCCACCAGCAGCTCCGGGAACAAAGATCGGATTTTCTTGACTGCCAGTACCGCCGGTGTATCGTCGGTGTCGGCGCCTGAACCCCTCTCATCCTGAAGGAGGAAGCATGAGAGATCAGCGAGTCCAAGTGTGAGGGAACTGAGTCGTGTCAGTACAAATCTTCGGGCAGTAACAACCAGCTATAGCAAGATGTCAGGCTTTCCAGAAAGCTTCTGGCTTCAGGAATTTGCTCCCATTCAGGCACAAAATATCAGCGAAGTGAATCCAGTCTAATCATTTCCAACAGAAACTTTTCACTGATGAACTTTTAACAAATGACTTAAAAAGTCTACCTGGAGGTTTTTAGATCTTCATACCTTTGCTATTTTAGCCGGGACACCAAAAATCAGCACACACTTCAAGCCATTATCCACAAGTGGACGCAACATTCCCTCCAGCTTGTTCACTCCATATCTGCAGGTACAAATATAATGACAATCCATCAAGCGGTGCAGCTCCGTAGTTTAGCAAAGTCATATTAAAACATTTTTTGACAGATTGCTGAGCGCTGTGTACCACATAAAATCGGTTCGCGGTCAGTAAGCACAACCAGAATTCATACATAAGGGTATGGGCTCAAAATGTGGTCATAAATATTTTGTATGTGTAAAAAAGATTTGTGTGTGCGTAAAAAAGATTTGCGTGCGCGTAAAAGAGATTTGTGTGTGCGTAAAAAAAGATTTGTGTGTGTGTAAAAAAAGATTTGTGTGTGTGTAAAAAAGATTTGTGTGTGTGTAAAAAAGATTTGTGTGTGTGTAAAAAAGATTTGTGTGTGGAAAAAAACCCCTGCAAGTTACAAGTACGAATTTTGACACTATTTTTCTTCCCTTCATCTGATTGGTCAATGTCATGTCAATCACAAATGTAACAATCCAATCAGAGAACAGATGGGTTTGGCTGTCGAGGGGCGCTTTTTTGAACTGCAGGTCCTTGAAGGGTGATACAGTTTGAAGCTGGAGGATCGCTATATAAATATCCGATAGCAGCTAGGTCCCCTAACTTTCAGTAGCTATTGAAAGGAAAAAGTTGTGGTATATCAGTGGTTAGAAATACCATTATTACTTTAGGATTAGTTTAATACAAAGTCAGGGCTGACCCAGGACCATTGCTGTGAGTCACAGTGCGCAGCATAAAAGTCCTTTCACATCGGACACAGGATGTGCTGCTAATGCTAATTGCTAACTAAAAGCAAAGGATCCAGAATTTGTTGCTGGCTGCTGGGCTCTGTGCGTTTTTGCAGCAGCTCTACCTGTACTAGATACACCTGCTCCTTGTCTTTTCTATCTCTGACTTTATGTCCTCTACAAGAGTTTGGTTTTTTTTGCTGGTTCTTCAAATGTTCAATAAAAACATGTATGCTAATTCATAACGAAGAAAGCTTTGTAATGAAGACTGTCATTTCCAAAACACTGCCCCCCCCCTGCGGTCCGCAGCGCTGTTGAAAAGGCTGTGGAAGTCCCTGTATTAAACACGTAGTCCTGTGACACAAAAATCACCAAACTCGGACTGTTTTCCTTCGTGGTGATGAAGGAAAACGCTGGGTTGGCATGTAAAAGGGCATTTATTCCCTTCAAAGACCTGCAGTTCAAAAAAAGCGCCCCTCGACAGCCAAACCCATCTGTTCTCTGATTGGATTGTTACATTTGTGATTGACATGACATTCACCAATCAGATGAAAGGAAGAAAAATAGGGTCAAAATCCGTACTTGTAACTTGCAGGGGTTTTTTTCTAAGTCCACACACAAATCTTTTTTTACACACACACAAATCTTTTTTTTACACACACACAAATCTTTTTTTACACACACACAAATCTTTTTTTACACACACACAAATCTTTTTTACGCACACAAATTCTTTTTACACATACAAAATATTTATGACCACATTTTGAGCCCATAATAAGGCGCACTGTCGAGTTTTGAGAAAATGAAAGGATTTTAGGCCGTGCAGCCCCTCCGGGCTGCATGTCGTTAGCGCGGTTAGCTCGCTAACACGTTGACGCCGTCCAGCCCCACGCACGGGGCTATCCGCGGTAACTCGCTAACGGAGATTTTCCGCTTTCATCTTGTCATTGCCTGCAGGTGAAGCTATGGGGGAGGGGGAGTTGTGTTCAGTGAAGGAGAGTCGAGGCCGAGTAACGTTGCGTAGAGACAAAAGTGGACGAAAGAGAGGCAAACCTGCGGCTCCACACAACGTAACATAGACTATATCGATATAAACGATATTGTCACATCTTATATCTCGTATGAAAATATATCGATATTTAAAAAAAAAAAAAAACTCGATGTATCGCCCAGCCCTATCACAGGGTACAGGAATGTTTTCATGTGATTCATCAGTGTGACTTGAATTGGTTCTTAGTTTCATGCACAAAAGGAATTGTATATTTGGTTCAACTGAAGCCTTCAGTGAGTTTTTAGGACAGCCCGGTAATGAATTACGATAGTCCAGACTAGAAGTAATAAACGTGTGAACTCATTTCTGAGACAGGAGGTTTCTAATTTTAGAGATATTGCACAAATGCAAGAAAGCAGTCCTACAGAGATGCTTAATACGCACACTGAAGGAAATATTGTGGTCAAAAATGGCTCCAAGACTACACAGTGTTACTCGAGGCCAAGGTCACGCCATCTGACATATCTGGTTTGACATGATGTTTCTGAATTTTTTTTTTTTTAAGGGCCCAATACAAAAACCTCAGTTTTATCTGAATTTAGAAACAGGAAATTAGAGATCATCCAAGACTTTATGTCATCAACACGCCATTTCTGCAGTTTAAGTAATTGGTGTTTGTGATCTGGTCTGTCATTTGGATTTCATGGAACCCAAATGACACACCAATTACACACTAGAAACCAGAATGAATTTCATTACATTCTGTATATGTGCAAACATTAATATTTACATGGTAAACAGATATTTTAATAAATTTTCCATTTCTATGTCTTGTTACCAAGACGCTCCAAAAAATGTAAGTAGAGGTTTTCATTTTGGGAGGTACAGGTCTAACGATTCTCGTCTTATCTCGGTCCAGGTCCAGTGTTTGGCTCTGGCTCCGCCCTTCCTGACTATTTTTATCTGGAGACTACACCCTCAGTGGTTTCACAACTGCAGGGTGACACCATACCCCATGTGATTTTTGTTAAAATGAACACTTCTATAATGTAATTATTCTTTTTTCAATAGGTTTTTAAGCTGTTCTGAAAGTGGGTGCTGCAGCTGTGAAGACTTGATGCTATTGATGGCTGTGGACCTTACCTGGCTTGTCCCGGCAGGCTGCCGATGGGCTCTACTGCATCTGCACCATCTCTGCAGCAAAGAAGGCCACATAACAAGAGTGAGAAGATTTAAATGTACTGACCTAAACTTCTTCTGGTCAACCCCAAGTCATTTTAAGACTTACGTAACAAAGATTGGGTAGATAAGATTGTCAGGTCTTAAATCGGCAATGCAGGTCTGCCAGTATCTTAGGGTTGGGTGGAAGTAGCCACTGTGGAGGATTGATTCTGCAGGCGTCTGCATCTTTACACGGAAACAGGGAAACCATCAATGACAAAGATCCAAAATATTCCCTCTCTGTCACACATTTGCCCATCAGCTCGGTGACCGTTAACACTGATCAAGCATGCATGGAGTTGCTTCTTCAAACAGCAGCTCGGCTCAATCCAACTGCAGAGTCAACAACCCACAGCTGCCTCCGAAATGTTATCTTAATAGACTGAACCAGCTTTTCACCACAAGATCTTAGGGTTATGTTACGGTCTTGTAACTGCCATGCAGACTTGGCCTGACAGGACTACCTACAAGAAATGAGCCAATAATCCCTTTTTCATTACTCTTAATCGTTTTATTACATTTATTGTTATATATTCAAAAAAAATACATGTGTTCCTTTTGAATGTTTAATTCTTCTTAGTATATTTCTAACTTAACCTGAATTATAAGACCCCTCCTAAGCAGTAGGTCTGTAAATGGGGTCTAAAATGAAAAATTTGATTTTCCAAAATTATCGTCTTATAATAAGAGTACTATGAAGAAACTGCAGAATTTTGTTTCTTCAGATCATCTACTGATAAATTGTACCACAAAATATAAAATTATCATGTTTGCTCAATCAAAAATGTAAGTACAGGTTTTCATTTTGGGAGGTACAGGTCTTTTTGAAAGAAAGAAAGAAAGAAAGAAAGAAAGAAAGAAAGAAAGAAAGCAAACTGATATTGATATATGAAGCTAAAATTTCACAGCAAGTATTATTTATGTGCAAACTTTGGACCACAAAATTTTAGGAAAATCTAGGATGTAAAAATGTAATGATTTCAGAAAGAATAACTCCACAGTAGGAAGCGCATAGTGGCATCTTAACACAGTTACTAAATATTTTCTAACCTTGTTTATGATCAAAGTGAGAACCGCAAAGGCCAAAAAACACTTTAAATGAGACGTCATTCTTCTCTGAACTTTAATTCAAGCTTTTCATTGAGCAGGTACTCTTCTTCACGTTTAGTTAGAAAATATAGTTTTTACTGACTGGGGAACTACAGAAATCATCGCTAACCGCAGCTAATGTCATAAATATATTATAGTTGTTTTAAAAAACATGAAAAAAGAGCAGACGTTAAAATACACCAATAAACTCACCTCTCAAGACAACAGCTTCTCACTTCTCCGTACTGAAGTCGACTGACATTGTGTCCTTCTTCGGTGGTGTCGATTTTAGTTTTATGCTATCGCCACCTATCGACTGCAGTTCTGCTTGTAATAAGGTTGTCTAATATAATTATACTTTTAATTTTTTAGAAAAAAAATAATACAAATAATTGCTATTCATGTATCTGTAACAGTTTGATATATCTTTGGGCATTTTTCAACAATATATAAATAAACGCAAAAAAACCCAAAACAAATTATCCTTTAAGGGCCACCGTATCAGCCTGTGGGGTGGGGGTAGTGTTCTCGCGATATCTCTCAGCAGCAAGAAAATAGCAGAAGGTACAATGCTAACAGCTTGTTAGCCTCGGTGATTTCTAAAATTTCAGACATCTAGTGTGATGAAGAAGAAGACTCGCATTTGTTTCTAAGGTAAATAAAAGTGTTATACTGAAACACGTCTTGTGTATGTAAACAAGCGCACTGTTAGTAATTAGAAGCTCAGTATAATTTCTAGCTAACTGGCTATTAGCTTAAATTGAAGCTATCTTCGTGATTGCCGCTGGATTCTCTGTATTAAACACTATTTTTTGCAGTTACTCTCGCGTCAGACGTGTTTACCTCACTCAGAGCGGTAGGGCTGAGATTAATAAGAATAGTTATGGAGCTGTCAAGGTCTGGAAATCAGGAGGGAGTGGACGTCAGTGACGTTTAATCAACAGCCTTGTATCTACAAAATATGGGTGTTTTTGGGGGCCCTGAGCATTCAAAAAAAGACTACGAGTAAACAATAAAGTGTAATAAAAATCATGTACACTTTTAAAAAATATATTTAAAACACATTGTAAAATCAATAAATGACAATAAAACAATGCATACACAAATAATAGTTTAAAAAGAAAATCATATGTTATTAACGCTACTATTGCTGAATAATCATAATTACACATTTTTAAAAATATGAGTGTGTGTGTGCGTGGAGGATAAATAAGTAAAAGTTCCAAAATAATACAAATCTGCTTGTTCAACTGTGCTGGGTGATCCTGTTATCAGTTTTGATGAGTGAAGCACAGTATGTTTTGAAATACACAAAAGGGTTTATTTCTGATAAATTCATTCAGGGATATATTGCAATGAAGCTACATGGAAATACAAAGCATGTATACAGAGAGAGAAGTATTTTGGAAGAGTCAGTATTTGGTGTGACCACCTTTATTCTTCAACACACTCTGAACTCTCTTAAGCATGTTTCTTTAAGTGCAACTACAGTACTGTGCAAAAATCTCGAGCTACCCCTCATTTCTTTACATTTTAAAATGCACCAGTTAATTGAAAAATGTGCAAACACAAATGGAAATACGGTGTGTATATTAGGCAGCAAGTAATATATGCATCAAATGAAGGGCCAAATGTGTCAGGCCTTTGGTTAAAAAATTTCCTCTTAAGGGAATTACTTACAGATACTGTTTATCTGCTGTAGATCGCTTTTTAGGCCTACGACGGCTTCACTTATCCAGATTTCTTTCAATTTTTTTTTTTTTATTAAAAGGACACACTGCACAGGAAGCCAAGATTTGCCAGGTTTTTGGATAATTTGGGAATCAACTTGTGGGTCCCAAAATACAATTTTGAACTTGTCAAATTTTGTGTTGTTGTCAGGTCTTGTTTTGTTTTTGTTTGTTTTTTTGAAAGATGAAAGTTAAAATTCTTATTTTAACTTATGTGTAGGCTCACCGGTTCATCCTTAGTTAGGATTAGGTGAGGTTAGGTCAGTGTATGAGTGGCTTATCATTAAAACAAAAAGCATTCCTCTGAAAATGACCAGGTACAAGATTTGAAAATGGAAAAAGCAACCAATATCCAAATGAAAACTTTGAAAGACCTGGAGTGGTGTTGCTCTTGACCACTAGAAGAAAATGACATCCTTAAAACAAAATATAAAGGATTGAGGGGTGGCTCTAGACTTTTGCACAGTACTATATGTCTGTAACAAATTAAAAACTGTGCCAACACTGTGGCTAAGAGTTGAAATTGTGTAGTTTAGTCTGTAAAATGTAAACAAATGTTTAAAAATAAGGTGGTAAACTAATTTAATGACAAAGCTATGATCATCATTAGCTTTTTCACTTCTATTGTCGTTCCCAGGGTGGATCTGAAGATGTAGCCTACAGTGTGCCACCTCTCCACCACCTAACCACTCCTGCCCTGGGATAATCAGCCCTCTGCCACCCTCACCCTGGAGTACTTTGACCTGCATCCAGGGCTGCCCTGTGTGTGACTTGGCCATCCACAGTCACTCCGTCCCCAACGTCCTTCGCCATGCTGTTCTCTCTTAGAGAGCTGGTCCAGTGGCTGGGCTTCGCGACCTTTGAACTCTTCCTCCACCTGCTGGCTCTGATGGTCTTCAGCATGTTGGTCGCCCTGCAAGTCGATGAGTTCACCGGGCTAAGCTGGTGGCTGGTGTTCGTCCCACTGTTTGCTGCAGACGGCCTCAGCACATACTTCACTGCCATCGTGTCCATCCGGCTTTACCAGGATAACGAGAAGCGCCTGGCAGTGCTGCGGCTCCTCTGGGTCCTAACGGTGCTCAGCCTGAAGCTGGTGTGTGAAGTTCTGCTGTGCCAGAAGCTGGCCCAGCAGGAGCAAGCCAAAGACCTGTGGTTCGGCCTCATCGTCTCGCCGCTTTTCATCCTCCTGCAGCTGCTCATGATACGAGCGTGCCGTGTCAACTGAGGAGGAGCTGAAGTGTTTCATCTAACTGACAACATAGAAGCAGAAAGCAGCTTTGGGTACATCCACACTAATAGGTTTGCATTTTAAAATGTTCTCACTACTCCAGCATTTAAAGACCCCTAAACTATGCGAGACTGCCCTCGTATATTTTATCCCTTCCTGCGTACAAAACATTAAATACAACTAACATGTGTTGAATAGCCTATTAAAATAGATACATTATAATGAGACAAAAAAAGAAGAAATCCACAAGACCAGCACAGTTAATAAAAAAGTGAAATAAAATCTAAAAGCCCAGCGAATAACATCGAATACAATTAGCATAGAAATGAGAGGGGAATGAAATCCAGAAAATAAATACGGAGTACACGGGATAAAGACTTCAGGATGATATTGTTGGGGCAAAGTCCTCTGCTGCCTGTATGTCAAGATTTTGTGTTGTAGTCTGGACGGGCAGAAACCGAAACTTCTGAAAGTGCTGATGCAGACGCTAACATTTCTCATAGGGCCACAAAAAGGAAGTGAGAACACTGTAGCTCGACTTGGAAACCATTTATGATTGCATTCTTTATGTTTGTGAAAAGTATGACTTAATTTTTAGCCGTTGCCAAGGCTTCCTCATATGTTTCACTTTATCACAAATCCCACAAGTTACTTTCAACATCAGTTCTACCCACAGGAAAAAAACATATAAAAGATGAATGTAGCTTCTGGGTCTTAAAAAAACAAAAAAAGTGAAGCTAGTGCTAAAGTGCCTTAAATCTGCCACCAGGGGGCAATTCCTTTTGGTTTCAAAATGACTTCTAATTATATAAAAGCCTGTGGGAACACATCACTTGACTCCCTTGCCCTGTGACGCATGCATTTATTTGTTAAATTGGTAGTTACAGGTCTTAATAAATAAAACATAAAGGTAATTTTCTAATCTTTGGTCATTATTGGGTCAGAAATGTGTTAACCAGTGAGCTTGTGGCATTCCTGTTTCTCAGTCAGATCCAAACTTCTTAAAACGCAAGTATTGTGACAGACCTCAAAGCATAATAACAGAACTTCACTAACCAACAGGTGAAGTCACAGTGGCTACATCTATCTTTTATAGACAGTTTATGCTTCCACTTTGTTGTGAGTCCAAGTAAACAAGCCTGTCTTTGCGCTCTGTCACTGCTGTTCTTCCCCCATAGTCTTTTGCATAAGATTTGTTTCATCTTTTCACTGGCTCAAGCACACACATTAGTTCTTAGTCTTCACCATTAAGAAAAATCCCTATTTCCATTAAAAATAAATACTAATAATAATAATAAAAATCGTATCATCTCATTAATCTCCCGTTGTTGTCCAGACTGCACAAGTGAAACATGTTGGTTTGGACATGGACATTTTCTGGTTTAAAATACAAACATGTTAGTGTGGGTGTAGCCTTCATCTGCCATTAGAGATTTTAAAGCATAACCATTTTTCATTTTTATTTTTGTTTTCTTTGGTTCATTGGCGCACCCCCCCCCCAAAAAAAAAAAAAGAAAAGAAAAAAAGAGCGTTTCACATTTCAGGAAACACGCAGTTAATTTCTAATTGCTTTAACATGCATAATAAGGTTTTGTGATACATTTGAAAGAGCTTGTATTTGGACCATAGTGGCACATCTGCACTGATCAGTCAGTGGTAGAAAATTTACTCCAGAGGTATCGCTCTAATGCACTGTGCACTCAATGTTAAAGCAGCAAAGCCCCAGGTAACCTTTTTGAGCAACTTTCATGACGTTGCTGCAGCTTTATTGATTGCTGTTTCCCTACTTGGACTGAGAAACTGCTTGCCAGCAAAAATGTGTTTAGGATTTTAATCTGACTATGTCGTGTGTGTTCATCAAACTCCATCACAGAGAAGTGGTTTGGACTTGGTAAAAAGCTGGATGTGAAAACTGTCGGGACTCAGAGGGGATTGTTTTACACATCATCCCTAAAAAAAACAAACAAACTGCTGTTTACTTTGACAACATGTAATGTGTTTAGTCTATTTTGAGTCCTTTGCTGTCTGTGTAGTGCATCTATTTAAGGCCTCACTTTAGGGTAAATCCTGATGTGAAATTCTGTGTATATGTTGATTTTTTTTTCTTTTTAAAAAAAATAAATTAAAATGTTATTTATGTTCATTTTTTTCTGTGCCACCTTTTTATTGTCATCTGTATATACATGTAAATAAAATAACATTTAATGGTTGTCCATTAAATGTTTTGAGTCTGTTCTCTCTGTCCACAATGGGGCGCTAGTTCGTGGGGTAAAAGACTAAACATTTATGTCACCGCATAATTAAGTCAAATGCAGCCATTTTTTTCTGCATATAGAAATCAAACAAGTATGACTTTTGTTTTTTCTTAAGCAGTTTTAATAATTGGGACTTCATCTACCTAACCATGGCACTGTTAACACTGACCTACATCGTAGGATATGTTTGTACATCATCCATTTTCTTCTCATTCAGGGCCTCAGGGTGCCTATCCCAGCTATGACAGGGTACAGGGTCACTAATCAAGCTAATTCTCCATCAGATGCTTTTGGACTTAGAGCACAGAAAACCTGCTCAAGCACAGGGAGAACCCAGCCTGGAACCCATCCTTAAAGCAAACATCACATCTTTAGTGCTCTGTAGTGTAATGTGTATTCTAATGTTTAAAATTATTTCTATTAGATTTGATGATAACAATATGGGAAGCTTCTCTACAGGTGAACAAAAGCATAATATCCGGCTGCATACCAGTTCGGTGTGGTGTTCCTGATTAAAGCTGGAACTGTTTCCAGAATGGTCTCTGCAAATTATAGAAAATCTCTTTCTGAAGCTGATCTGCAGAACAATGTGGAAAAATTCCTGGTTTGCAGATTTTCCAAGTTTAAAATGTATATACATTTAAAAATAATTAAAGGAACGTATTTATGGCTGCATACGCTTGATATACTTTACATTTTAAAATAAAGATAAATAAAATACCAAATATTATGAAGGTTTTATGTCCTTCTTTTGTTTAGTTTTTTCTCTGCATCTTTCGGTCCTGCTTCAAAGGGGAAATAAGGCACACTCTTCGCCCTCTTCAGCCCTGCTCTTCTTAATTATTGCCCCGCGATGAATGTTTTATGAGCTACAGTAATCTCTTGTAGTACCCAAGAATAGCCCTCTTAGTGCTGATTCATGTGCAGCAGACTCTTTCCCAGCTCATCTGATCGCTGCACGCGGATTATCGACAGGTGGTATCACCGGCAAATGCTGAATGAACCGAGGTTAAGTGTATTTAACACTCCGACATCGCAACCAAAACCATTTAGAATAACCTGATTCCTATCCAGTGAGACTGGGGATAAAAACTGTGGAAAAACCACAAAAAGAATTATTTTGAACACTACTGGGACATAATAGGTGGTAAAGTTTAAGAAATGTTCCCCATTTAGTAAATACAACAAAGGTAAATTAGGGTTTTAATTCAATTTTAACAACAATAATAATGTGTAGTGGTTATAATTCTACTGTGTTATGTAAACGACATTTTTGTTGTGATTAACTACAAATTAAACAGCGTTTTTGTAATTAAACAGCAACAAAATTTATATTTAATCACATATTGTAAAAATATCTTGAACTTGAACGCAGCACTTTTGATTGGCAGGCCTAATTTGCTCCGTCAACAATAGAAACGGGAGGGAGGGGGCGTGCCCAGAGCACACAGATACCAATCACAGACGCTCGGGCTGCCGCTGAGGGGGCGGAGCCGCGTTCAGGGTCCTTTGGGGAGAAAGGGAGCCAGACAGTGTGACAGCAGAGGGAGAGGAGAGAGAGAAGAAAAAAGGGATGTGTGTGAGTGTGCGGTGATCGGTGCTGCAGGTACAGTCACAGCCGGAGATACAGCTTCAAGAGCCGCACCGGACCGCGGCAAGACCGCCTCGGAGCCTGCCTGCCTCTCTCTCTCCTCCTCATTTCTTCCAGTAACAACCCTCCGCGATGTCTGGCGGAGGAGAGGTTCGCGTCCTCCGCCAAGAGGGCGGCCAAGAGAGCCCGAGGATGCCGGCCTGGAAGCGAGAAATCCTGGAGAGGAGGAAGGCGAAAGGCGGCGGCGGGGCTGGGGGAACCGGTGCTCCGGAGGCTAGCCCCGGGGGAGCGGGCCCGCAGCGGGTAAACGGCGAACTAACGGGGAATGTGAACGGAGGAGGTGGTGGCGCGACCGGGCGGAACTACACCATCACCCCGGCCACCCAGCACTTCTCCCACAACAAAGAGCCACAAGCGACGGCCGCGGCGACACCGAGGGAGGAGGGCAGACACGAGAGTCTGGTGCTGCAGGAGAGCCTGGGGCCGCTGGAGGAGAACCCGTTCATCAAGCTGGAGAAGGAGCGGAGGAGGCGGCAGGAGCAAGAAAACGCCACCCGCCCGGTCCAGCACATCCTGGAGCTGTACGGCAGTGTCCCCGGCATACGGACTATCCGAGCGGAGAACATCATCATCATCGAGTCGGACCCGGATTACTTTGCGGAAGGTGGAGGCGTGAAAAGCGAGTGCCAATGGCAGCAGAACGGTGTGAGTAGTTACAGCTCTCTAAACGACCTTCTGGACCGCAGAGGGAGTGCTGTTACCGAGATAAGAGCCAAGGAAGTCGTCATTTATGACACCACGTTAAGCAAGAGCGAGGAGAACCTGAGCACCCTGGGCCGTCCTGATCAGGAGGTCCCCTATAATACAGGTGACGGTCAAGGTAGGGTCAGCCGGATCCTCCAGAAGTTTGACAGCAACTATGGGAAGCTGCAGAAGAAGTCCCACAGCACAGAGAACCTCCTGGACCTGGATTGTAGTGCCAGCAGTAGGCCAAGACTCTGGCCCAAGACGCAGCCAGATCTGGTGCCAAAGCCCAGGCCGGGTCCACGGGTCAGCAGCCCGGGCAGTAGCCAGCCATCTTCGCCTGTCTTCCAGGGTCCCTGGTCTTCCAAACCAAAGCCACAGCCTGCCGTCTCTGGGCCGGGCAGCCCCCAGCGTTCACAGCCCGTGTCTTCCTTCCGTCAGCGCTTTGAGGAGAGTGGAGTCCACCGCAGCGCAGCCGTCACCCCCAGAGACGAGCCGGACAGGGGGACAAACAAGCCCACCAGGGAGAGAGACTGGGAGGCCGCTGAGGTGCCCCCCAAACCTAAGGTGCCATGCTCTCCGGAGACCCGCCGTGCCCGTGCCGAGGCCCCTTTGAGCCCTGTCTCATCCAAGGTGACCTGCTCCTCACACGAGTTTGAAATCCGTCCCGCTCCAAAGCCAGACCTCGCCCAGATTCCTGATGGCGACACCCAAGCACGGGCCCTCGCAAACCTTCGCCTCCAGTCCCGAAACTCCTTCACAGTGATCCCCAAGCGCCATTTGGCTGCCTCATCTTCAACAAGCAGCCCCATGGTGACACCTGGCCCCATCAAGTCCTCCCCCTCACACAGAGCAGCAGAGGTGTCCAAACCTGGAGTGCCAACCTCCCCCACCCTGTTAAAGAGGAAAGAGGAGGAGGAGAAGGAGGTGGAGAGGCCATCCAAACCTGAACCATCTCCTCTCACTGTTGCCACAAGTCCTGCTCCTTCTCTCTCTGAACCTTTATCTCCATCCCCTGCTCCCACTTCTCCGCCTGTCCTCTCTTCACCCCCCTCTTCTCCAGCTATCCCATCTTCACCTCCCTTCTCTCCCACCCAGTCAGTCTCTTCTCCAGTGCAACCTCCAGTGGATCAGCTGCCAGTAACAAACATTGACGACATCGAGGTGGAGCCCCCACCCCAGCGTGTCCCTGTTCCGAGCCCCTTGGTGCAGAGGAAAAAGGGGAACACATTCACTGTGGTGCCTAAACGTCGGGTGGAGTCTGACGCCCAGCTGAGCCCACCTGAGCCCCAGCAGGAAGCCCCGAGTGAAGCCCCGAGTGAAGCCCCTCCGGGGTCAACCCCTCCCCAGGCCCCCTACGCCCAGCTGGGTTCCCTGTTGAAGAAGCGCTACCCTGCTGTGGAGGAGATTGAAGTCATCGGCGGGTACCTCTCCCTTGCGAAGTCCTGCCTCTCCAAGACTGGCTCCACGGGCAAAAAGGTGAGATGAAACAATATATTTAATTATTTTTGTGGCTTGTTAAATGTGAATATTTGGTGATTTATAGCACTTTAACACTACACAATGCATTACAACAGGCCTGGGTACATGCATGCAAAAAGCAAGCAAATATGGGCTATTTATGAGCACATGGCCTTACACATGAATGCTTTACTTCATTACAATGATGCCGTGCTTGACACTGTGCAAACAACTGAGACAGTAACCTCTCTGCGAGACCATCAAATCATGGCCTCTGTTGCTGACACATGCAAGACAGATGTTTAATCAGCTGCAACCTGCCAAAAGTGTATATGAGCATACAGTTAAGTGCACAAATATTTGCATGGTGTAATTATGCAGCATTGTGGTGGATTTTTGGTTTATTTTGCTTTTTCAGCCTGTATCACTTGCATCCACATCTCTGTGGACCTCACATTTAGAGGTCCAGTGAACAGCTACTGAATACAAGTTCAGCACATCTCCAGATCTTTTATGTGCATAATTTTCTATTGAATTTAAGAGGGAGCAGGCCTCATCTGGCCATTAAGGTGTCTGTCCAAATTAAGTGGGGGACTGTGCAAAAAATGGCTGTAATTCCCAAATGGTTAATGCAATGCATTTGTGCTAAACTCCTCGAATCAAAACTGAAAGTGTGCATTTGCTTTTTAAGTGTACTGTGATGTTGTACAGAGGGAATACTGTCTGTATGAGCGGGGTATCTTCTTTTGGAATAACATTGCAGACTTGCAGTCAGTAGCCTCGAGATTCATTAACACAATGCTGGTTTTTATCTATGTTTTGGGTGTTATTTAGTTTTCCTTCTAGGACGTCGGGTTGTATTTTGCCTGTGTGTGCTTGTTTGCTGAAAATCTCTGGGGTTTGAACTCTTCATAGATCAATCAAACACACAAAGTACTAATATTATTGTTACCTTGCAATCTCATGCCTTGCAGCCTTCCCAGGAGACTTGCGCAAGTTTCATGTGATCTAAATTTAGCAGCTGAGCGTCACAAATGCAGGGGCCGCTGTGTGTGGGGTTTATTTTTTCTTCTCTTTTTTTCTGTGTGCGTTTCTTTTGCATCCTTACCAAACTGTGGTCACCTGAGTTTTATTTTGGAGGATTGTTTTCACCTTATCCTGACCGTTTTTGTCATGTTGGGCTCCTTTAAATGGCCCATCACTTGACCCGCTGCCAGCTTAAGTGGATTAAAAGCGTGTGTTTATGCAGTCACTTGGAACAACACGCTGTGGACTTCTGTCCAACAACAGCATGTTAGTGCGGCATTAGGTTAAATGGCCCTCCAAGCTTATTGACTGAACAGCTGTTCTCAGTTTTTTGTCCACTGTAGGTACAAATATATTGCTTCTTTTGCAAGAAGAGCTGAGATATTCCCAATCCTGC
The DNA here is from genome assembly GCF_965226115.1 of Aulonocara stuartgranti. Classification (NCBI taxonomy): domain Eukaryota; kingdom Metazoa; phylum Chordata; class Actinopteri; order Cichliformes; family Cichlidae; genus Aulonocara; species Aulonocara stuartgranti. The sequence goes on along the minus strand of NC_138945.1, from coordinate 34,816,669 downwards.
TCATGAATCATAATTAAATCATAGCACAGAGCATGTTGGAGGCATGTTCATGTCACATTAATGTATCTGGTGAACATCCTGCCTTGTTTTTAACAGTTTTAGGGGTTTAATTAAATTTGTGGCAGTGTTTCTATTTAATTTTGCAAGGTGCTGCAGGCTGCATCCAGAGTCTGTGTAATGTTAAGCGTGTTGGTGTTTATGTTGCTCGGGTATCTGCAATAAAGGGAGAAGGGAAGAGAGCCTGTGGCTTGAATTTGAATATTTTATTGATGTCTTGGTGGTTCAGATGCTGAGGAGGGGGTGTGGTATAGAACCTCAGCAGGATGTTACTTTTCACTGTTCTGCTTGGGGGGGGATTGTTTTTGTTTCAGCCCCTGAATATTTTTAGCCATTTGGCATGTCCTCGATGTAGGCCAGTGTTACAGCATCTCAGACGTCAGCCTGCAGGTGTGCTTCCTCGACCCGGTGAACTGTAATCTCTGCGAGTAAATCCAGCTACCTGTACAAGCAGGCCAAGAAACCTGAAGCTCACAACTCTACCGTGTGTTTTTTAGCATAATCGCTGCATGCTTGGTTAATTATGTTCATAGCCATCATAAGTATTTGCAGTCATGTAAAAGAGAATATTGGCTCCCTGTTAAATCCAGAGTTGAAGAGTCTGGTCCTAAAGACCTCAAACTATCATATTATCCTAACAAAGCACTTCATTCCCTCCATGCTGAATGTGAGGCAGAGCCTTCAGTTGTCAGACCCTTCTCCTGTGGGACTAGCTCCCAGTTTGGGATCAGTAGACATGTTTATATGTCATTACTTATATGACATTACTTGTTGATGTTGTTTCTCAGGCATCTAAATGATGTCATAGAAAGAAGTTATCCCTCATTTGTCCATGTTAGGAACAGAAGCTCGGTGCACCTGCTGTTGTTTTGGAGGGGCAGCCAGTCAGAAGAGAAAAGTGGAGCTTATCCTGAACTATGTGGCTGTTTAAAGCTGTGAATCACGCAAAGCAACTCGAGTAGAGTCTAAGAATAAAAAACATGGAGGTGGAAATGAGCAAAATAAGTACCTGTTAAGTTACTGTACCGAAATAAATAAGCTGACAGCAGTATTGTCAGTTATTTTTGCCATGTTGAGTCTAAGTGAAACGGAAGTTTGTAGCAGTGTTGTTTTAAACATGAATTTAAAGCTCCTTAGCAGGAATTTTTCCATATGTTCCTGTAACTTGTATTTTTAGTTTCAGTGGAAACTGACTAGAATAAAATTACCTGAGTTTTGCTCCTATTTAATGTCATAAAAGAGATAAGGAGGCTGCAGACACTTCCGTGCAACCTGGTTGTGACGTGTGTGTCTGTGTTTTTTATTGTGTGCACATGTAGACCATGGCAGCGACACATGATCACATCCTGTCCTTTTGTGTCCAACAAAAACACTTTATTCTTTTGTTTTTCTGCCCGCTCCTCTTGGTCATCATCAAGGCCCGGATTTTTTTTGTTTTGTTTTTTTTGTTTGTCCTCTTCTTCTTCTTCTGCTTCTTTTATTTTCTGGGCAGGGCTGCACAAGCAATTACAAAAGCATCAAGGCCTAGCCTGTATAATTTGTGTGGAATTTTTGTTCAGGGCCGCTTCTGTGTGAGAGCAGCCTTTCGGAGAACGGCCTCAGCTTTGAATTATGGGCTGGGATTGGGGTTTGGTTTTATTTGAGCTCTCTTTTTCCAACAAACCCAAACCATTTAAATTGTTTTTTAATTTTTTTTTTTTTTTATGAGGAGCTTGGCTGACACTGAATGATCCACATGTACGTCAGGAACAGATCATCAACTCTTCCGCTAGATTTTCCAAGAATCTTTTTACTGGTTTTCTCCCAAGACTTTTTGGAGCACATCCAGCAAAGACTCTCCTGTTAGCCTTCTTCCACTCTGCTTTGTCTCCCCCATCTCTCTCTAACCAGTGACGCTTTATTCCTGTGTGGTGGTGGTTAATAAGGCCTGTCCCCTCGCTCCTAGCTTCCTCTGATCTCCTCTCTGTTGGGGAAGGAATTGTGGAAGAGCTAGAGTAAGTAGGTCAAGTGCAGCTTCTTGTAGCACTATCACTTCTGTATTTGCATAAAAGCGACTCAGGGTTTTCGACTCACTTTCCAGCTGCAGTTTGATTGGATTGGCTCTCTTGGTTGACTTTTTTTTTTTTTTTTTGGAGAATATTTTTTGTTATACGCTGCAGCTCTTTGTGAAGCAGAGATGCAGTTGGCAGCGGGACACAGGAGGAGGTGGAGTGATTTGTTTCTTTTTTTAAGTTGCTGCTCCTTATGACTGTTATTATGGGAAAAACGAGAGCAGCCAAAGCGTTTGTCAGCATAACATCCAAAGAGAGAAATGGAGAGAGAGGCATTTCTGTGTATTTGCCACAGACTGTATGTAAAAGATGGACAGAGCCACCATGAAGCTTTAAATGGCTGTGCAGAGGTCAGGTCAAGAAATACACATGTTTGCACTCTAACCTTAATTAGGACAAACAAAATTACCGTGACCATGTCCCATTAACTTGCAGTTTCATTGCCTTTGAAATGATTACTTCGAAGATAATAACCAAGAACTGCGACTACTTGCAGTCAGTTGCCATGCTCAAAGCGATTTTGATGCATCTGGACAGTCATAAACAGCAATAAGATGGAGCAATTCCATTGACAGTGGGATTAACTTTATGATTCTTAGTCCTGTTTGTGATAACATGATGATTAACTGTGGTAAATCTGCAAAAATTGCAGTTCTAGAGCCAGGAACTGCAGTTTTTGCACTTTTGTGTTTGCTTCATATCCTGGGTGTTTCTGCTTGGTATTCACAGAGGAAACGGTAACGCTGCTAATATTTAAACTGTTGCTGCATATTTCTATGTAAATATGATCATTCTGTCAATTAAACTCGATTAGGTTTTAGTGAAGACGCTAATGCATTTGTGACCGAAAGGGATGATTATTCAGATGAATGAGTGTTATTATCATGGAAAGCAGATTAGTTATGTTTTTGTTTTTTCTTTTAAGTCAGTCTATATTAACCTGTGATTGGATGATTGAATGGTTGGAGCTTTGGGCTTGTTTGGTTCAGTGAGTTTACGCTGGTGTAAAAGCTCTCAGCTGAGCTCAGTTTAGGACGACCTGTGGTTTAAAGCTGTATGAATTTTGGTTTTAAATCTTATAGCAGATACGTGTCGTTTCAAGTATTATTAGAAACGCTAGCTGATCATGAGAACTGGCTGGGAACTGAGCTGCTTTCAGACCATAGTTCTGCACCCAGTTAGCTTTCAGTGGTTGTTAGTGCAGCGTCACCTCTTCTTGTGGTCTTTTTTTTTTTTCTCTTTCAGTCTCTTCAGTTTCTCTGTAGATGTCCTCAGCTGTGTGGTGGATGACAGGTAGTTGAGGGGAATTTCTCATGAAGATTTTTAGAGTTCCTTCTGATGATTAATAAAGCCTGGGCTTCACTTGCAGTTAACCTCTCTGGAATTTGTTCTATCTATTTATCAGTGTTAATGATTCTTTGTAATTTAGTGGTGCTGCATCATATATTCATACACCTACACCACTCTTGCTTCCTTATATGTTAGGAAAGCACCTACTGTGTAGTGGGAGGGGGAAAAGACCCTAAAATCAGTTCTAAGAGCCGCGATGGTCTCCAGTTTCTTCCGGTGTTACTAAGTTTCTACGTATGTGTAGCATATTCATCATCAAATCTTCCATCTCAATAGTCATACTGATCATTTGTCCCTGCAGTGACACATAGCAGTACTAGTGCAGCAAAGGCAGAGTTAGGAGGAAGTTGGTGCGGAGGGCGCTGAAACGGATCTGACTTATTTTGACTCATTTTTAAATTTAGCATTTAGCTACACTTTAATTTCATTTTCGGTCACTGTTTGGTTAAGTGTAGGAACAAAACCTACTTGGATGGGAAGGAAAAAACGAGTGGTCACATTTTGTGTTTAAACAATGCTAACAGTTACCTCTGTATAGAAGTCTGGACCGGCTCTCTGTTCAAAGAGTCCGAGTCTAGGGGTATTACCACAGTAGGTTAACAGAAACTGATTTAAACCTATGATTGGGGGGGATTCACCCAGCACTCACTACCTCCGTCTGAAAGCCTACCCTGCAGTCTGCTAGATGTTTCACCCCATTAGCAACCCTGAGTAAGGCGCAGCCACATTCACTAACGGTGGCTCTCTCCTAATGATCTATGGCACTTGCTGAGATTGACCTTAGTGGCTTGGAAAATCTTGGAAAGCTCCAGGGATCTGTTAATTTTAGGCCAGAATGACCTATAACAACCTTACAAAAGTAAATGTTTATACTCATACCCAGGTTTTACGTTTACATTTGAAAAGAATGCAAAAAAGGGAATGTCCCGTTTCAAAACTCAAAATTCAAAGAAAAGTGAAAATTGTAAAAATGTAAAATAATTCAGTCTAAACTGCTGCTAAATACCTGTTGCTGGTTTTGATGAGGTTTTGGTGGAGGAGAGAGAGAGAACACTGCAGGAGTAGCTAAATTCCCTCCGTGCTGGATGAAAACATTTATTTTTTTAGGACGTGGAACCCCTTACAAAGTTCCCAAAGCTTCCTGTAAGTCCCAACCCACGATGGCGGCAGTGAGCAGATCAAATCTTAAAAAAATGTGAATTTGTAATCCACAAGAATAGCAACATTTACAGCTGCAGAAGAAACAGCGATTTACTGTAAAATTGCAGAATCCTCTTTGTAAATTCATAGTGAAGTTCATGAGGACATTTTAACCTGTCAACAAGACATCCAGAAAATACAAAAATTCATAAATTGTAGGGTTAACATAATTAGGGTAATTATTTTGCTTGTTTACATTATTGTATTTTGCACAACTCTGTTGCTTGTGAAGCTCGCACACAAGAATTTCACTCACATGTGCTGTACCAATGTACCTGCACATGTGATGTGACAATAAAAGTGATTTGATTTGATTGATTTGTAATTAATAGTTTGGAGTTAAGTGTAGATCAGTGTGCAATAATGTGCCTGTCAAAATGCAGATTTCATGAAGTAAAAATAAAATGAATTTTTCTTTAATTTTTCTCTTCTTGAACAAATATTTTGTGTGAAAGTTTAAACGAATCAAATTAGATATCGAGGTTTAGTAGTACGGATGTCATGAAGTACAAATACAGTTTGTGTACTGTAAGTAATCAGGAAGTGAGCCAGTTTGTTGTCTTGAATGATAACATGCAATGTTACTGCTTGTAATTATTATGATAAAAGAGATAGAAAGAGACTAAGGTAACATTTGATAAGCATTTTTTAAAAAAGTGAAGACAAATACTGGCTTCTGATTATCTGCGATAATGAAGACTGGCACCAACAAAACTGATAAAGGTGCTTCCCGTCAGGCCATATAACTTTGTTTTCAACCTCTTGGCTTGAATGCAAGAATCAAACTGTGACTAAAAGTCATCACGGTTTATTTTACTAACACTAAAAGCAAACAAAATTAAAAACATGCCAGCATGTTTTACAAGTCCTTAAGGAACTTCAAAGTCATGCTTCTGCAGCAGGGAGCACGTTGCATTAAATTGAAGTATGTTTCCTGCATGTGGGGTTAGACAAACCACTGCTGTTATATTTTTTGTGTGCGGTTAAATGTCATGGAAGCAGAAAGCTTAAAAATACCCAAAGTTAAATAGTTAAAGGCTCCCTGTAACACAGGAAGGCCAGTGAAAGGGCACACTCCTACATTTACATTGTGCTCCTGGACTACAGGTGTGAAAGTCCATTGTGTTTAATTATTTACCACTCAGCAGACATTTCCCACCTCTCCTCCCTTACACTTCCTGAAGATTTACCACCCAACCTCCTTGCATTTAAAAAAAGGCCCAACCTCTGTACTGCATGAGTGCTCCTTTTATTTAAACAGGCTAATATTAATTTAGTTGATTATATGCATAAGCACCATACTATACCTCATACAAAGAAGCTGATTCTGGTCGCCACTTTATAAAGTTAATTGCTATGACTGGAGTAGTTTTAAAGAAGGTGAAATATGCGGCCTCGTAGCTCCACTTCCTCTAACTTGTGTACATTTAGACTATTAACCTGTACAATATTAATAAATGCTGTTGTAGTAAATCCCAGAATCAGATCCTATTGATAAAAATTTAATTTTGTACGTTATTACCTTTAAGAGTCAGACAGGAGGATTATTTCAGAAGAAGGATGCCAGAAATTTAGTAGCCAGCACCAGTAGAACTGTTCAATTCTTAGTTTGATACCAAAGCACAAAGATGACCTCACATACTTCAACAATAACTCCTTTATTAAAAAGCTGTTTTAAAACACTGATGTGATGGCAGGTCATTGAATTAATATGCTAACGACATATTTTGTAGACAAGACACAAACTAAAATGTGAGGATGGTTGCAGACTAGTCTACTAATGTAACAGTTGCATTACATTAACATAAGGATTTTATGTTAGGCTTTGCAAATGAAGCCTTTGGAACGATGATTTCACAACCAGAGCGTTTTGCATTTCAGGATTCTTCAAACAGATCTGGAATGATTTCCTCTCTTGGTCCAAAAAACACGATAATATTGTTTGCATAGTATCTTTTTTCCAAATGACTTATCTTTAATTCGACTTTAAGCCGATTCTGCCTTACATCTTTAATCAGTTGCCATCTTCCATTTGTAGTTTTTTCCTGTACTTGTGGGCTTCCTTTTTTCTTCTTCATTGCTGGACAAACTCCTACGTCAGAAAGTAAAACGCAACTGTGTACGTAAAATCGGTCGCGGTCTATAATTTGCAATAGACTTTAAGCAGCAGTTGCTTCTAAAGAAAGATTTTGTATCTTAACGTCTCTCACATAAGAGAAGTGCTACTGCTGTTTTTATAATTCATGTCAAAGGTGGTGAAAATGTGGTTTCTCTGCGTGGCTGCAGGATGTGGACAGGCGCACACAAACTCACCGAGAACACACTAACAAGTCTAATTTCTGTACAGGCATTACAACATGTAGATATAGAGAGATGTAGACTCATGAGTTTCCCACACAGCCCTCAGACACACATGTGCACCCCTGCAAAGTCAGTGTAATTAGAATTCAGCCAGCAAAGCCCCACTATCATAGTCATGTTTAATTTATTGTGTTTGTGTGTCTTTAGAGTACATGAAGCTGAAAATACTAGAAGCACAGGACGCTAACAGACCGGGCTTTTTTGGAAGTTTATAAAAAGAAACCAGAGCGGGGCGAGTGTAAGGAGCAGGTAGAAGATGCTCACTTTTATCAGCTGCACCGTTTCCCCCGCTATCTGTTTGAGATTCATCGTTTCTCGGGGTTTTAACTGGCTCAGTATGGACCTTTTGTGGGGTGCTGCATAAAATGAAGGCAGTAAGGGTGTTATTTACAGAAAATGCGTGCCTTTTATTGCAATTCTTGGTAATTTGTTAAACAAATGTGTTTCATAAATACAAAACTGTGTTACAGTTCAGGGTGGTCTCCTTTAAAGAGGAGGTCAAAGCCTTTGTTGATTCCTGGATTTATTTGTTTGCTTGCATTTCTAATTAAGCAGGTAAAATCATCTGTGAAACCCACCACGCTGTCACGATAACTGAACACTTCGGCCTCTGCTTCCTTGATAACAAATGCAAAACACAAATTCTGGGAATACGTGAATTTGGTGCTGGATGTAAATTTTATTCAAATGCTCTCTCCATGAAACCTGTGTGCAATCCGCCTCAGTGTTCCCACGGTTGATAACATCAAGGCCACGGACCGGGTGTCCTGTATGTAAATTGTATTTCAGTAGCTGCTCTTAATAATTTGCTTTCCTCTTTACACGATCAAAATCCTGTGTGCTTCTCTGCGTCTCTGCGCTCTCCTTCCCCTCGGTCACACATATTCATGGCGCCTGTCACCAGGGCAACGAGAGCCGCGGCCATTCAATCCCATCATTAGGATTCCTGGATAAGGACACAGACTGTCTCTCCGACTCTCTCTCTCTCTCGCTTCGTCACACACACATACACATTTTGACGTCAGCATTGATGTTGCAGATCGTGTAATTTGTAGGTAGGTGGAGCAGCGCTTCGACGCGACTGACGTAAAAGTAAAACGCAGCCTAATAAAGATGTTGGGCGTCAAAGGCGAGCCAGTTCTGTAATCAGCAAAGCGGAATCTGTGTTTTTTTTTTTTTGTGGGTGGAGATGCAAACAGCTCAGCACTCTGATGTTTAAGAGAGGCTGTGAAAATCAGAGGTTAGTTCTTCTGCTGCGTGACTTAAAAAAATATAATAAGAGAAGTAAAAGATTCTCATGCATAAACACCCAACCCAAATTCACATTTTAAGATCTTAAATCATTGTTCCTCTTTACTTCACTGTAAAGAAGTGTAACTAAACACTCAATCTCAATCTGAGATTCCTTAAGAACAGGAAGAAGAGAAAGAATTTTAATAATACACCTCAGCTTTTTTAGGTTATAAAGAAATGCTGATGTAGTAAATCTGAGAATATCATAAGAACAGTTCAGTTGGCTTTGATTTTAAGTGAAATGTGTAAAATTATCGAACAAGTACTGGCAGCGCATCACTTAGATTTGTGTCCTTTTATTGGACAACAGAAATTCACAGAAAATATCAGTTTTGTTGATTTTCATTCTTTAAATAATGGAAAATGAAGAAAAAAAAACCCATAAACTTTTGTCACTTGATGCAACTTTAACAATAAAAAACACCTAAATTATCTATTACTTACATATTGTGGTGTATGGTAGGCCATCAATATTCAATTTGCTTGTAAAACAGACAAAAATACAGATAAAAATCCAAAATCTACGACCTTCTTCTTTGCACCCTGCCATCCCTCGCCCAGATTAAACCCTGTTCTGTTCTGGACTGTGAGCTGTTCTGTATCAGTATTAACTTCATCCTAGACAAGGAGGAGATGCAAGTGCACAGTTTTCCTAAATACTCTTAAAAATGCCCAAATTTTGTCAGAAACTTTTTATTCCTATATGCATGAGTTGCTGCTGTGTGATTAGATATTCGTGTTAAGTGGCCGTCTATGTATTTGTAAGAGGTGCATCGTTAAATTGCACCGATATCTTAGTGTAGTTCATAAACTGGGCATTTTACAAAAACATAAATGTAGCTAAAAACTCATCATCTGTAATCAGCTGTGTTTGTTTCCACTGATCCTTTAAAAACATCAAATTTAGTTGTGAGGGGTGTTAAGTTTGGAACATTTCCTAACAAACACACCTCACTGTGCCTATTAGTCATTAGTTGTTTGGTTCCTAACGGCGCAGAGAAGCTGGCAACAGAAGGGAAATGCAAGCAGTAAGGACAGGAATATGAGATAACTGGCAGTACTGATGATACTGGGCACACTGATTGTTACACTGATGAAAGATCATTGACGTTAAGTTATATTTCCTGTAACAGGAAGTGTGAAACGGCACGTACGAGGTGTTTTATGCCTTAAGCTAGACTTTTCACTTTACTTGCACTGAGCACGTAACTTAATCTAGAGATTATTTTTTACAATAATTGCTCTTTATTTTTATTAGCTGAAGTGTTTAAAAGTTTAAATGGGGAAAAGAGTTAGAGTGTGTGTATGTGTGTGTGTGTGTGTGTGTGTGTGGGGGGGGGCAAACCTAGCTATTACACTTGCATATAATCAACAGTTTGTGTTTAATGATGCTGAACTTTGACCCACCTTGGATGTACATGGTGTTCACCTTTTTTGACTACGTGATATCTTTCTCGTATGCCGCCTTGTAAATGGGTCAGTCGCTGACTCATCTCAGATCCCAAAGTTCATTAACCTCCTAAGACCCGAACTCTTCCACGGCATGCATTTTTAATTTCTCTTTGATATTTGGGCTGATTGGGACCCGGTGATTGTAAAAACAAAGAATTACCAGATTTTTATTTATTAATTTTTTTTTTTTTACCTGATTTTTGTTTCTAAGAAAAATGACAGCCACATATGAGGATATGCATTTGAAATTTCGATAGAACAGTAGCTGTATAATGTCCTCGTAAGTGGATATCAGGCCCCTGTAGAGCACAATTGAGTATTTTGGTCTAAATAACCCAAAATGTGATGTCCACATATGTGGATGCCAGGTCCTAGGAGGTTTATACAGTGGCTCCAACTGCCCGTCCAAACCGTAAACAGTGCCGGATGTGTTCCTGTAAAAAGATTTATTTAATCACCTGCTAATAAATGCTCATCAAATCCACGGGGAGCCACCGGAGTTGGGCAAAAGAGCCTCATGAGGCGAGTTTGCAGCCCCCTTCATCATTTAAGATTCTAGAAGCTGGATAGTGAAAGCTTTTTAAAAACAAGGGGGGCAAACACGATTGTGATCCAGCAGATTTCTTCACCTGACAAATATTCGTCATTGTGTCATGTGCCTTGTCTTGATTGTGGCTTTCCGGACACACCCGACCATCAGTACTTTCACATGAGAGTCCAGCAGAGAGCTTTAAATGGCCTGACTGCTCCCACAATGACCGTGTTTTTGTGCGCTGAAAGGTTTCGATCTCCACCCTGCTGGTGTCACCTTTCATATAAAGTGTGCGCAATTACATTAGAGCGTGCCACGTCACTACGTGAGTGAAAGCGTCCTTAGACGGAGCAAAAGGGTTATTAAAATGATCTCAGGCTGATCAATAACAGTTGTCGATGCAAGGAAATAGAAGCAATGTCTTCCCTGTTGCATCTCATTTCTTATCTGTGAGATGATCTGTGAGCACTGATAGCACAGGGAGGATTAAATACACAAAACATACACGCACAAGGCTACAAAGGGCATACTATTACAACTGTGACTCACTCAGTCTTGAGTGTAAATACTGATTTTCACATTTGGCTCTGTTTGCTGCCCACGCTGCCAACCCCAGCCTCGAGTGTCAGCCACCTACACGCGAGTTTCCACATTTATATCAGTGTTGTCATCACTGATGATCACTTGAAGCGCTTCCAAATGCCGGACCGTTTCCAACTCACACGTGATGCGAAATCTACACAGCTTTATAAGAACCTGCACATATTTATTTTTGTTTTCTTTCTAACCAAAATACTTTAGGACACTGGTATCCCAAAGGTTGGATATTTGGTCCAGAACTGGGCGTTGAATCCAACAAGTTAATTTATCTGCTGTCCCTGTTGTAAAATGATTGAATGTAATTTGCTGCTGGGTGGTGCTGGCATTCAGCAAATCTGACTCATAATTACTGCATAGAGGTTTGGGTACTGCACCAACATTAGCTAATGATTAAGAAAAAAAGACAGCGCGTTTCATTTTTCATGCGTTAAATGAAACGCTTGTAGAGTGATTTCAAAGGGCACTTTTTGTGTTTTCACCAGTTGATTGTCAGAAATTAACATTCGGGGTAACATTCAAGAGTTCTCCGGGCTTACTGGAGCTCTTTTCTTTGGACAATGGCTACTTTTACACTCATCTTCGGTCCAGTCCTTTTACCTGACCATTTTCAGAAGATTGTTAGTCGTTTGTTGTTTGTTAAGCCGCATTACACTGTCCTATGAATTGTTCAAGCAGAAAAAGAGATGGACCAGTGTTGTGTCTTCAAATAGCAGACTGCTTAGTAAAGAACCAATTCTCAGTTGTATTATAAGCCAGTATGACAGAGAAGAAATAATGTTTTCCACGTGTCCTCAAAATTTGAGGAAATTGGACAAGTGGATGACAAGAGAAGAAGTGTCTAAAACTATAGTAGATGAACAGTGTCTGAAAGTCACGTCCTCAGGAAATGGGAAACAGCAAAGACCTGATGCAGGACCTGAGAGTTGCATCTGGTCCAGTTCATTTATCTGCTGTTCACTGAAGTCTCAGTGGTCTCAGTGGAAGGGTGGTTGTCTGGAATTACTACTTATGGAGGGTAAACGGGGAGAAAAAGCTCATGTATGGCAGATTACACAAGAACTGGACTGAATATCAGTTGTAACAGGAATCCAAATTTGTATGGAGGAAAACAGGAGACAGGTGAGCGTCTACAGCTGTCTGTAAAACATGGTGGAGGCTCTGCCAGGGTTTGGGGCTGCGGGGATCTTGTCGAAACAGATGAAATTATGAATGCTGAAAAGTGCATTCAGATTTTGATCAAACATGTAATACTGTCTGAAAAGCTCCCCAGAGCTTTGACTTCAACATTACTGAAGCAGTGTGGGATAATCTTGACAACAGCAGAGAACAGCAGCCAACATGTAAATAAGAAGTTTGAATGTCCTTCAGGAAGCCTGGAGAACTATTCCTGGAGATTACCTAAAGAAATTACAAAAAAGCTTTCCTAAGAGAGTTCAGCCTGTGTTTAAGAATAAAGGTGATCTTGCAAATATTGTCTCTGAAGCTTGTTATAGTTGTTTATTTTCTTGTTTCAGTACATTACTGCAGCTATTTCCCATTTTTCTAGCAAGATCTAGGGAAATGAGGGGTGGCTCATGAGTTTTGCAGTATAGGGGAAAAGATGATTCTGATAGTTAGGGTTAAGGTTGTCACCAGTGATGACTCCATCAGTTGGTGATGTTATGGTGTTAATTTTTCTTAGTTAAGGTTTTAAAAATAAATCAACAAATCTCCTGTTGACTGTATAAAGCAGGTATTATTAGCAAGTTTGGAGTGAAAGTGTCAGAGCTAGTAAAATAGAAGAGTTCCAATCCGGTTGTTCAGTGATGACGCGACGAATCCTACTTCCGGGTCTAAAGTAGTCTGCGTTTAATATGGCTTTTGTGTTGTTAACATGTTTAATGTTATGTATTTTCTTCTATTTGATCTCAAAAAGCTCCTAAAACAGTCAATGATCACTGTTGACCTCCCTCTGCTTTTATTACCACTAATCATTTATTTAAGCTCAGTTTTTAAAACCTTAGGATGTAACTACAGCACAGCCCATGCAGCAGTATATGAATGACTAACCTCGTATTGTGGATGGATTATCTCAGTTGTTCTCCTGGCTGAAGTTTGGTCCTTTTACAGCATCCTGCCATGCGATTACATTTGTTCCTGACCACCGAGAACACTCACGTTAACTTTTATCGAGTGGAAAAAAAGTTAGCTTGTTTATATTATGCTAACATAGCTGTGTCGCTAGCAGTCACGTAGCACATCATTATATACCAGCTAGCCCAACTTCAGTAACCCTACAAACATCACTGCAGTTTAGTTTTCTGTCTTCATTTATGTTGGAAGTGATAACAGAGCTGTACGTTTTAATTTTTTTCCAAAACCCCGCAGTCAGGACATGCTATATTGTATTTAGATAGAAGCTAGCGAGCTAACTCCCTGCTAACTTCTAACTCCGTTAAATGTCATAAATTCCGTTTTCATGGATGCCTGGATGTTAAACTCAATTGTTACACCTGGTAGAGCAGAACGCTGATCATTTTATTAAAGATGAAAGACTTTAGACAGTTTTTCAACTCTCAGTAATGCCATAGTGATCATTTGATATATGGACCTGCAGCGGAGTTTAGACCCAGACACGGCTAGTGACGTCAGACTGAACAACCGGATAGGAACGTGAAAATGTGATTATCCTCTTTTTGATAATCATGCACTTACTACTTTGTGTTTTTTGGCACTAGTTATCATAACTACGTTACGTTTTGTTATCTCTCTTGTTGGTGCTAATGCCTCTGCAGCCAGACTCTTCAGTCGGGTCATTGTGGTGCTGTTCTAATATTATCTACCTGGCTGGAGATTAGCTCTAATCAGGCACCAGGTCAGTCTTCTTCCAGCAGCCTTGCATGCGTGTAGTCCTTGTGGTGGGCATCAGTGTGCCAACATTAGATCCTGATGACTTGATTTTATGTGTTATTGAATGGACAATAGGTATCAAACACTCTTCTACACATATTATAAATGAACAGCTGCATGGTTAATACCAACATGACTGTACACGCCGCACCCTTCACCACCTGGAAATACCGACATAAGACTGGCACACCGTGTAAATACAAACGCACCCATGCTGCAACAAACTCAATAGGGCTGAACTATTGTGCTGAAGCTCTGCTGTAAGTCTGCAGCCTTCCAGTTCGGTGTGTCCATTCAGCAAGAGCCACTTTTCACCAAACGAGGACACGCCATGCTGGGTGGCCTGGAAAAAATGCGTGGCACTGCTCCCATCTCGCTTATTGGCCGAAGCACAATCATAAAGACGTAATCTCATCAGCTGGCTTGCCTCTTCCTTTTCTCCCTTACTTCTTTTGTTTGTCTTTCTCTTGCGTCTGTTTGTGCTTCGTAAAGCATGAAGAGCAAAAAACACAGCTGATGAAACTTAGGGTGGAAACAACTTGTGGAAGAAATCTGATTTATTGAGCTCTAAATGAATATTTTTTTTCTTCAGTGCAAGAAAAGCATCAACCACACTGCTGAAATGATATGACTTCACCTATATCTTTCAGATTATCAAACAAATGTTAATATTAGACAAAGAGAACCTGGTTAAATACAAAATATGCTTTTTAATTGATGATTTAATTAATTAAAGGGGAAAAAAAACAAACCAAAAGTAGTTTGCCCCTAAACCTAATAACTGGTTGTGCTACCGTTGGGAGCAACAACGGTAATCAAGTGCTTGCAGTAACTGTCAGTGAGTGTTTCACGTCTCTGTGGAGGAATTTTGGCCCTCTCGTCTTTGCAGAATTGTTTTAATTTGGCCACATTGAAGAGTTTGCCAGCACAGCCATAGTCATGCCAAAGAATCTCAATTGGATTTAAGTCCAGACTTTGACCCAAAACCCAAAAGCGTTTGTATTATCCTGCTGCATAACCCAAATGAGCTTGAGCTTCAAGGCATGAACTGATGGTCGGACATTCTCCTTCAGGATTTTTTGGCATTTTTTGGGTGGATTTTCAGAATTCACAGTTCCATCAGTTACAGAAAGCTGTCCTAAAATAGCAAAGCAGTTCCAGACCATCACACTGCCACCACCATGTTTGACTGTTGGTGTGATTTTCTTTTTATTCAATGCTGTGTCGGTTTTATGCCAGATGTAACAAGACTTAAACCTTCCAAAAAGTCCTGTCAGCCCACAGAATGTTTTCCCAAAAGTCTCGAAGATCATCAAGATGTTTCTTGACAAACCTGACACAAGGTTGTCTATTGCAGTCTCACACACTGTCCCATATTTGAGTGCTTTTTCAGTTCAGATCAATCAGTAACTTTGCTTATAAAATGCACATCATCATCTGACTTTTGATCCACGAAGTGAAAGTACATCAGCCTTCCAGGAAGTCTTCATCATAATTAAGCTTAACTACTGGTTCAAAAACAATTAATCTTATCACACAGACGATTCTTTACATTTGGTCTACATGCTGTGCACGCTGCTTGGCAACAGCATTAAAACCACCTGTCTAATGTAGTGTAAGTATTTGTCAGAGCCCTAACTTCAGTTTGTGAAGTCCTGTTACGAAGCCTCAAGTGTTTTTGCCATCTCCATCTTTGTGTTTTGAACCCTGGCAGAAATCTCACTGAAACGGCACTTGTCAGTCACAAGTTGTCAGTCACAAGTTGTTAGCCAGCAAATATCCCCTCGGTAATCCCCCTTTATGAGACTTTAGTGAGATTTATATTTCCGCATATGTGGCCTCTCTAGAAATGTCACTACACGTTGCATTGACATGAACCCGAAGAAAATGGGGCACCAGTAACCAGCTGCACAGTGTTGATGTAGGCTGCCACAGGTTCCACTAAAGGATGGTGGTAACTTAAACTACTCTCGCAGTCTTTTTTTGACACATGGGTGTGTGCAGCCTGTTGGAGGTAATTTTTCAGGACTCTGGCAGTGCTCGATCTGTACCTCCTTACACAATGGAGCAGATACCGGTCCTGCCCAATGACCAGAAGTTGCCATCGGGTTGCTGAGTGCTTTCTAGGCCTGTGTGACTGTGACCTAAGTTGGACCCTGCCTTACTCGCACGTTGTGTGTGCAGCTGTCAATATGTGCATCGCAAAGTGAATAAAAACACAGCATAGAAATACCCACTTTATATGAAAAAATGAAGTGTAAATGTGTGTTTCAGGTGATTCGTGCACTCATATTTAATTTTTTGTAAGTGAGCAAGAGGGCTGTCAAGTTCATTTTTAGGAATTTGTATGCAAAGGGGGCTTTTTGAAAGAGAGAATTATCCAACTCGTGAAGCTGAAATTGATCAATTCTAGATAAATTATAGTTTACAAAGTTCAAATTGCTTTGTATTTGTGTGTGGATTGAAGCATGTGCTCCAAAAGTTACACCGAAATTGCTGCAAACGTTTGTAAATCTTAGTTTATATAGCGTACGCGTTTGTAGCCTTTTTGAGACGTATTTCTCTCAGGAGGCCACTGCTGTTGGGGAGTGTCATCGCTGTGGGTGTTTGTGTGCTGGCTCAAAAAAGTGCCTGAAGATGACTGTTTTTCTAACGTTAAACTTTATCAATAAATAATATAAAAGTAGACTGTATATCAAAAAAATACCCTGCTGAAACAATGAAAAATGAAAAGCGTCTTTCTCAAGGCAAAGTGGAAATGAATCTAAATCAGTGTCCTGTTTAATGGCGTCTGTTTGGCACCCTGTGGTGAGCAAGGAGGACAGCAGGCGTGAGTATGGCCTGTCCCATAGCCTGAGGACAGAAGACGAATCGCTTCTGTCTCCATGATGCAGCCTTTTATCATAGAAAAAAGAGCCACACAACTAACTGCAGCAGGAAGGGAGCGGCCCCTAAACAAACATCCCCGTTAAGTTGTGGTCTTTATTAAATTGCACAGAATTTCGTTCCCCTTTCTTTTCTCCATAACATGAGAAAAGAAAGGACAGCTAAAGCAGCAAGTCAGAGAGAGAGGATACGGAGTAAGGCGCTGCAGAGGAGTCTCGTCTAACCGTCGAGTCTCATGTGAGAAGAAGAAAGACAAAAAGAAAAAGTGAAAGACTGTGAAAGGGGAAGCGAGCCCAGCAGCAAGCCTGATTTATTGATGGGACGTGCTGTTGGCATCCAGAGACTTCCTCTAAGTCGGGATGCCAGTTTAGCAAGGAAAACCTTTTTTATGTGGGGTAGGATTTAACAGAGGAACTTAAAAAAACGAGGTTTGGGGCTAAAAAATAAGAGATTTCTGGGAGCGAGGGCCCTTTTCAGAGATGCTAACACACTGTGTCAAGAGTGTGTGTACACAGGATTTAAATGACATTGTGGTTTCTGCTGTTACTACTGCTGAATACTGATGTTTCGTCATGGCTGTCAGGAGGCATATTTGGGAAAACAGTACTCATGATTAGTTTAAAAGTCACAGACTGAGGTTTGAACCATAGGCTGTATATAAAAGATGGGCGTAGCTTCCAGGTTTAAAGTGAATTACGCTGGCATTATCTCTAACGAACAGCAGGGGGAGACCCATCTAGTATGCACTCTCCCGATTAGTTTTGCTTCTCATTCGTTAGCTCCAAGTCTTAATGAATTCAGGATAATGTTAATTTTGTACATTACGGCCCACTAAGAGTAAAAATGGAGGGTAAAATGAGGCATGCTTTACCACATGGTGATGCCTATAAGCATGCAGTGCCTCTCAGGTCCTCAGTCAGACCCACCCTTGGCTTGTCATTTCCACACCAACTGTGGCTTTAGCTAAGGAAGTAGACTAGGTCGCCTGCTAACAGGGAGTCGCTGGTTAGGTCACCAGCTCCTCCAGTCTGCTCTCAAAGTGCAGAGCAAGATACTGAACCCCAAGTTTCCATCTAATACCATGATCATTAAAAACAAAAGTCTAAAGGCATAAATGATGTTTATGGATTTAGCTTGTACTGTAAAATTGAGTGTTGAGAGGAAGAAATAAGTCCTTTTATTTAAATGCTGAAGTTACTGTTACTTACCTATTAACCCCCACCCCTCATTTGTTTTGGACTTAACATGGATTTTTGTGCCATATTAATTTATTTCTTAATAATATTTTGCCTTGAAAAACAGACAAGACAAAAACTTTAAAAGCATTACACTCATCAGCTGTTCAGTAATGTGCTTTACGTGACATTAATACCAATAAGATAATAAGATTTGTAAAATATGCACAAATCCTACTGATATTATTATCTTAATATATGTTGTTATTTGTTTTTTTATGAGCTTTCTGTTAACCTTAATCAGATATTGGTAACTGTCATATCATCAGGATATGATAACGGACGTACGGCAGGTGTGGTTTGTCACTAAACTTCAGCAGTTAAAACTGATTTCTAAAGTTCGAAATCTCATAGATACTTGTCTGGATGTTCTCACACGTAAACACTTGACAGTGGTCGGGCGAGTCGGGTCAAGATTTTTGGCCTCATTCTCAAATTTCAGCATTTATCAATATTTTCTAACCTTCCATCCATCCATTCGCTTCCGCTTCTCCTTTTCAGGGTCGCGGGGGGCGCTGGAGCCTATCCCAGCTGTCATAGGGCGAAAGGCGGGGTACACCCTGGACAGGTCGCCAGTCTGTCGCAGGGCTAACACACAGGGACAGACAACCATTCACACTCACATTCACACCTAGTGGCAATTTCAATTATCCAATTAACCTATCCCCACAAGCTGCATGTCTTTGGACGGTGGGAGGAAGCCGGAGTACCCGGAGGGAACCCACGCAAACACGGGGAGAACATGCAAACTCCACACAGAAAGACCCCGGCCTGATGGTGGAATTGAACTCAGGACCTTCTTGCTGTGAGGCAACAGTGCTAACCACCGTGCCACCGTATATTTTTTATTTTTTATTTTCTAACCTTAACTACCATAATTACCAGTTTTCCAAGCCAATGTACAGAATAATAAGGAATTAAATGTACAGCTTTAAACAAAACATTTTTATAGACCTATTCCAATAGGCAGCTCTTTCGCTGAGGTGTGATCATACTTTGGTTTTCAGTGCTTAGTAAATACAACAAAATTCATTAAAGACTTAGATTTTTGTTGGGTGCCATCACTTACAATGTCGCCTTTGGCTATAACCCATTTATGGATGGGTTTTTTAATCATCCTCCACCTGCTTCTTCCATCAGCTTCTTTGTTACCTTAGCCAAAGTGCACAAGAGAGAGTAATTGTCTTCATAGTGTACACTAGAAGAATCAAGATTCTTGTTTTTCTTTACTGTGTATGTCTGTATGGATAGATATACCTGCTTGTATTTTTTGGGTAGTGTAAGAGGTTATAGAAACACTGTAGGATTACTGATCTACTGGATGGGTGGATATATTTCAGTGTATAATGCTGAAAATAAACAAACTGAACTCTTACTTTATGAAGGTGAACCTAATACAACATGTGTATATATAATGCACAGCTCACCTTATTTATTGCATCCTCTTTATAAAAAGACCAGTTGTCACAGACAGGCTGAATTTTGAACCTTGTGTTTAATTGCAGTCATTATATTGTTACACATCTTTTAATACATATTTATGGAGGCAGGAGGTCTGTCCATACTTAAAACCATTTTAACTTTCAATCAGTTTACAAGTGGTTTAGTATTATAGTTCGGCAAGATTTCTTTATCCTCTGTGCCACACCTGGAAACGCTCCTGTTCCGACTATCAATTACAGAGAGGACATAAAGGATCCGGGGGAAAGAAGTTTTATAATATAGGTTAACTGCGAGCTCTGAGTGGTGGAGGGCGGCCTTGTGATGGAGATTAGAGCAGATTTAGATCACGGCCTGCAGAGTTGATGGAGCCAGGTACAGCAGGTTAAGAACAGTCAGCTGATCGCCTCAGAGAAGACACAGACAAACAGCAGGTTTGTCTGTGTGTGTGTGTGTGTGTGTGTGTGTGTGTGTGTGTGTGTGTCAGTTTTGAATGCCATGGCAACTCAGGGGGAAAAAATACAAGCTTTTTGAGTTTGCAACGCCTACATCCGACCAGAAGACAGAAATAGGAACTTATTATAAACCATTTATAGACTTTCTGCCAACTTCAAAATAAAGCCCTCAGGAAGAGAGCTGCACACTTGACTCCAGAAAAATCATGTGCAGTAGGCGTGTACTGATGGCAAGATGGTGTCTTTGCATATGTTTGTGCTTTTTAATTCCTGTTAGCTTTCAGAAATGGAAGATGTATTTTAGCTTTAATTTGTATGAACTAGTGAACTAAGCTTTTTTTCTGTAGCCACAACATCTGACATGCAGGCAGTAGTGTGTGTAAGTGTGTACGTGTTGCTACTAATAAACATAAAATGCTTTCAGTGAGCCAGAGGAGCCGAGCTAATGTTGATAAATAATCAAATAGTCAAGTCACCTTCAATCCAAAACAGTCGCTGAATGACACAAAGTGCAGAACAGGAGAAACACAATCGCAAAATCTGAGGATATATTGACAGGAGTACTGACACAGGTGAGGCCCACACACAGTAGAAGAAAAGCCAGAATGGATGTTTCCTGAACTTGCATTTCTTTGAATAGCCAGCAGGGTAGCTTGTTCAGGATGTGATGATACGGTGGCTACGAACGTCTTTTACGTCCAGTCTACAAGGGAATGGTTTTTGAGAGCTGTGAAAAATGGGCAAACACATACAGAGATACCTGGATTTGTCGGCAAGATAGGCAGATCTGATTGCAGCACAGCTGATGCACATACATGTTGATCACACCACCTGTAGATTTCTGTACAGGCGACAGGTGGTGAGATGTCTCCCTTTAGAATAAATGCTCCCTGACAGCTTAAACCTCTGTTGCATTCATTACACAGCCCAGCAAAGTGCGAGGGCTCGTCTCACCCCGCAGATCTGTGTTTGCAAGCCTCTGAAGCATTGCCAGACAGGCGCGTCTCGCCGCATACTCTGAGACAATCAATCACAGGCCCTCGAGCTCCTGCAAGGCTGCCACCTGTCCCACTTAGAGGGCACACAAAGTACAGCACACGTAGCCTCAGATGAGTGAACAAACTGCAGCTGGCTCTGCAGGAATCCTAATTAAAAGCTTTGCTGAATAAGTTATGAAGAAGTGGGTTTGCATCGAGTTAAACTGCCATGACTGCAGTGTCATCAAATGACTGAGACACGCGATGCTCAGTATCGACAGTATAATTACGCAGCAATAAGGAAGTAATAACCTGTTCAGTTTAACTGGGCTCGTAAAACGAAGCCTTCTTGAAGGAGCCTGCTGCGAGTGTCAAGTTCAAATCTGTGCTGGGAAAGGAGAAGTTTGGCCTGTAAACAAATCAGGTTTATAAGTCAAGGCGGCGTTGCATCAAATTATTCTGCCAGGAAGTAAATAAATGCATGTTGGTAGAATTTGAGGTATTTCAGTTGTAGAAAGTGATTACAAGAAGCTCAATGTTGATTTCAAACAAAAACGCTTGAGTGAGATGCTGAATCTGGTGATGAGGTGTTATTGGTGTGTTTGTTAGCATTAGGAGTATTTCCAAGCAGATAACCAAGGGATTGGTATTCTTTTTCTTTTTTTTACTAAAGATAGGAAGTTACTCCAATTTAGAAGAGATTAATTTGTGTAGATGCTCCTGATCCAAATCCGGGAACTTTTGGAAAGATTCTTTATATTTATTGCAGGATATTGTGGGGCATAATTGGACATTTCACATCATATCTTCGCAAAAACATCAAGTTAGGAGACAGGAACTGAGCTCTTTGATAATGGTCATACATGTATGTTTCACTCAACATGAAACATACATGTATGACCATGTGGATTTACAGCAAAGGACTTTATATTTTAAGAGTTTAAATATTCGTAAGTATAGATGTTTAAAAAGAACAGCAGGTGATCACACCCATTTTTCTGCACATCTTTCAGCTGAAGATCTCCTTCAATGAGTCCAGCCTCCAGAGCACCTACGAGTATCCATCAGAAAGCAGCGTGTGGGACAGCGGGGAGGAGGAAGAGGAGGACAAACAAGATGAGAAGTTGGCAGACGAACAGCCAAGCATGGTAGGACGGATCCACATCCCTCGAGCCAGTTTGACCGGCTCGCCCTCCCACACCACCAACAGCAACGGTGAGATTTTGTGAGACAAAGAAGAGCTGGCTGTCAAATCTCCTTCATATACTCATGTTCCTCAGAGGATGACGATGAGGATTATTATTATTTTATTTATCATCAACACAATGTACCCTAAAATCCACTGGCTCAGATTGTACTTAATGGCACAGCTTGCAAGATAAGTGCATTTGCAGTCGCACTTATCTTGCAAGTTTTTTGTTTGCAAGGACGAACTTTTTTAGTTTTAGTTTTAAATTCTCACTTCAGACGTTAGAGGGTTACCTAGGCAACCAGTGCCTGGAGAGTTTGCAAGCGACCAGCCATGTAAATCAAACTTATCAAAGCGAATCACCTTTCATGATTGATCCAGTATTTTTAGTAGTGGGAGAAATTAACTACCTTTAAAAAACACACCCCTACTTTGTCTTCACTCTTGAGCTGCATTTACTGAACTTTTACTGTGAGCTGCCCCCAGATTAACTTAAAACCTTTACAGCAGTTTGCTTATCATGACAAGTTATATCACTTAAAAACATCAGGCTAGCCTGTCTGCATGAGCATGTTTGGTCAGTTTTCATCTTTAAGGCTTTAGGCTTTCAGTGCGAGCATATTTGTCATATGTGTAGCCTCATAATAATTTTAGAATGAGTTAAAAATCATGTTAATTGTTGCCAACATAGCTATGCTTTTAGGTTTATTCAAAATTAATTTAGGCAAAAACACCTACCAGACAGAGCACGTGCCACATTCTGATGCAAATTAGATAAAGCAGATGTTAACAGAATTAAAGGTTTAGCACTAAAAAACACTGCATGTGGAGCAGAGATTAAAATGGTGAAGTGCATTCGCATCCTAAATGAACTGAGGATAGGCTAGTGGTATTTTTATCTTTTTTTTTTTTTTTTTTTTTAAAGGGGGCTGGTTTAGTTTGTTTGGGTTTTTTGGGGGTATTTATATATCTGGGCAAAATGGCACTGAAAGATCAGACTGCTAATCTGACTACTTACCTACATGCATATATCCAGTTTTATCAAGCTTTTAGCATTCTGCAAGTTCATATTGGCCATAATAGGTGTGATGGCAGAGCCCCCTACTGGCTGCCCTGTTTACTACATCTGAGAGCAGCTGACTCACTCAGATATAATAAGCCCTTCAGCTAACAAGTGGATCCTGTAATAGCAGCATTTTTGGCCTTTTTAGGTAAAAAAGAAAAAAAAATTGAACCGGTGATTTTTGTATGTTTGTTAAACGTGATGACTATCGTGTCTCCTCTGGGTTACATAATGAACTATATTGTGCTTTGCCACTGGGAAATCAATAAGGAAGCTCATAATTGTAGCTCTAAATCACCAGATTATGTTACGCCCCTCTTCAACCTCTACTGAGGCTGTGCAAAAGTCTTTGGCGTTGCTTAGTAATTAAAATAAAACCAATGTTTCTAAGAACTCTGCTGTCACAGTCTCCACTGTGGTGCAGCAGGGCTGAAGCAACCTATTGTGTGAAACAACTTCATCCTCCAAGAAACAGTGGCCACTGTAATGATTTAACAACAGTGTATTCACATACTGTATCTCATAAAGCACAGTCATTAAAAGCAGCTCACATTCTTTATACCAAAAACACACTTGAAAACCTAAATGTCGGAATGACTTGGATAAAAATAAAAATGCAGGGGGGAAGTTACACAGTTAATATCTAATGTGTTTTAGTCTTATTTATTTATTTTTGTCTGCAGATCTGTCCAGCTACATTCCCAAGCACTCGGTGGACTTCAGCGCCTGGCAGGAGCACAAACACGATGACGGCATTAACCAGGAGGATGCCGCCTCCCAGCAGACACAGAGAACTGAGGAGGTCATGGTGAGGGAAACGCCTTCAGCTGCCATACTTAAAGTTGGGTTTCAGACTCCACAGGAGGAGATGTGACCCCCTGTTTTTCACCTCCATCGATCAACTCAAAGTATTTGATTTACAAATATATGAAACAGAGAAAAGCAGCATATTTTACATCCATGAAAGTTGGTATGTTGCCATCTTATGATTTAATGAATTTTGGTTAAAATTATAGATGGATTATTGATTATAGATGGCACATTAAGGTACTGGGTCCTAAACTGAAACTTGTGATACTTCAGCAATTCAGACTGTTATACACGGCATCATTTTATAGAGTTGTAGGTGATACATTTAATGTGATGATTAGGAAAGGTTCAGGCTTCAGAATGCATTGAACAAACAGTTTCAGACAGTGTTTTTCTTTTCCTATTACCCATGAATCTTCATTCAGAGGCATAGAGACTGGTTGGCAATTGGATGCTGGCAGTTGCTGGGTGAAATTGGTTTAAGAGAGGATGCTGCACTGTAAACCTCTGTGTGATTATTTTGGTCACTTGCAGATTGCCTTAACCGCCTGTAGTTTGCATTGAAGTTGCTGTCTTATCTTCAGACACTCGTCCTTTACTCTATGAAACTACAGCCAGCACATTCCAGAAGGTGAATGGTCTCAGTTACACTTTTTCAATTTGTCTGCAAACATTTGAAGATAAGAAGCAAACTACTGGTAATCACAGCAACCTGCTAGCAAACAAAGCAATCGCATGCAAGATTTCAGTGTGACCAACTTCATTCTAGTGATTGCAGCAACCTCCAGCGACCACATGTCAACCAGTTGGGGAATAGATCTGCTCATCTTGCAACCAAACTCATCTCTAGTGCCTAATATAGTCATTTTAGGCACTGAGGCCCCGCCCACCTGCTGTTCCAGCCTTATGTCTGTAAAGGGGCAGCCAATCAGAAGAAAGGTGACTTAAAAGTAGAGGACAGAAGGTGAACTGAGGGGCTGCACCAAAACTCATATAGTAGTTTGATTCTTTCTATTCTTTCTTTATTGTAGGGTATCTTAGATTACATAACTTTATCTAATTCAAAGTATTTCTTTCTCTTTTCTCTCAGCTCACGCCGGCGGACAGCTCCTCCCTCACAGACTACAGCAGTGAGCCCGCTCTTTACTTCTGATCTGCCTGACCAATCAGCTGTACAGTAGCATCGCAGCATCTCACCCGTGGGACCAGACTGCCTCCACCTCGACACTCCAGCCGACTATAAGCACATCTTCCTGACCAGACAGGAAACATGGGTGTTTTATTTTTGTTTTTCTGGCTGATTTCCTGCCACGGCACCGCCACACGCCACGTTACCAGCTGCGCATTGGAGCTGCCGGGTGGCTGGCGTTCAATGCCCACCTTCTTTCTGAAGCTGAAGCAACAAATCTTAAAAAGAAAAGAAGAAGGAAAAAAAAAAAAAAAAGCAGCTGGGCTGTCTTTCCCAACCCGTGATCCTCTAACAGACAGTTGATCTGTCAGCGTCCAGAATCTTCCTCCTTGCCACGCTGTAGAAGTTTTTGCTGCTTTCGAGGTTCAAATTTAGCTTCAGGTTTTATTTTATTTTATTCTTTTTGGAGGATGTCGACGAGGGAAGGAGCCGACAGAGTTCAGTGTTATCGTGGAAGCGTGTCATTACAGCAGATTGGCGGCAGATACACATAAAAATGGTGAAAGGGTGCCACAAATGCATTTCTTTGTTCTCTTTTTTTTTTCTTTTTTTATCCGCATGTTTTGATTTGAGTCCAGCACTTCTGTTGGTTCTGTCTTACTGTAAAGCTTCTCTATGCCTTTTTTTTTTTTTTTGTTAGGTTTTGTATATTTTCTGGCAGACTATGTACTGATTGAAGCTGCTGGATTTTTTTTTTTTTTTTTGGCAAGCAAACTTCAACACGCTTCACTTCTTCATGTGACGAGGGAGGAAACATATGCACCCCACGCCCCGGGATCAGTAGCACCTCTCATTCCTTATTAAATGCTTGATAAAGTGACCTTGGCCAACAATGTCTGTATGTCCGTATTGCTGAAATCACGTGTCCGTATATCTGCTCTGGAAAGCTGGTAGACCTCCCGATGCCTTTCCTCAGCTCTTTGTGTATTTATTCCTGCTTAACGTTGAAGTTTGCATGTCTGAAATCTGCTTTTTTTGAGGGGGGGGGTCGTTTTGTTTGTTTTTGGTTTTTTGTACAGATGTTTGCTGGTGAGGGCTCCGAAAGATCCCCGCCAGACCAGTCGGACCTCATCTACTTTCACATTCCACAGGGAAAGAAGGCGGTCCACTTTGAAGGCAACAGTGATTGTGATTGATCATTAAAAGAAAAAGAAAAAAAGGCGTTTTGTGAGAAAGAATGAAAGTGTGTCTGTGTGTGTCTGTCTTTTTTTTTTTTTTTTTATTATTCATATTTTTATATGCTCATAATGCCAACTGATTAAAGAGTTCCTGTAAAGGCCTCGCATCCACTCTTCGGCCAGTATTGTTGTACTGTCTCCACTGGGATTCATCTCTTCTGCTTATTATTTCATGTATTTTTTTACATTTTATTTCTCCAATCAGATGCAATTTGTTTCTTTGCCGTCAGGAGCTTTGTCTTTCTCTCTGATGGATTTACAACTTATGTTTCGTCCGGGAGTCTTGGTTGATAGATGTCTTTGCACTGTCATGCTTTTAGCTTTGTTTTGCACCTCATGAGGAAGTAAGAGTGGGCTGTAGAGGAAATGTGCACTTAAAAGAATGAGAAGCCTACAGACTGGTGACAAATTAGAGGAGAAGGTTAAAAGCGTCTCAATGACGTGCCTCCAAAACACGATGATGTCATCTAACACGTTGGAGACTGTAGCACTTGATTCTTAATGATGTCATCCTCATTAATCCATTCAGTGACATCCCACCTGTTTCCTTTCAAGATCGGGGAAGGGCATTATCATCCTGTAAGAGACCACTTCCATCAACCATGCCAGCAAAATTGCCCCCTGAGGGCATATATGGGGTTAAAGGGTTCAGGCTTTTCCTTTAATTTGTCACCAACCTAAATTTGGTTGAAGAGTTACATTTCAAAGAAAAGCCTGACTTAAGTCTAAGTCAGGGTTTTGATTGGGGTGGACTGATATATCAGTTTAGATTGCACTGATTGATATTTAGATATTCTGAAAGAAAAAAGGTGGGGATAATCTGTGCATTTCTAATTTCAATCCCATGTCTCAGTCGGCATGAATGAATTAAAATTTGAAATGAAACTCTTCAGCCACACACAGTTGAATGCATCGCGATGAATGCCATGACCACTTTGTTTTCTTTTGCCACTCTAGTCTTACGATTGTTTGGCCTTGTCACTGTGACCAAAAACAGCAGCCCGAAGTGCAGTTTCGCCACACAGGTCCACAGGGACTTCATCTTTGTCCGCCTACAAAATCTCTCCAACCCCCTGCTGGTGTACACCGATTTGAAAGAACCACGAACTTTGGATGTTTACTTCATGCGCTCAATGTGACTGCTCAGCACTGCTTCTGTTTCAGAAGACTGAATGTAATTTTTTTTTCAATAAATTTCCTGTGGTATGATTATCAGCTTACCAGAAAACATCACATTGAACAGTGAGCCCTGTTATTGTTTCTCCAAACTTTAGCATGGCTGGATTTGACCTTCAATACATTTCTCTGAAAAGGTCTCAAACTGGCAAAAAGTTAGTAATAATGAACACATTTCCATCTATTGCAGTATACATTTTACTTGGTCTGGTTCAAAATAGCTGGACTTTCTTTGTGTTATGTGGCTTGACAAAGCCTCAATTCCCAATCAAGCGATAAAAGCTTTCACAACAGCAGTTATCAGCTTCCTTTATTAGTCCAAGCTTTCTGCTTCAGCCTGTGTGCGCACTCACGTACAAGGAGGCATTGGACACACTTTGGCTTTCATTCTGCACAAAATCAATCAATTGAGCATATCCTGCTAATATTTTAGATATGAAAAGAGAGAAAACTTACAAAAAGACCCAGAAGTCTTCCCTGGTGCTGCTTAGTCAAGAGAGCCTTTCTGCAGAAAATCATTTAAACATTAAAGGGTACTCGGCCTGATGAAGTAATAGAAGAGGAAATCAGTTTTTTCCATCACCAACCAAATCTGTGCAAATTCCTGCTAGAAGAAAATGCACAGTTTGTGCTGCTGTAACTTGAAAGCAGAGCTTCATTCAGTGGTAGTGGTAATATGGCACTCACAAGATTGAAGGTATAAAATATATGAACTTGGAATACAGATCACCTTTAAATTTAGTTTACCAGATATAGTTTAAGCCTAGTTCAAGAGCAAAAAGCCAAATTTAGCCCATTGAACCTCCATGCCAGGGAAATAAAGCCTAAAAGTGAATCAGTAAATTCTGAAATCAAAACTCGTGAGGTTGGCTGCTCTGGATTGGGTTATGTGTCTGGCTTTTGTTACTAAAAGAAAGCCACCTCTGAAAACACTAAAAACTACGCTGGATTATACCTTGCTAACCCAATAATCTCTCCAATACACTCGACAATTCCCTGTCACTTGTAGCTGTGCAAACACAATCTGCAGAAACTCGACTACGGTGCGTCTCATGATCAAAGACAACAGATAATCAAGGATCACCTCAGAAAAAGCGAGGACCACTGATTGAAACTTGTTGTTCACTGTGGTGTTTACAGAGTGCTCTATCATATGAGAGGAAATGAATGAAAACTGCTTGAAACACAAAAATCTTGGGTATGTAAACGAAAACACCAAAAAAATGTTAAGTATGCTTGATTTGTAGGCATGGATATAAATCCTCCAAACACACTGATTAAAGGAGACCCATAATGCTCATTTCCATATTCTTATTTGTGGACCCTACCAGAATAGCTGTGCATGATAGAGAGGTTAAAGTAATTCTTAGTCTGAAATGAGCTGATTTAACTGCAGCTTACTTCTGATTGGCTGCCCCTCACAAGCAACCACAGGTGGGAGGGGCCTCTGTGCTCGAGATGACCATACTAGTGATATCCATGCTTTCTGATATCAAATAGAACCAAGAGTAGAAAAAA
Source organism: Aulonocara stuartgranti (assembly GCF_965226115.1). Classification (NCBI taxonomy): domain Eukaryota; kingdom Metazoa; phylum Chordata; class Actinopteri; order Cichliformes; family Cichlidae; genus Aulonocara; species Aulonocara stuartgranti. The sequence goes on along the minus strand of NC_138945.1, from coordinate 34,787,768 downwards.
CTGCTAGAAACTGAATGTTTTAAACAAACTTTTGTCTCTCAGAGTTTATGACCATAAAAGCATTGCGGGTCCCCTTTAACTGAGCCCTGCTTGGACCTCCTTTGGAATTGTGGCTAATGGTCACATGACACACCTGTGGATCCATCAACCTGTGGTAACTGCTGCCTCTGTTGACCAAAACCCACTCTGCGGTACTCTTTTTGCTCTCTCTGTGAACTGAAGGACCAAACTGTGGGCAAACTTCACTGATCTCGTCTTAAATGGCACCAGCAAGAACTTTTCTGATGGCCAGAGACGCAACACTCAACTTTAGCGCTTCTGAAGTGTACACACCGACTCTTGCCGCAGTGTCCCAACTCCGTCTTTGTCTATGCCCGATGCAAAATGAGCAGTTTGTGTTGGTCACTCTGTAGCAACACTGTGGTAGAAAGCTTGCTCATCTTTTACTTTCCACCCTCCTCTCGTCTGTAAATCTACATCGCAGCAGATGTGCTTACTGTAAAGTTATTGTCAATGATTTGGGCAAGTGAAAAAAAAAAAGTGATGTCATACTTGTACAAATGAAAGCTCAATAAATAGAAGACTTGAAGAAATGCGAGTGCTCTAGCCTTTCTTGTCTATGAATTAAACTATGCGCCAAGTATGACTTCTACGCATATGGGTTACTTTATTATTTGGGAATGTCTGATGGGGAAAAAATAAGCTTAAATCCCTTAAAAAACAAAACCTGTTAGAAATCTCAGTTCTAATAAGTCTAAAGTGGTGGATGAACCACATGGGAACAAACATTTTTATACACAACAAAACAAGGACATTAATCTAGAACACAAATAGGAAAAAAAAACCTCAGTGGGTAGAAGCAGCCCTTTTGGAGCCATGCAAACAGAATAAAGGTGACAAAAGGTGCACTAAAGAGGCGACAGCGTCCCCCAAAAGAAGAGGAATTGTTTGGTGAACTGAGTAGAAACCATCGCGCTCTCCTCAACTTGCACAGGTAGTCTTCCTCCCCTCACCCCAACTGGTCATGGCAGAGTGTTGAAGAGATCCCAGGAGTCACCACTCTACTTGACACTGGCATTCACCAACAATATGCTTTCCCAAAATACCAATTGACCCACTGCCAAACCCATCACGTGTCATACGGTGTGAAGTCTGCCACAGCATCTCCAGACTCTGCTGGTGGTCTCTGGAGAATGCCAATTAAGCTGAATGAGAACTATGCCTATGCCTCTCACTCAACAAGCAAAACAAACAAATTGGAGTTTTAACACAAAGAAAATGTTAGGAAATACATTTATTGAATCCAGAAACTTACAACAAAGGTTTAAATATATTAAAAATTAGTCCAAAGTGGGGAATAAACTGCCTCAGAAGCCACAGTCAGGTGAGGTCAGGTGCACAGTTTTGCTCCTCGCCTTCAGTGCTCCGTCCTCCGAGGCTCCGTGGCTTTACTGAGGTTTCCTGCCTCCTGCTTTAGGACGCTCAGGAGAGACTGGGAGCTCTCCAATATCTGCAGGAGTAAAAACAAAACAACATGAACTAACTTGTGCAGAAACTCAGAGGAAGTGTGGGGTGCACTTTAGAAGCAATTAAAGAAGGGGTCCAGGCTTGGCCAATTTGTTGCTTTTTAATCAGAGCAGCTCAGGAGTGTTTGTTTACAGTGATTAAGTGAGAGCACAAAGGGAGTTCAGCATCAGCAGGTGGGATCTTACTGACATCCAGTACAGCAGCCAAAAGCTTCTGTGGCCATACCCAACTTTTAATTAGTTCTTGAATCAACGCTTGAGACAGAGCTTTTCTGGTTGATGCAGACAGTCCAACAAACAGCTATTGTTTTAACACCTTATAACCACTGATCCATTACTCATGCACTAATAAAGGTATCCCACCCCCGCCTCTCCTTCCTCCGAACGTCTGCAGCTGGTATTACCCAGCAAACTTGGGTGAGAAGCAGTTGTGGTATGAGGCTGTTGTGCCAAAAATTACTTGCTATTTTGAGTTAGAAATAACATTTCTGTCACAAGGTAGAAGCAGCCATGGTGTGACTACATAAGATCCTTTATATTACAAAGACCCTACAATCAGATGACCTATCAGCAAGCACTTGGCAACAGTGGGAAGGAAAAACTCCCTATTAACAGGAAGAAACCTCCGTATAATGCAGAATAATATATAATACAGAACATCAATCAACATGGAAATTCTTGCTGGGTTTGCTGTTATGCAGAGCTCCGTTTGTTCTCCATTCGCCATGCACCTGTTATGTGATATTGATTAACTTTGCAGAAGAGCCACATGAATTTAAATTTTTTTAAATTTTGCCTTTATAAATACCTGTGTAAACAAAAACTCAGCATATGAAAACCACTGCAGGCTCGGTCATTGACACACCTTGGTGTATGCAGCCTCCGTCTCGGCGATGGTGCGGTCGAAGGTGGCGCGTGCGGCGAGTCTCTGCGTCAGGCTCTCGTTGACTCGGCTCAGCTTCTCCGAGAGGACACGGATGTCGTGCTGCAGCCGCTCCTTTTCCTCTTCCTCCTGCTTGATCTGTCGGTTCAGCTCATCCCGCTTCGAGCAAAGCTCCTCAATACCTGATCGAGAGGGAAAGGTGGGATTAAACTAGAGCCTCAGTAGATCTCCTCGGGACTCAGACAGATGATTTCTGCCATAATTACGCAGCCCAAACACAGACATGGATACAGTAAACTAGGGGTGGGCGATATAAACGATATACAATAGAAACTGTATAAATTTGGCCAATGATAGAGATTTTGACTATACCGCTCTATCGCTCGTTGATGATGTCATCAAGCTGCGCCTGTTTTGGTCGAAAGCATTGCAGCAGCTAAAACCATTATCATCTGCAAATTATGGCGGGCCACAGTCATAGCAAAGAGATGAAGCACTTTTGAAATAAGGGGAAAGCCAAAAACTGCGCTTCCTCCACTTCCGTAACATCGATTCATTAATGTTGAATTCTCTCGCAGCGGCTCTATCCCCATGTTGTTGCAGTATATTAATGACAAACCTCGTATTGTGGATGAATAATCTCAGTTGTTCTCCTGACTGAAGTTTGGCCCGTGTATAGCATCCTGCTATGTGATTGCATTTGTCCCTGACCACCAGAATCCCTCACGTTAACTTTTATCGAGTGGAAAAAAGTTGGCGTTCATCCTCCAGCTTCACTGTGCTAATGTTATGCTAACATAGCTGTGTCGCTAGCAGTCACGTAGCACAACATTATATACCAGGTAGTCCAACTTCAGTACCCCTGCAAACGCCACTGCTGTTTAGTTTTCTGTCTTCATTTATGTTGGAAGTGGTAGCAGAGCTGTACGTTTGAATTAGTTTCAAAAATCTCTCAGTCAGAACATGGTATGTCATGTTTAGGTGGAAACTAGCGAGCTAACTTCCTGTTAACTTCTAACTCCGTTAAATTTAATAAATTCTGTTTTCATGGATGTAAAACTTAATTGTTACACCCGATAAAGCAGAAACGCTGATGATTTAATTAAAGATGAAAGGATTTAGACCGTTTTTAACTCTTAGTGTTTGTTTGACTTTGGGACCTGAAGCAGACGGAGTTTTGGACCCAGATTACTCCGCGAAGCTCCTCACGACTGCAGCTGTAATGCTCTGACAATCCATCAAGCAGTGCAGCTTACCAAAGTTGTACTAAAACATTTTTTAACAGATTTCTGCACGCCCAAATCGGTTCAAGGTCAGTAAGCACAACCAGAATTCATACATAAGGCACACTCAATTTTTGAGAAAATTAAAGGATTTTAAGTGTGCCTTATAGTATGGAAAATACGTTATATCGAAGAAAAGAATATATCGTGATATATATCGTTACCGCACATGCTTCAAATTATATCGCGATATGAATTTACTGGTCTTAATTTTCATTTGAGTGAGTGAAATGGTTTAGCCACTTGGACTAAAAAAGTAGGATTAGTGCTTCCCTAATTCCAGCAGACCAGAAACAGATTAACCAACACCTGACATGTGACAAGCTTCAGCTTCACTGGTCTTTTATCTTCTAAAACTTTTGAGAGAAGAAGAAAAAGTGTCAAATTGACTGCTGCAAGCACTCAGAGCTGATACCTGTTAACGCCATTTGCGCCAGTGTGGAGCGCAAAGGGTTAAAGGTGATCTGAGGAGGTTAATCAGATTATTAGGCGAGGTGCAGAATCACAGGTTAACCTCTCAAAAAAAAGGACTTTTATCGGTTTTAGACAAAATTACAGGCAGCAAACTTTCTTTAACACAAGGGTATTAACATTGCAAGCTGGGACCAGAACACTGGCTCCCCAAAGAATCCACTCCGGCCGCAGAATAGCTCATTAAAATAAACCCAATATGACAAGACAAGCCATCTGAATAAAAATGCTACAAAACACACATAAGGAGAACACAATAGAATTTAACACAATAAGTAAACCCGAGTATTGTTCTCTGGTGACAGTGCAGGCTACAATATGCTTGGTCTACATATTCTCTTGCGAAATTAAAGCGCAATAGTCATTTACTAGGCAAATATGCTTAATTTATATATTAACCAGTAAGTATACTACAATTTAAATTTAAGCCGCTAACACTGTTATGCTAATCAGTCCAATGTGTTATTGACAGTAAATAGGCTCACTCACATTTGACCAGCTCGTTGTTGTAGGTCTGCAGAGCCGCAGCTTGTTGGGTCATGTCGGATTTTAGGTCAACCTTCACCGGATTATATCTGACTTTAAACGCGAGGTACTCGGTCGGCTAGCTCGTCATCTATCCCTAGGAGCTAAACAAGCCGGGGTGGACCAAATATTCAGCACTGTTTATTCAGCAAACCTCCTTGAAAAGCAGAGCCCGTACATGGCGGGTTTCCCAGACAACTCAAACCCAGGAGGAACTACCGGACACCCAACCAGAGGCGATAACTTGGAAGAGAGTCTACTTCCTGTTAAAAACATTGTGTAGAAATGAACTGGAGTTTAGAAGGTTGCCAGCAGATGGCGCACACGACCAAGACCTCAGATAATAGGAGTAATTATAACGAAACGGCTAAAGCAATCGTTTGCAAATGCTTCTACATAAACAGCCAAAATGTTATTTTACTTTTGTTCTCCAAGGCAATAATAATGAATTCGAAATTATATAATATCGACTCGTTACCAGAACCATCTCATGAGCGCCCCCTATCAAACCAGAAGTCGATAGAGCGAGAGTTCTTATATTAAGAGATATCTGACCTTCTTCTCCACTGTGTTTAACACCGATAATGTCCGGCTTGCGCCCTCTGGCGGACAACAAAACCTACTGTTAAATTAAGTTGCTGTTGAGAGTTACTGTTTACCATTTAACCACAGGTATCCTCAATTTCCCATGCATATATTAGATGCAGTTCAACTGGACTAATGCCTAAAGACGGTTAGCTGTGCCTCATATTAGTTTTACTAGAGAGACATTCAGTACTAGAACAATCCAGAGTACACATCTGGAGAAAGTAAACATATTGGCTGCTGTCAGTGCTACCCACAGCCTCCAAGTAGATATACCTATGGTATCAATTTCAAAATACTGCATCACCTGAAGTGATCACACTTACAAGATTTTCATAAAACTTGACCTTGAGTAGATCTTTGGTATCAATTTGCAGCTGCTATGTCATCTAGTTCTCAAGTTATCGGATTCACGTTGTTTGGGAGATTCCTCAGCGGCTGCTGCTGAGAGAGAAGCTATATTACTGAGCACATGACAGACAAGAAGCAGTATGTGAGGGTGTCCAGTACTCTGTCTGATTGGTGCAGTACAGGAAAAGAAAAAAAAATTCCTCCATAGCCATGTGCGAGACTGATAAAGTCAGAAAATGATTACTTAAAGTTATTGCTGCTAAAGGTGGTCCTACAAGTCACTGAATCAGTGTGTTTTTCACACACTGCTTCTGCATTTTAGGCTTTATTAAATAAATTATGACATGTTGTAACATTTCTCATGTTACTGTTCAACTCAGGTTTTATTTTAATAATTTTAGATTTGCAGTTTGCCTACTGGTCTGGAATTGGGGTGGATGACGCTGTCATGTACCTGTTGCAGCAATCCCTCTCTCACCTAGAGCAGGCGGGGAACGCTGTGAGGATCATGTTTTTTGACTTCTCCAGTGCTTTCAACACCAACCAGCCTACACTAGGGAAGCTGGAGGGAACCAGAGTGGGCAAACAGCTGACTGCATGGACCACTGACTACTTAACCAACATACCACAGAATGTGAGGCTTCATGACTGTTGTCCGACGTGGTAATCTGCAGCACGCAGGGCGCCACAGGGCACGGTTCTCTCACCCTTCTTGTTCAGACTGTATACTTCTGACTTCTGTTATAATTCAGACCATTGCCACCTACAAAAGTTCTCAGATGATATAGCCATCATTAGATGCGTATCAGACGGAAATGATCAGAAATACAGGAGGGTCATCAGTGACTTTGTTGGCTGGTGTGAGACCAATGCTCTCCAAATCAACGCTAGGCAGCGCCTGTATGACCTACGACAACTGAGGAAGTTCAGGGTCTCTCCAAAGATCCTCAGGATTTTCTATACAGGCGCTGTGGAGAGCATCCTCACACAGAACATGACATCGTGGTTCGGGAACAGCTGTGTGAAGGACCAAAAAGCTCTCCAGAGAGTGATCCGTACAGCAGAACGCTGCTGCAGGATTGCTCTCCCCCCGTTTCAGGACACCTACACCAGGAGATGCCGGACTAGAGCAGCGCAGATACTGAAGGACCCGTCCCATCCTGGCAACAAACTGTTCCAACTTCTGCAATCTGGTAGAAGGTTCTGCATCATCCGGGCAAGGACAGAGAGACTCAAGAGGAGCTTCTATCCCCAAGCCATCCGTGCCCTAAACACACACACCCGCCCTCTCACATCATCTATAATTGACTGAGACAGGACTCTTCCAGACACTAAACCAGAGCACAATGTACATTTCAATTCCTTTAATTTTAAATATGTTTATATTGTCTATCCTGTAAAATAGTCAGATGTCTATTCATATTAATGTACAGAATTCACCTGCTTGCTGCTACTACTGCACATTCACCCAGTGTATATACTATATGTGTATATATATATATATATATATATATATATATATATATATATATATATATATATAATGTTCTTCCTCTACACCCCCCCCAATTTTTGCACATGTCGAGGAGCGTGTCAGGCTACATTTCACTGTGTGTTATACTTGTATAACTATGCATGTGACAAATAATAATAAAGAACCTAGAACCTAGCAAGATAAAGGAGATGGTCATAGACTTCAGGAGGAAGTCATCCCCTACAACACTGGTGAACATCCAGGGAAAAGACATTGAGATAGTGGACTCATACAAGTACCCGGGTGATAACCTCAACAATAAACTGGACTGGACTACAAATACAGTACAGACAGCCTGTATAAAAAGGGCCAGAGTCGACTCCATCTGCTGAGGAGACTGAGGTCCTTTGCAGTACTCTGTTAAGGACATTTTATGACACTGTGGTAGTATCCACCTTTTTCTACGCAGTGGCCTGCTGGGGGAGTGGATGCACAAACAGGGACAGGAGGAGAAGGATTGGCAAACTGGTGCGGAGCTCTAGCTGTGTGCTGGGATGTCCTCTGGAGTCTGTGGAGGTGATGGGCGGGAGGAGGATGTTAGTAAAGGTGACATCCATCATGAACAACCCACATCACCCTTTGCATGAGTCTGGGAGTGCGCTGAGCAGCTCCTTTAGTCAGAGACTGAAACACCGTCACTGCAGGAAGGAGCGCTTTCGCAGATCATTCATCCCAACAGCAGTTAGACTCTATAACTCCTCCTCATGATGTCATGAGTCACTTGGACATTGTGGTCATCCATTGGTCATCCACGGTTACCACCTCATGCATAATGCATCTTATATATGTATGAACGTGTGCATGTATTTGTGTATGTATATGTATAAATGTACAGTCAAGTCCATAAATATTGGGACATCGACACAATTCTAAGATTTTTGGCTCTATACACCATTACAATGGATTTCAAATGAAACAAACAAGATGTGCTTTAACTGCATACTGTCAGCTTTTATTTGAGGGTATTTACAGCGGGCGATCGTGGCTCAAGAGTTGGGAGTTCGCCTTGTAATCGGAAGGTTTGCCGGTTCGAGCCCCGGCTTGGACAGTCTTGGTCGTTGTGTCCTTGGGCAAGACACTTCACCCGTTGCCTACTGGTGGTGGTCAGAGAGCCCGGTGGCGCCAGTGTCCGGCAGCCTCGCCTCTGTCAGTGCGCCCCAGGGCAGCTGTGGCTACAACGTAGCTTGCCATCACCAGTGTGTGAATGGGTGGATGACTGGATATGTAAAGCGCTTTGGGGTCCTTAGGGACTAGTAAAGCGCTATATAAATACAGGCCATTTACCATTTACCATCCAAATCAGGTTAACGGTGTAGGAATTACAACAGTTTGCATATGTGTCTCCCATTTGTTAAGGGACAACTGGCTTCTCAGCTGTTCCATGGCCATGTGTGTGTTATTCCCTTATTATCCCAATTACAATGAGCAGATAAAAGGTCCAGAGCTCATTTCAAGTGAGCTATTTGCATTTGGAATCTTTTGCTGTCAACTGCCAAGATGAGATCCAAAGAGCTATCAGTGAAGTAAGCCATCATTAGGCTGAAAAAACAAAATGCATCAGAGAGATAGCAAAAAGATCAGGCGTAGCCAAAACAACTGTTTGGAACATTCTCAAAAAGAAGGGAATGCACCAGTGAGCTCAGCAACACCAAAAGACCCGGAAGACCATGGAAAACAACTGTGGTGGATGACCGAAGAATCCATTCCCTGGTGAGGAAAACACCCCTCACAACAGTTGGCCTGATCAAGAACACTCTTCAAGAGGAAAGTGTATGTGTGTCAAAGTCAACAATCAAGAGAAGACTCCAGCAGTATGAACACAGAGCGTTCACCACAAGATGTAAACTTTTGGTGAGCCCCAAAACAGGAAGGCCAGATTAGAGTTTGACAAACGACATCTAAAAAAGCCGTCACAGTTCTGGAACAACATCCTATGGACAGATGAGACAAAATCAACTTGTACCAGAGTGATGGGAAGAGAAGAGTATGGAGAAGGAAAGGAACTGCTGATGATCCTAAGCATACCACCTCATCAGTGAAGCATGGTGGTGGAAGTGTCATGGCGTGGGCATGTATGGCTGCCAGTGGAAGTGGTTCTCTTGTATTTATTGATGATGTGACTGCTGACAAAAGCAGCACGATGAATTCTGAAGTGTTCCAGGCAATATTTTCTGCTCATATTCAGCCAAATGCTTCAGAACTCATTGGACGGCGCTTCACAGTGCAGATGGACAGTGACCCAAAGCATACTGCAAAAGCAACCAAAGAGTTTTTGAAGGGAAAGAAGTGGACTGCTTTGCAATGGCCAAGTCAATCACCTGACCTGAATCCGATTGAGCATGCATTTCACTTGCTGAAGACAAAACTGAAGGGAAAATGCCCCAAGAACAAGCAGGAACTGAAGTAGAGGCCTGGCAGAGCATCACTAGGGATGAAACCCAGCGTCTGGTGATGTCTATGTGTTCCAGACTTCAGGCTATAATTGACTGCAAAGAATTTGCAACCAAGTATTAAAAAGTGAAAGTTTGATTTACGGTTCTTATTCTGTCCCATTACTTTTGGTCCCTTAACAAGTGGGAGACACATATGCAAAATGCCAAATTCCTACACAGTTCACCTGATGTGGATGTAAATACCCTCAAATAAAAGCTGACAGTCTGCAGTTAAAGCACATCTTGTTCATTTCATTTGAAATCCATTGTGGTGGTGTATAGAGCCAAAAATGTTAGAATTGTGTTGATGTCCCAATATTTATGGACCTGACTGTATATTTAGTGTGTATGGATGTATGTGTATTTGTATTTCTTAACTTTATATTCTTGGTATACTCTTTGCATTCGTCTGCTATTGGTACCTGAGCTGTGGTAATGCAAATTTCCCCACCGTGGGATCAATAAAGTCTTATCTTATCTGATTTTTTTAAAGTTTTAAATTAGCTTTGCAACTTTTTGAATAAAATTTCTGACTTTGCTCTCATAAGTTTGAGGGCTTTTCTTGTATTTTATCTTATTGACAGTTTTTCCTTATACATTTTTCATTTTGTCCTTCTTTGCCCCTTATTTTGTCCTTCGTAGCCTCTAAAAGTCAAATAAGATAACCTTTATTAGTCCCACACATGGGAAAATACAGTGTTGTCAGAAAAAGAGAATTGCACTTAGTGTTATTGCACATGGGTGGATGTTTGGTCAGCTGCAAAGTCTTTGTTGTGGAGTCTGACAGCAGTAGCAAGGAAAGTCCATGTTACTACAGAAACCTTTCAAAAGCAGAATGTTTAATAAGCACGATTTTACGCTTTACGTACGTTTTATTCCAAGAAATCTGCAACTTTTTCCTTGTTTTCCCCAATTTTAGTAAATTTGCCATTTTTCCTAGTAAATGTGTGACTTTGTATTGTAATTCTGTCTTTGTTAATTCCATCCATCCATCTTATTCCGCTTTATCCAGGGCCGGGTCGCGGGGGCAGCAGCCTAAGCAGAGAAACCCGGACCTCCCTCTCCCCAGCCACCTCCTCTAGCTTATCCGGGGGGACTCGGCCAGCCGAGAGATATCTCTCCAGCTTGTCCTGGATCTGCCCCCAGGGCCTTCTCCCTAATTTGTTCATTTATTTTCTAAATTTTTGTTCTAAATTTTGGTAACCTTTTCCATTTTTTCTTTGTAAATATTTAATTTAAAAATTTAGTTCTAAATTTGCAAAAAAATGTTTTTGTTCTCCTCAGAAATTTGAGAGCCTTTTCTTGTACATTTCCAAATTTTGTTCTAGGAAATTTGACATTTTTCCCCATAAACTGATCGACTTGCCCTTGTTTGCTCCTCATTTTGTCCTTCGGAGCCGTTGATACCCTGTCTTAGTACAGAAGCTCTTCAAAAGCAGCCTTCAGGTGTGGCTTTTTTAACTTAGTGCGCGCATCAATAAGTGTGACGTAATTCCACGGTGGGCGGAGTTTACGTCCAGGCACCATGGCTTCGGTTGGGACCGAGGTGAGTGTGTGAGCTTTTTCTGCGCCAAGCTTGTTTTCCTTTTGCCCTGTTTTCCGCTCCACGGAAAATATGTTTTGTCCCGACCGGTGGACCAGCCCCCTGTGAGCGGCCGAGCCGCCGGTGTCGAACTGTCGGTACGCGTCAAATTGGCCGCTGCCAGCCTTGGAGTCTTTTGCTTTTGTGCTGGACCGGAGGGCAACTGAATGTGCAGGAAGATGCTGCGCCCCGGAAAATGAATACTCTGTGCAGGCACGTTGTTCGCTTTGTGCCGGGGTCTGATTATACATGGTCCCGGGTTGTGTCACTGTCCTGCCTGTGTCCAGCTTTAGCGGTTCAAAATAAACCACATACACACCTTAAACTTGCATTTTTAGCCAATATTCTCAAAGTTCTTGCTGCACTGTTTGTCTCCGGCTCACTGGTGGCTAATTTGTACACTGTTTTGTAGCTAGCTGTTAGCAGCGATGCTAGCTAACAACAGAATGCTCACTTTTAAATTACTAAAAAAAACCCGGATTCCAGCGATTGTCCTCTTTACACCGATCGGTCTCGATTTATTCCCCAACAGTGCGGTTAAACGCTCGACTGATAATGCTATCTCCACGGTGGTGTGCTGTAACTGATGCAGTCAAATGAAGCCAGCACTGGCAGAGCTGCAACAGCCTCCCATTGCATACATATGGCGCCAGATCCGGATTCACCTTTTCACTCATTATTTCTCTTTTTTAACCTTTCAATTATGATTTGAATTATTCGTCGATTGAAGGCTGATCTGTGTTGGATATTGTCACGGCTCTCAGTGTTGCTGGCTGTTTTGTAGGTGCATTGATTTGATTTGCTTTTACAGGAAGGTTTTAATGGTGAAGGTGGATCATTTCAGCTGATCGGCATGTGCAAAGCTGCCACAGCTTCAGTCTCTGGTGCTTCATTTCTTTTTAGTAGATATGGCAAATATGGTATGCTTGCTTTGTTCGGCAGAGGTCGCTCCAACAGTGCTGAGAGTATCTCGGGGTGTAGCAGAGAAAGGTGTAGGGCATTGAGCTGTTGAGCTACTTCCGTTTACGCTCATATCTGGTGTGTGAGTGTGTTTGTTATTTGATGCATTTGCCCTCAATGGGCCACTTCACCTGTTTTAAAAAGGAGGAAAATGAGGAAATATGCGTGCCAATCTCATGGTTTTAAGCTGATAATTTCAGGCACCATGTTGGAGTACAGTCGGTGGAATTGGAAGGCTTTATTTTTCATGTGATAGAAATGATATGAATGAAATGTTGGACCTTTCATTTTAAAAATTAAAAGACACATTGGTTATCAGATTGGTTATTAACAGGCAACCTGAGTGAATGTTTGAATAAATGAATGCTAAAAGGTAAATCCCTGAAAAAATATATTTCTTCTACTTCACCCCCTCAGAACCAAAGTAAATCAATTTTACACCCACTTCAATAGTCACAATCTAAACCCAGAATTGTGTTTTTATCACCAACTTTAAGCATTATCCCTGTTTGAGTTTCAAACCTGCTCCAGTTTATTGTGGGACTATAATTTACATGTTTGTGAGACCAACAGGGTCTGTGTGGTTCCCTGTGATATAAATTTTATCATCAGATGGTGAGTGTAGTGTGAGGGTTCGTGCAAATGGCTAGGGCTGGGCCATATTATACCGTTCACGGTAATACCGGTATAATGTTAGGCAACGATAGGAAAATGAAATATCGCGATAGAATGGGAGTAAAACGCGCATGTGCAGTGCCTTTGTTTTCATACGCACATGGCCGATTGTTGAGTGAAACAGATGAACCAGAATTGGTTTGTAAAAATGGTGCAACTTCAGTGATGTGGAACTGGTTTGGTGTTTGTCCGTCAGATACACAACAAAGCACATTTTTTTGCAGAACATGCAAGCGGCCGTTGTTATTGTCATATTTGTCGGACTAAGATGCTCTTAAATCTGGGAGTAATCTGGGTCCTAAACTCCGTATGCTTCAGGTCAAACAACACTGCAGCATCACTTAGAGTTAAAAACTGTCTAAATTCTTTCATCTTTAATAAAACGATCAGCATTGCTGCTTTACCAGGTGTAACTATAAAGTTTAACTTCCAGGCATCCATGAAAACAAAAGTTATTACATTTAACGGAGTTAGAAGTTAGCAGGAAGCTAGCGGAAGTTAGCTCGCTAGTTTCGCTAGTTACCTAAGCATGATATTGCATGTTCTGACTGAGAGATTTCTGAAAAAAATCAAACGTACAGCTCTGCTATCACTTCCAACATAAATGAAGACAGGAAACTAAACAGCAGTGACGTTTGTAGGGTTACTGAAGTTGGGCTAGCTAGTATATAATGATGTGCTACGTGATCGCTAGCGACACAGCTATGTTAGCATAACATAAACAGTGAAGCTGGAGGACGAACACTAACACTTTTCCACTTATAAAAGTTAACGTGAAGGTTCTTCATGGTTAGAGACAAATGCAATCGCATGGCAGGATACTGTAAACGGACCAAACTTCAGTCAGGAGAACAACTGAGATAATCCATCCACAATACGAGGTTAGTCATTAATATACTGCAACAACATGGGAATAGAGCAGCTGCCAGAGAATTTAACATTAATGAATCAATGGTACAGAAGTGGAGGAAGCAAGAAGAATGAGTTTAATAAAGTTTGATTTATCTGACTGCTTTGTTTCGCTTAATGTGCCTTATAATCCCGTGCACCTTATGGTGCGAAAAATACGTACTGCACACTGCAGTTTAATGTTGCAAAGCACCTCTTTTTAACTTCAGTGGATATTATACATGGTTATGCTCAGGATATGTCAGCCCATTTCTACTGGAAATGCCTTTTGGTTAAACTTTCAGCAAGGAATTTGCATTTGCACTGTTACATTTTTATAAAGCTTTAATGTACATAAAAACCAGCTTCTTGTTTAAGTGAAAATAAATGGAAGGTTGTCTTTTTGCGCTAGTAATGTTGTGGAGTTGTATTTTGTCTCGCATCAATTATATCGTCGGTTATATCGTTATCGCAAATTTTCAAATATATATCGTGATAAATATTTTTGGCCATATCGCCCTGCTCTACAAATGGCTAGCTTTTTGTTTTTGTTTGTTTTTTGCAACCACATGCACTTGTCCACAAATTTACATGATGGACCATAAACTACACATACGGTCCAAGCAGTAGACTTTAGGTGGACTTAGAGCTGGGCGATATAAGATTTTTTCATATCACGATATGTTTTTTTTTTTCATTTCAGGCGATAACGATATATATCGCGATATAAGCCAGATAACTATATTTGTAAGATTTAAATGTGCCGTTGCTCACAAGTAAAATGTGAAATAATCAGCAGCTTGTTTTGATTTAAATATTTATTTCCCATAATAAGTTCAACAGGGTAGATGTACTTAAGGAACATGAGACTTTTTCAGATAAATAAAGGCAAATATTGCAAACTACACAAAAGGCAGCCGCTAAAGCGTTTAAGTTTCAAAATAGAACAAACAAAACAGACTACTAAATTGTCAATTCCACTTAGAAACAAAATATTATTTTTCTAAAAAATAAATCTTAGTTTGTTTTACAGAAGAACAGACAAAATTGACTAACTTTTGTCAATATCAAATAAACTGAGAACTAAAAGGAAATTCTCAATCTCTCCTTGTTGTATAGCTTAGCTTTTCTAACAGTTTTAACAGTTACTTTAGTCTGACAAAAGCCGAATGACGAATTAGCGCTTCCAGTCAGAGATTGAGCATGCACCGGTTTATTGTATTTCCAGACTTGCTTTCAGCACAATTTACAGTGCGCACTGCTCTGTTTTTGTCAGACTTGAAATAGCCGAAATACCTTCACACTACGGAACTTCTATGGCTCTTCCGTTCGACAATCTCTCCGGCATTGGAACCATCATCTGTTTTCTCTTCGGTAACCTTCGGTCATGCTCTCGGTTGATTTTTCTCTAGTCAGCACACTCATTTCCTCCATTACCCGGGTGGCACTGCGGCTGGCTGCTTGCCAAACAAATACACATGTGCGGCTTGGCACTTGTGCTGTACGTAACAAGTCACGTCACGTGACGCTGCGGCTGTGATTGGTTTGGCTCTGCGCTACTTAATTTGGATTGGCTGCTCCTTTCTTTCGTTCGTTCTTTTTTTTTTTTTTTTAAAGAGGACAAGAGCGGTGAGGTCTATCGCGATAGTTTAACTTTTCTATCGAGAAAAAGTTATTTCGCAATACATATCGTTATCGTTCTATCGCCCAGCTCTAGGTGGACTTTAAAGCCATACAATAAGGAGGACTACTTGGCTGTTGGGTTTCTGTGTCTACATCATGGTATAAGTGTGGAATTAGTATCCATAGCATAGAGTAAATAGTCACCGAAACGTCACGTCTCGTGGTTCAAGCCACGCTTTGTTTCATTTGGGCTTGTTGTGCACTGCTAAGTTTATGTAAACTAGCGTAGTTGGATTGAAGACATGAGTGTTAGATAATTCAAATTCAAATTTTATTTGTCACACACACAACCATACACAGTATGACATGGGGGTGAAATGCTTGTAGCTGTACAATGCCCGACCATTAAATGACAGAAGAAAAGTTTTACAATATTTACAATTTACAGTTTACTACAAAATTTTACAAATTAACTTAGGAATTTACAGTAAAGAATGTGCAAATAGCAGAAGAGATTATAAAGATAAGGATTATAAATTATAGGAATTATAGGATTATAGGAAATGTGTGGTAGTGCGTGTGGTGACGTGTGTGAGAGTCCAGTCTTATAGTGACGTGTTTGGGAGAGTCCAGTCCTACACCTGGTTCAGGCCCCGAATAGCCTGGGGGAAGAAGCTCCTCCTCATTCTCTCTGTTTTGGCCTTAAGGGAGCGGAAGCGCGTCGCAGACCTCAACAGTGAGAAGAGTCCATTGTTGGGATGGGAGAGGTCCATCATAATCTTCCTAGCTTTGGACTTGCACCGCTTGGTGTAGATGGACAGCAGGTCAGGGAGCTCTGATTGAATGATGCGTTCTGCCGAGCGCACCACCCTTTGCAGATCTCGTCTGTCCTGCTTGGTGCTGTTCCCAAACCAGGTGCAGATGTTTGCCGTCAGGACGCTCTCGATGGTGCAGGAGTAGAAGTTCTTGAGCACCTTCAGTGGCAGATGGAAGTCTCTAAGTCTTCTGAGGAAGAAGAGACGCTGACGGGCTTTCTTAACCAGGGTGTTGATGTGACAGGACCATGACAGGTCCTGAGTGATGTGGACACCCAGGTATCGGAAACTGTCCACTCTCTCCACTGGCGTGCCACTGATGATGAGGGGTTTGTAATTCCTCGCCTGCTTTGTAGTGAAGTTCACGATCAGCTCCTTAGTCTTGCTGATGTTTAGGAGGAGGTTATTCTCCTGACACCAGGTCTCCAGGTTCCTAATCTCCTCCAGGTAGGCCGTCTCGATGTTGTCGGAGATCAGGCCCACAACAGCAGTGTCGTCAGCAAACTTGACAATGGAGGTGGTGTCGGATGTGGCTACACAGTCATAAGTGTACAGTGAGTACAGCAGGGGGCTTAAAACACAGCCCTGAGGCACTCCAGTGCTGAGTGAGATGGAGGGGGAGACTTGTTTTCCCACCCTCACTGATTGGGGTCTGTCTGTGAGGAAGTTGAGGATCCACTGACACAGTGATGAGCTGAGTCCTAGATCCGTCAACTTGGTGAAAAGCTTAGAGGGAATTATTGTGTTGAATGCTGAACTGTAGTCCACGAACAGCATCCTAACATAATTCCCTCTGCCAGTGTCCAGGTGACTCAGGGATGTGTGGAGCAGGTGAGATATGGCATCGTCTGTGGAACGATTAGTCCGGTAAGCAAACTGAAGTGAGTCGATGGTGGCAGGAAGTGAAGAAGTGATGTGATCTCTCATCAGTCTTTCAAAACACTTCATCACAATTGAAGTCAGTGCTACTGGACGGTTGTAGCATCCCCGGTTGAAAAGATGGTCTCTCAAACTGATGGTTCACAATCCTTTTATTAAACAGCCGTGTATGTGAACACACCGTAAGAGCTACAACATACAGAATAAAAGACTATTAGTAAATCAAACAGTGTGTTACCTTTAACCTTTTGACTTATTCATTAATCACAAATTAATTCTCCTTACCTTACATAACAAATAACACTAAAACTTGTAAATTATTGCATATAACAGGGAAATCGTTGCATTGCTGCCTAAACATGACGAGGTACGTTAGCGCCCTCTAGTGGGTGAAAACTTAGCCTTTATGCTTAGTAGCGGTCAGCAGCTATATGCTCCGTAAAACAACAAAATACATATCTACAGGACAAACTTTGTTACAAACCTTGTTCCCTCATCAACCAGGTGCTAAGAAACTGCTTTCGACTCAGTGTTGCACCTTAATAGCCGTTCTTTTTCCCATTCCCGTCCATTAACCATAGAGCACACCTTCTCTCTGTGCATTAAAACGCGCGCTTCTGCCATATGGTTTACGCCACTTGATTTACGGCACCTTGTCGCTCTGTGACTTTCAAAATAAAAGCATTCACTCCAACAATATAATAGCCACTCATAAGTTTACAAAACACTTTACCAAATATTAATGAGGTCATTTACAACGGTAGTCATTGTGGCAAGCGGGCTGTTGTTTCTTTGGAACAGGGACAATAATGGACTGTTTGAAGCACGTGGGAACCACAGCTTGGGCCAGGGAGAGGTTGAAGATCTCCGTGAACACCGGTGCTAGTTGATCAGCGCAGGCTCTAAGGACCCGGCCAGGGATTGCATCTGGTCCTGCTGCCTTCCTGGTGTTCACCCTCCTGAAGGTGTTCCTCACAGCATGCTCTGTGATGACGAATGCATCTTCTTCACTGGTGCACTCCGAGCGCGCGCAGCCGTTTGTTGTTTTAATTGCTGCGGCGTCGAAGCGAGCATAAAACGTGTTCAGCTCATCAGCCAGTGAAACATCTGCATTCATCATTGAAGAAGCTGGTCATTTATAGTCCGTTATAGTCCGCAGTCCTTTCCACAGGCTCCTAGAGTCGCACTGTCGTAGCTGTTGACTCTAGTTTTTCCCCGTAGCTCCGCTTTGCCTTTCGGACCGCGCTGCGCACGTTGTAGGATGCAGCCTTGTATAGGTCCATATTACCGGAGACAAGCCCTTCATTATAGGCAGCGGTGCGTGATCTCAGAGCGTCGCGGATGTTTTTATCCACCCACGGCTTCTGGTTGGGAAACGTTCGGATGATAGTTCTTTCTGCTGTGTCGTCCGCTAGTTTCCCGATAAATCCCACAACCGCTTCCGTAAACATGTTGATGTCATCAGATGTGCCGAAACATGTCCCAGTCTGCGTCATCCAGTGCGTCCTGCAGCGCGGCCACCAATTGGTCCGTCCAGCGAGCGACCTCCCTCCTGATTGGTGGTTGCTGCTTTAGCCTTTGTTTGTAAGCAGGCATGAGGAAGATGGCGGAATGGTCCGATTTTCCAAATGCCGGCAGGGGCTGAGCCTTGTAACAGTTCTTGAACAGGGTGTAGCAGTGGTCTAATGTCCTCGTGCCCCGGGTGGGGCAGTTGATGTGCTGGTGAAGGTTGTGAAATGTCCGTTTGAGATTCACTCTGTTAAAATCTCTCATAACAATGAGTGCGGCATCTTGGTGAAGTGTTTGTTGATGTGTGAGAGCCTCATGTAGCTCACATAAGGCAGTGTCCGAGTCCGCGTGAGGCGGAATGTAAACAGTGCAGGCAATGACCGCAGTGAATTCCCGAGGGAGATAGAAAGGGCGACACTTAACGATCAAAAGCTCCAGATTGGGCGAGCAAGAGCGTGTGAGTGGGGAGATGTTTGTGCTGTCGCACCATCTGTTGTTCACCATCAAACATACTCCACCACCTCTTTTCTTCCCCGACTCCATTGTCCTGTCCATGCGGTAAACCGAAAAGAACCCCGTCGGCTGCACGGCGTGGTCTGGTATCGCTGGGTTCAGCCAAGTCTCGGTGAAGCAGAGGAGGTTGCAGTCCCGAATGTCTCTCTGGAACTTGATTCTGGCTCTCAGGTCATCAAGCTTGTTCTCGATGGATTGAACATTGGCTAGCAGGATACTGGGCATGGGTGCGCGGTGTGCGCGAGCCTGTAGCCTGTTCCTGATGCCGGCTCTTTTACCTCGAGGCCGTCGCTTAGGGTCGCGTCCTTTGTTCTCTCTCAGGATCTCCTTTGGCCAGGTTGGGTCCGGAGTTAAACATGGTGAAATGTTCTTGTATTGCAGACCAATAGAAACCAAAGTGTCTCTACTGTAGCGGATTTGTGTGTTTTGCATGATGCCCATGCAAGATTATCGCAGATATAGCAAAAAGTGACGAAAAACTGCAAAAAGTGGAGAAGTTAGGGCAGAGCATCCAGCATGGCAGCCGACCTCACCGGCGCCAGATAATTATATTGATACAGCGATATTAAAAACGGTGATAGTGTTGTGGTGACACCTCTGTGTGTGGCACAGCCAATTTGGGGGCCATAATGTGCTCTAAATATTATCTGAAAATTCAAAGGAGAAAACTTGAAACATTGATGGTCTGGTATTGCCTTGCCCAACAGATCACTGGTCAAAACATGTTATAACATCTAAAAGATTATTTATTTATTTATTTATTTATTTACCTACATTTTGAAACTGGTAGGGTTGGGTACTAAGCTTTTTTTTTTTTTTTAGGTTTTAGGGGTACTGACTGAATTGTATTTATCTCATCAATCTTTTGGGAATGTGCATAGTTAAGAGCAGGAATGTCAGGTTTTAACCCATTTAATTTGTTGAAAACAAACAAAAGCTGAAAAACACTGTGAAAGAAAGAAGCCAAAACAGGAAAAATTTGGTTCCGCTTGTGTGTTCCTGTAAGGAGTCGAGATGATGCATTTTGGACAAGTTGCAGATGAGAAAGCAGAGCCTGGCTGCCCAGATAAAGACTATTGCAATAGTCAAGCATGCATGAAATGAAGGTAGGGGTGGGCGGTATAAACGGTATACGGTAGAAATGATATAAATTTGGCCAACTGTAGAGATTTTGACTGTACCGCTCTACCGCGATAGCGCATGTTAATGGTGTCATCATCAAGCTGCGCCTGTTTTGGTCGAAAGCATTGCAGCAGCTGCAAACAACATCATCTGCAAATTATGCCTGGCGGCAGTAATGGCAAAGAGATGAAGCACTTTTGGAATATGGGGAAAGCCAAAAACTGCGCTTCCTCCACTTCCGTAACATCGATTCATTAATGTTGAATTCTCTCGCAGCTGCTCTATTCCCATGTTGCAGTATATTAATGACTAACCTCGTATTGTGGATGGATTATCTCAGTTGTTCTCCTGACTGAAGTTTGGTCCATTTATAGCATCCTGCCATGCAGTTGCATTTGTCCCTAACCACCAGAATCCCTCACGTTAACTTTTATCGAGTGAAAATCTCTCAGTCAGAACATGGCATATCATGTTTAGGTGGAAACTAGCGAGCTAACTTCCTGCTAATTTCTAACTGTTGAATTTAATAAATTCTGTTTTCATGCCTGGATGTTAAACTTTGCTGCTTTACCAGGTGTAACAAAAATGCTGATCATTTTATTAAAGATGAAAGAATTTAGACAGTTTTTAACTCTCAGTGATGCCTCAGTGTTCGTTTGACTTTGGGACCTGAAGCAGATGAAGTTTTGGACCCAGATTACTCCGCGAAGCTCCTGACTACGGCAGCTGTAATGCTCCTCCAATCCATCAAGTGGTGCGGCTTCATAGCTTACCAAAGTCGTTCTAAAACATTTTTGACAGATTTCTGTGCGCCGTGTACCACATAAAATCGGTTCGAGGTCAGTAAGCACAACCAGAATTCATACATAAAGCACACTGTCGATTTTTGAGAAAATTAAAGGATTTTAAGTGTGCCTTATAGTGTGTAAAATACTTTATACAGAAGAAAAGAATATATCGCGATATATATCGTTACTGCACATGCTTCAAATTATACTGTGATATGGCCTAAAAGCCATATCCCAGTATATGGCTTTTAGGCATGAATTACTTCCTTACAGTCAATTAAAGATACAATGGGGTTAGACCTTAGAAAACCCGTCAACTGGAAGAATCTAGCTCCAACAACAGCATTTATTTGTTTACCAAATGTGAAGCTGTTGTCAGGTTTTTTTGTTTTGTTTTTTTTTTTTTGCAAGGGACATTTAGAAATTATCCAAAGGGCCAAGACGACATTTAAAGGACGCATAAGGCTCAGGAGGGCTAGTTCCACTTCTGTTTTTTGTTGATTCAGGTTCAAGAAATACAACTTTGTCTGAAATTGGGGCTGTGGTATTCTTTTTGAGAGCAAGATAGATTTGTGAGTCATCTGCATAACAGATGACTCGCATTGGGATACACTTTCTTTGAAATTTTCTTTGAAAATATTTCCTAATGGGAGCAGGAAAAGTGAAGAGTACTGGACCTAGGATGCATCCTTGTAAAGCCCCCATGTGAGGGGAGCAGGTGATGATGAAAAACTAATCAACCTGGTGGTGAAACCTTTGCAGAGTTTCTTTAGTACAACTCTCCAGTAGAAAATCAATAAATGATCTGATTCTGTGCCATTATGTGTTTTGAAACCAGAATGAAATGTTTAAGTGATGACATTTTTTTCCCTAGGAGATCCTGAAACTGGTAGAAAGCAAATTTCTCCAGCACCAAAGAGACAAAAGACAGATTAGAGATCAGTCTAAAATGCCAAAAAGGTATAGCTGGGTACCTGTACTTAATTCCAGATTCCAGTTAAAATATGAATTTTACCCAACCCCATCTTCTTTTTTTTTTTTTTTTTTTTTTAAAATAAAAATAAAAAATTTGGATACTAAAGATTTTATTAAACCTAGTAGTGTTTATTTATTTATTTTTTTTAAATAAGCTATTGTAAATGTGTAAGACAGAGTTGCAAGTTATGTAGCACCTATAGAAATGTCCAGCACCACTGCTATTGCCAACATTTATAGTAGTGCTAGTTCAACCCCATTTAACCTCATAACCATATTGCTCTGTAGGGATGGGTATCGTTTAGGTTTTATACGATACCGGTGCCAAACCGCTACTTTTGAAACGGTGACCGTGCTTAAACGGTGCTCGAACTGGTGCTTAAAGAATGGAAAACACAAACTTTGTCCAAAAACCTCATATGTTTTTATTTTTAGCAGTCTCCTTTTTTCTGCACTTTTTCTTTGGTCATTTTAGCCTTTTTGGCCAGGGTGAAGGGAGTATCTGCCATCAAACAAGAAGACAGCCGCATGTAACTACGACGGTGTTTGCCAGTTCACCTTACATGCCTTAATTTAATAACGTGGTTAGTAGGGCTGCCACGATTAGTCGACTAGTCACGATTACGTCGACTATCAAAATCGTCGACGACTGATTCAATAGTCGACGCGTCGTTTGAAGCTTTGTAAGATCACAAAAGACGCAGGAATAAGTAGTAGGATTTAAGTTTGTAATAACGGAGTGAAACAGAAGATGGCAGCACTGCATGTACAAGGATGCCAGCTGTCGTTAAACCCCGAAGAAGAAGTAGCTCCGTCCCAGAATTCATAGCGCAGCCCAGCTCAGTTTCCAACAATGGCGGCAGCTAGTTAGTTTTAATATTACTCTTATTATTCTTTCTGGGTCACAAAATAAACGTTTAACATATTTTCAGGCGAGAATGTAACTGTATAAACCTACTATCCTTGGAAAGGTGAAAAGCACCGAAATGTGCGCTGCTTTTCGTTCTGGTTACTACCAATTATGTCAGAACCATCAGTACCCATCCCTATTGCTCTGTGGTCATTATTATGCCAAAACATTAGTTGATGGTGGAGTTCTTCTTCGTCTTCTTCTTCAGCCTTTTTCATTTAGTCACTTTAAAAAAATGGTATCACAAGAAGAATTGACCAGAACTGTTTAGGAGGAAATGTTACTCAATGGGCCAATCTCAGTAACTGAAGGTTGCATTTATGTGATGTGTAGTTACATTTTTAGTGAGGTGCATGATGGGGTACAGTGTAGGGGTTTCAAGCCTTTGCAGTGACACACCCCCAGCATAGATATAATGCAGAAGGATCGCCTGCTGATTCTTTGAAGTTGATTTCACTGTAAAAGTGAAAGCAAAGTGGGAAAATGTTTTATTTCCTGTGTGGCAACCCTTCTTTGTAGGAACCACTTCACCAACTAGGTGCTTATATATCCCAAAAGAAAACACCAACATGAAAGAACCATTTGAAAACTAAGGGTAGCATGGTGAACCAGTATTTATGACTGTTGCTTCAAAGCAAGAAGGTTTTGTGTTTGAACCTCATGGTTGGCTTTATCTTGGTGCTGCCACTTTAAAGCGTGTGCATCCTGGGTTAATTCGAACATCAGCATTGGGTGTGTGTGCTATCTTGTCTGCCTCCTTTGCAGAGCTTCAAATCACACTGGGTGTGTAAAGATCAGGTAAGGCAACTAATTCAATTTTGTTGTAAATTAATGCTAGAGGCTAAGGCTGTTAAGGCTAGACATTGTCTCTAAACAATGCATGACAGACTCCACCACATTTTCCCACTTTTCAGCACTTTTTCTTTTATTTCCGGTTGTCACAAGTTATGCACGGTGGCAGCTTTTCAGTTGCCAGCTAAACACACCACTAACAACAACAGAATCCAGTTCATTCTGCTTTTAAGCCAGTGAGACGTGATTGCTGATGCCGCTCAGGTGTGTCTGCCTCCCCCGCAGCCACACCACAGACCACGCCTTGCCACATACCCCCATCGCTTGAATGAGGCCGGGGAGTCATCCGGCCGAACCTATTCGGCAGCAGGTATGTGTTGGCTCGGCTGCATGGCAAGCGGCGTTGGCGCAGCAGTTACGGATGTGAGCCGAGGTTCGCAGGCGGCTGGCATGCAGGACCCCACCGCACGCTGGTCTCTGGTAGAAACGAGGCAGGTCCAGCTGGTGCGCAGGTCCCTCCTGCACTCTGACCTCCTGCAGTTGAGCAGCGGATGCTCTGGATGAGCAGGACTCTCCTGCACACTGTCAACCAGCTCAGGCTGAGCAAGTCCCTCTGCCGGACACCCGGACCGAATGGCGTTGGCCATACGTGGGACGCCGATGGGGGAGGTGGCAGTGTCAGCCAGGACCCAATCCGAGCTGCATCAGGCACTCTGTGCGGTCCTGCGGCTGTTTCCACTGGCGGCGTAACATTGCCACCTGCTCCTTCCGCTCTCCCGGCCACCATTTGGTTTAGCACTTCGCCTGGCTGGCCCAGTCGTAGTTCCGCCATGCTCGATTTCTGGGTTTTGGCACCACTGTAATTGATTATTGCAGATGCCGGTCAGGTGTGTCCGCCTCCCCCGCAGCTGCGCCACAGACCATGCCCTGCCATGCAGTCATTTCCAATTACAATCGAGTAAGATTTAGTCTGCGTGGGGTCGTTATAGAAACACAGGTGAAAGTCCAGTGACACAATTTGTATACAACACAACACCACAACAATGGAGGACGTCAAGACGTTGGTATACCTGCTGGTTAGTGTATGACTTTTTGTTTGGGGACTACGGTGTTCTTTCTTTCTTTGTTTACCCATTCCCCTCATTGCTAAGTTTTAATAAGAGTGGTTTTGATTTTCAAAAAAAAGACTCTTTCATGACTCGAGTGACGCCACTGAATAGCCAGTCGGTAGCATGCAGACTGTTGATGTCACATTTTCGGGTTGCCTAATATCATGTGGAACCCCAGCTGAGTAAGTAATAAAAAAAGTACCTGGTGCTATGTGCTACCACCCAGTGGAAAACCTGAGACGAGTAGGTAGTTCTGACAGCAGTCTACTTGCCTTTGCGAGATGGGCTTCACTGTCAAAAAGACCCGCTAGTCCCGGCCCAACTCATTGTCAAATGAACCTGTGTCATGTTTATTTGATTTTCAGTTGAATTACATTTAAAGCTAAGAGAATCCACTGTTTAACAAACATCATGCAGTTTTTTTTAATATAGTTAATATCTTGTGTTAAATAATTGAAATTATAAAATTGACCAAAATAATCACAACACTTATTTTTCTCGGTAGAGCAGGGCGATATGACCAAAAATATTTATCACGATATACATTTGAAAATTTGTGATAACGATATAACTGACGATATAATTGACACTAGACAAAATACTTTACAACTCCACAACTTTGATGGGGTTTTTTGCACTAATAATGTATTTTCACTTAAACAAGCAGCTATATATATTTTTTTTTTATGTGCATTAAAGTTATATAAAAATTTAACAGTGCAAATTCTTTGCTGACCGTTTAACCAAAGGGCATTTCCAGTGTAAATTGGCCAACATATCCTTAGCATAACCATATATAATATCCACAAAACTTAAAAAGAGGTTATACACACTAGGGCTGCTCAATTAATTGAATTTTAATCACGATTACGATCTGGGCTTTCAACGATCTTTAAAAATGACTGAGCCGATTATTAGCCCCTCCCTCGTGCTTTACTCTCGCGCTGCTCAGTGTGGCAAATCGAGCGCACCTCTCTGCGTTTCAAACACGCGTCACAACAATTAAATGGACCCGAGGGAAGCTCGGAAAGCTAAGCAAAAGTTATTTGGAGAGGAGAGTGACTGCCGTTGGTTGAAAAGAGAGGTAAAAAAAAAACTTCAGTGGTGTGGAAACATTATGGGTTCGTGGAGTCAGACGTGGATCAAGTAGACACAGTGTGTAAACTTTGCTATGGTGTCGTAGCTGCACCACAGAGCAACACTGCAAAGTTCACTAAACATAGATGTTTACATTTTTCATTTATTTCTTATATTGCAAACATTTGCACTGTTATCAGTATTTGCACACTATTTTATATTATTTTTTAAAATCATTATTCAATACATTGTTATTGTTAACCCTTTAAAGCCGGTCAGAGCAGCACGCTCCGTTTTGTGTAACTATTTTTAAATCCCTGTAGAACCTGAACCATGTAAGCTAGCGCAATATTTTTTTTGCATTTGAAACCAGAGGAGTTGTACTTGCATCTTATGCCATCAGCTTGTCCTCGGTCACGGTTTCCTTTCACATATAGCTTTGCAAAAATTGCATAAAAAGGCTTGCAGGAACAAAAACATAATATTCCAGAAACACGCTTTGCCAATCCGATCAGCTGTTCGTAACACTTCCCACATTGAAACAGACGTCAGCGCGAACTATCACATGTCCGCCATTTCCTGCCCGAAACCGGAAGTGACGTCATTTTCGCGGAAAATGTAGTTTTTTACTTGTAGGCCTTAAAAGCCTATTCTGGTGTTTTTATAAGTAATGTTTGACCTTTCTGAATAGTTTCTGGGATGCTTAGAACTCGAATTGCACTGCTGGAAATAGTTTATTTTGATGCACATGCTGTTTTCTTTGCAAATTTGCATCATAAGATTGTTTTTCGTTTTTCCTGCAGTATATAAAAATTGCTGTATCTCTAAAATAAAACTATGAAGACACTCAAAATAAATTTCCTGTTGTTGTAAAGTATTTTTTGCAACTTTTTTGTATTTAAAGTTTTGAGGGATAAACCTCTTAAATTTCCCCAAGTAGAAATATATATATATATATGTAAAAAAAAAAAAAAGAAGAAAAAAAAAAGAGACAAAAACGATTTTCCATTTTTTTTTTGTAGTTTATTGCACTTTTTTGCAATTAATGTAATTACTATGGACTTAATGCATACATATATTAAAATATGGGCTATAACAGTTGTATTGATGTATAGCAACTTGAAATGCTCCCACAAATGGCACTACAACATGTAAAAAAAATATATACCGGTATATAAGTTCTGGCGAACTTGGTTCTATGGTAGGTCTTAAAGGGTTAAATAAATATCGTCAAATAATCGAGATCTCAATTTCAGTGAAAATAATCGTGATTATCATTTTTGCCATAATCGAGCAGCCCTAATACGCACACAATATGGTAATATTATGTCGAAGCACAGTACGTATCACTCCGCGAGGCGCCTGCCTAATATAGCCGTAATGCTCCGACAATCCATCAAGCGGTGCGGGTTTGTAGCTTAGCAAAGTCGTACTAAGACATTTGACAGATTTTCGAGCGCCGTGTACGACATAAAATCGTTTCGAGGTCAGTAAACAAAAACAGAATTCATACATAAGGCACACAGGATTATAAGGAGCACTGTCGACTTTCAGAAAAATCAAAGGATTGATTTTTAAGTGTGCCGTATTTTCCAAACAACACGGCAATAACGACAGCCCGCTAGCATGCTCTACCAAAAATAGTGCTTTGTTGTGTATCTGATGGACGAAAGCCAGACCAGTTCCACACCACTGAAGTTGCAGCATTTTTACAAACCAATTCTGATTCATCAGTTTCAAACAGCTGAGTCATGGTTTGCGATACATGTGGCAAAAAAGTGCTCCAAGAGTGAGGCGTTGTGGCTATACTTTCCCAACCTTGAGACCTCAGAATTAGGGAGACATTCAAAGGGGCTGTTGGGGGGGGGGGTTGATAAATACATTTTACAGTGTTTATTTATCGGATAAAATACGTTAAATGTCACCGTTATTATTAGCCGGTCCAGAAACAGCGGGGGTGTCCAAATTCAGAGGCTGCTTCCACCTGAGGACCCGCCCTTCACGGTCTAAAGAAAGCCAGGTAGTACGTCATGAGTTCCCTCGGTGGAGTGAAACTCAGCCATCTGCTCCTTGCTATCTAAAATATAACCGGGCGCTGGCGTAAACTCTCGACCGTCTCACACTTTCTTTAATTAGTTTTCTGTTTGATGTTTATTCGGCTGTGTGAAAACCCCGGAGGAACCCTCCCGAGGGATTAATAAAGTTAAATTTAATTTAATCTAATCTAATAACTTTAATCTTAGCCAAACCGATTTACTCACGAACAAATAAAACACTGAAAAAGCCAAACAATAACATTTTTAAGTTATCAAAGTGACTTGTATATCATGTTTAACCCGAGTAGCGAAAGACCGCGGGGGTTTGAAAACGATGTGTCGATCGGCTCAGATATTTGAAGTTTACACAGCTACATTCTCATCTGAAAACATGTTAAAAGTTGGGTTTTTTTGCGACCCAGAAAGAGAAATAAGAGTAATATTAAAACTAAGTAGCTGCCGCCATTGTTGGAAACTGGAATTGGCTGGGCCGCGCTATGAATTCTGCGATATGGTTTTTCAATTTTGTTGTCCAGGTGGAAATTCGGGAGAATGGTGGCTCCGGGATTCTCGGATTCTTATTAAGTGATAAGAACAAGTAATCTGATGTCCTGCAATCATTATGACGCTATAATTTGAGATACAAAGAATAAAATACGGTTTTTGGATAAAGTATCGGTATCGGATCAGTATCGTCGATACCCGCCTGAAAATTACTTGGTATCGGATCGGAAAGGAAATCAGTGGTATCGCACATAACTACTTGAAATTCCGTCTCCACCGTTGCTTGACACTGCGTGTATAGAGCAGGTAGTGCAACAATAGAAAAATAGTTGCGGGACGGCACTCTGTAGCGTTTGTCTAGGGTGTTGATCATTTTCCTAAATCCCTCGTTTTGCACAGTGTTGATGGGAGCCATATCTTTGGTCAGGTGATAAGTGATAGCCTCCGTAATTTCTTTGTGCCTGCGGGAGTTCGACGGGTATAGGGAAGCGCTGTATAAGGTTCCTGTTATTGATGTTTGGGTGGTTGACAGGGACGGATTTTCTCCTGTCACTTTCTCGTCATCCCTGACGTGCTCTCCGTTGTTTTTTCCCTGCTAATTTTAGCATCACACGGCACAGCTTCTGTATCACGTGGTATAAGGCTCCGCCCTTGTCATTTGTTGAGCAGGAACAGTGAGCGCTTGTTTTCATGCAGATTACGTCCCGGATCAAAATGCGGTACAATCGTCGTCGTCGACATCTTTGAGATTGTCTTTATTATTTCTCACATGACTCTGTTTTACTTAACATTAGGGATGGGTATCGTTTAGGTTTTATCCGATACCGGTGCCAAACCGGTACTTTTGAAACGGTGACTGTGCTTAAACGGTGCTCAAACCGGTGCTTAAACAAATTGCACACGAACAACATTAAGCTACTCACCCAGAGAAGAACGGCTGCTGCTGCCATCATCATCCGTCATCATTTCTGCTACACTGGCAGGGCTAGGGGCCAGGACTGTACTCCTCGGGTTCTTGGGGGGATGTTGCTAACTCCGGGTCCGATAACAGGCACCACATCTGCAGTAGATGTGCTCAGTGTGAGGTCTCGCAGCAAGCTATCAAATACGGTGCATTTTTCGGCTTTCAAAAAAACACTATGCGTTGCCAGGAGTTTCATCAGATTCGAGGTGTTTCAATACAGCCAGACTTTTTACCTCTTCGCCTTGGGCATTTTTAATCTGTAGCTCTGCTCTAAAAGAACATACGTACCTGGGCCCGCCTACTATCCTTGGAAAGGTAAAATGATCGGCTAAAATCCAAAGCGTATGACATCTCAGGGGGGAAAAGCACCAAAATGTGCACTGCTTTTCGGTCTGGTCACTACCGTTTATGTCAGAACCGGTACCCATCCCTAGTTAACATTTGCTCAATGTAAATGATTTGGGCTTAGCAGTCTCTTTTTAGGGTTACTAGGGTTTAGTAACTATGGGGTCTTTTCAAAAACACATTTTTCTAATAATAGATAATAATAGATTTATCCTGGATAGCTTTTTAAGGGTTTCTAGGAGCCAACAATTAGATTACCCCTCTAATATTTTTTTAGGGGTCCCTTTATACTCCTAGAAAAGCTTAGACACTTTGGGAAATGGACGTGGAGCATCTGAGGGTGTGTAGCTGTGTGTTATCATCAGAACTTTGGCAGCACATCCTCTGTGTTGGGTCTGTATGAATCAAGTTTGTTCCATCAATGCTCAGTCAGATTGAGATATGAAGCTTTTTTTAATTTTTTTAATTTTTATTTTAGTCCACATTGATGCCTTGGGTTTTATTATTTGTAGTTTTTGGAGTGTGGAGTGTGGTGGAGTGTTTGTTTTGCTGGCCTACACACGTGTTCATCAGGGAGAGCTGTTGGCAAGTGAGGTTGTCTGGTCCCACTGAATAACAAATTGAATTTTTGCTTCAAATGCTAATCTCTACAAGATATGACAAAAATGGGTGTCTCCCAGGCCTACTTCTGCTGTCATTGTCCATGCAAACTACAGGCAGTATCTTCAAAGAAAATCACAAGGAAGGTTTTGATGCAGCAACCTTTTTGCAATCAATTTAACTTGGTTGCAGACAGCAAACACTTGCGACCAATCGGGGAACACACATTTTTCCTGAGCCACCAGTGGTTGTAAGGGATCACCAACTGGTCTTGAGACCTTATGCTTGTCATTCTCACCATTGTGAGTGGTTTCAAATGACAAAAGCGACGTCACATCCGCTGGTGTAAGTCGTCCTTTAGTGTTGTTTCAGCTGGTTGCACATTTAAGTTAAATTATAGCAGGTGCAGTTATTTTCAAAATGGACATGTTTCAGGCATGGCTGTGTGAGCATGTCCACCTCTGCAAGCATACATGACACAACGAACATGGGAGGACAGAAATCGTGGAGAGAGATTACTGCAGCAGTGCCGAGTAATTTCACGAGTACAAATGGATGTGGCTGTGTGATGACGTCACCTGATCAGCGCACAAAGCCATTGTGGCGAGCATAAATGGATCATTAAGCCGATGTTATTTGAGAGCATGTTTTGGCTGGTGAGCGATCTTTGAAGAATAGCTGAATAGCTCCTTGTGAAAGAGTACTTCTTAAAAAATATTTTTATTTTTTATTATCATCAGGGACTCACTGAGCTTTTTAGGAGGGGCACAAATGCACTTATATAATGGAAATGGGAGTGCTTGATTTGGAGCAGGAAAAGGAGAGCTTTGTAGAGAAAATTAATACAGAGAGAGTAATAATTATGTCCTGATTATTTGGCTGTCATAATTTAGAAGCCAGAATTAAAATGAACATTCATGAAATATAAAGTATAATGCTTTCTGTTAGAACTGCTTGTTTTCTCCTTTTTATTCATAATAACTTGAGTATTTTCATGTTTTAGACACCCAAGATGTCAGAAAGGTATGCCTCCCAACCTGCTTCCATTGTCATTGTCTTGGGCATGTTGCATAGCTCACATGTCAGGATTAGCTTGTTATTGTTTAGCTGTGAAACAGTATAAGCTGTAGCATTTCTACATCTGCATTCCTACCTGTCCAGGAAGTCTCCCAATGAACTAACCTGTTTTTATGTTTTTGATTTTTTTATTAATTGTGAGTTAATTGTTGGCAGAAATGCTAAAATAAAATGTCAGGGTTCGTTGATATACTTCCTCTTGATGTCATTTTTTTTTATTGGATAGATGATTCAATTCATTGATCACATTAAAACAAAGTACGACAAAGACAACAAAAACAACGATGGAAAACCTTTGTACTGACATGTTATGCTAAGTTTGATTGATCTCGTAGGCTGATATCTTCAGGTCCTTTTGTGCTTTCCTTTCTAAGTGTTTCCAGGCTTCTTTAATGGCTGCTCAGCCTATAACTTAATATCTGTTTCATGAGCCTGGCAGGCCATGTTTAGTGGTGTTTGTTGGCCTTGAGCTGAGTGGAGACAAAAGATACTCCTGTTGAGAGGTTCAAAAAGTGGCCTGCTGTCTATGAAGAAAAGCAGTTTGGTTTTGGGCCTCATTTCTTGTACCTCCTCCTTCCTTCTCTCCATTGCTCCACCTGAAACGGCAGTGCCTGCATACTGTCGAGGCTTTTTGGAGCTTAAAAATCCTTTACTGACGAGAAGATTTATTATTTTTATATGAAACGATGAAAGGAATTACAAAATATGTATAAATAGAATAAGTGAATTTGGCATGAATACAGGAATATAAAATCGTCTGTACGTGCTGGTTGTTCAGGCTTTTTCCTCTTATTCTTGTTGGGTATGCAGCCTTTGGGTGGTGATTTGGGTCTTCGTTGGCAGTGGGGGTCTTCCAGTTTGGGGGGGAGAATGGAGTGGTGTT
This sequence comes from Aulonocara stuartgranti, assembly GCF_965226115.1. Classification (NCBI taxonomy): domain Eukaryota; kingdom Metazoa; phylum Chordata; class Actinopteri; order Cichliformes; family Cichlidae; genus Aulonocara; species Aulonocara stuartgranti. The sequence continues at coordinate 34,755,552 of NC_138945.1, read as the reverse complement.
ACAGTTGGAAATGACTGAGCATGCTCTGTGGAGACCCTCTGACAGAGAGGACCGACAGAGGGAGCCACCAGGTCACATGACCGGCGAGGTGAATGTGCATGCGGGGAAAGAAAAGGAAAGGAGGAACAATCTGTTCGACAGATCCTCGCGCTCTCCCTCTCTGTCCTCCCTCATTCTCTCTCTCTCTCAAACACACACTCTCCCTCACTCACTCCTTCTCTGCCGCCTTCTTCTCCTCAATGGAGGCCATGAGAAGAAAGCAGGTATGATGCTTCCTGGAGGCACAAGAGAAACGACATGTTAGCTTTGTATTCTTCACCCTTAGTTGGCTTTTAGTGGTCTGAGGAGATGCATAGTCTTTCTTCCCAGTTCCTTTTAGACCAAGTTACTACCAATTAGTTTCAGCTCTTGCTGTCTTCTCTTTGAGAAGGTTTCTGTTTTTGTTTTTTCTTTCTTTCTTTCTTTTGTTTTTGTTTTGTTTTGTTTTTTTAATTTAAGACGTGCTCCTCGAGCTGCTCATCTGTCAGTAATTCTAATCTGTCAGATTTCTCTGGATTCCTGAAATCGAAAACTAGATCTTAAAGGAGAGAGGATTTGTTTGTGCGTTTTTTGTGTGTGTGGTAGCAGAGAGATGTGATTATGGCATGGATGGATCCTGTGACTGGAGACGGCTCCCTTTGAATTAGAGCAATCACTTCATGACAAATGTCAATCTCAATATGGGAAGATAAGCGTGACCTCCTGAAGATCTTGAAATTTACCTGATTTTTCTAAAGTGAGGTACAGCCACCTTTTTTTGGTTATACCTTTATCTTTAATCCCTTCTCTTCTCTACTCTCTCAGTGGTCAGTATGTAGTAATGAGGTCACTGTGGCCCTTGTCTAGGCTACAGTATGTTCAGATATATACTGCAGATGCTGTTTATTAATTTAGAGGAAGTACATTGGGGTGTGATGTGAGCTATGTTTACCAGCTGCTGGATTCTGACTCGGGGTCATTGGTTCATTTGCACAATGTGTCCCATGGCGGGTTAATTATTGACATATTCATAAAGGTTAGCTGAAATTTTATGCCAAGTCAATTATTTTTTTTATTTTTTTTAAGGCTATCTTTGCCTTTTTATCTAGACAGTGGACAGCTGGGAAACGACAGGAAATGAGCTAGAAGAGAGGCTGCATGACAGACCACCCAGACTATTCAAACTGAGGGTTTTTTGCAATTACAGTCTGCAGCTTCAATCCCTAAACCACCTGGAAAAAGAGCTTTGTCAGATTTCTTTAGCACAGTGTCAGGCTGTTACTGTGAAGTGGTAGCAAGTTAAATGTCAGGGTGATCTGTACGATTGGGCATTTTTTAGGATTTTTTTATTAGCATGTAATGGGGGCGGGGGTACTTTTATGTAAGCAGATCACAGCAGAGAACAGGTTTTGCAAATTGGTTCTTCATTCTTGAGGGATCAGGGTTCATTATTGTTTTATCTCATCTGGGTACTTAGGTACTCGGTACTTAGTGCCAGCCCCGGCAGCCTGATAGCTGCCTGTGTAATGTGTTTGTGGTTTGGTAGCTCTCTCTGACTTGTTTTCAGGTCTCTTTCAGCAGATCTAAAGATAGGTCACATCAGCACCTGCCTTGTCACATAAGAGGTTCACATTAAGTTGTATGGACAGGAAAGGCTGATCCTTTATAGTGCTATGAGCTTCTTTCTAATATTTATAGTGTAATATCACTAGTAACTCAACCACTGGGGCCTTCTTTGTGCACTCATAGTTGCAGCTTAGGCTCTGATTAGCTCTCACAGCCTTGGTTTCAGCTTTGGAGCTTCTTTCAGCAGCCTCCATATTCCCATCTATGAGTTTCCAGACCCCTTCAGTCCCCATCTAGTGGAAAACTGCTGCAATGGCTGCGCTGTGTCAGTAAACAATCTGGTTGCGAAATGGCGGCGATCTGCAGACAGCCTTCTCTGCTTCCCTCCCTCCCCCTTCTCCTGTCTCCACTGTGTATGTTCCACTTTTCACCACTAGGGGGAGGGCTGAGGCTTGTGTGTTTTTTGTGTAACTGGCTTTCTTCAAACCATTGGGGGGGGAAGGGAGGGGAACTAAAAGATTCTTCTTCTCTTGACGCTCACAAGTGTTCACTAGATTCCCCCATGTTGATCATACACCAAAGAGGGTTGTCCCAGACTAGATGTTCTTTGGGGACAAACCCTCACAGACCAGTCCTTGGCCTGGACTTGTTGCTAATTGATTAGGTTCATGTTTGGCTCAGGAGCATGAACAGGGACGTGTTTCCTGACGGTTTATTTAGTTGGAGTCTCGGTTGTAAGCAGATCAGGACTCACACAGTCTGACTGTCTGAGCCATTGAGGAGAGGCTTTAGAGTAACTGACTGAATCCATTAGCTTATAGTGGCCTTATTCTCTCTCAGGTCTTTTGATTGGCTTTGTGTGAGAAGAAAATGTGTCCTCTGCTTTCCTTCATAAAGGTTAACTGATATTTTATGCAAAGTGTATTTTTTTTTTTTTGGATAGGCTTTGCCTTTTATCTGGATGGTGGACACTTGGGAAGCAAACAGGGAGAAAGGATGCATGGCAGACCACTCAGACTATATTTGATTGGCTTAATGTGAGAAGAAAATGAGTCCTCTGCTTTCCTGGGGCAATTGGCTTCAGTACCTGACTTACTTCTCATCAGATATGACCTCTCACCACTGATCAGCACGTGTCTGTCCCTAAATATGCCCTAAATGAGTCTTAAGAGGTTAGGGAAAGTGTAAACCTTTATTTTCTGCGCTGGTTCTGTGTAATTCCTCAAGGTTGAACTGGCCTAGATTGACTAAATGTTGATATTTGAGCTGAAAGAGAAGGCTTTGCAACAAAGTAGACCTTAATAGTAAGCATGAGAGTGAAGTCACGATGATTTTTCCTTCAAGGCCTCCTGTTTCCTTTGGGCCTGTTTTTCCAGAGTGAGCATGAAGATGAAGGTCTGCTCCGGAGGAAGAGTCTTTATGTTTCCTGCTGTTATCTCTGAGATGTAAAGACGGTCGATGGGTGATTTGGTTTTCTTTTGAAGCTGTGGCAGGCGTCTGTTGCTCCACTGGTTAGTTGTAGCATATAAGGAGAGAAGCCGGAGACAATGAGAGTGCATAGTGGTGGCCCCCAATCTCTTGGCTGGCTCTACAGTATTCCTGACACTGATACATTACTGAAAAGCACAAATAAAAAGGGATTTTACACAGGATTAGGTGCATCGAAGGATGATGGTTTAATTCAGAGATATGCCTGCTTAGGCCTGGATCACAAATGTGGCTTTGAGAAGCTAAAACCAGACTTTTTGGGGTATTTCTATCAAGAAATATGTCTTTACACTCACTTTTCAGATAGTCTTAGGCTTTAGGAACACCTGGGGGGCCTATTTTTAGACACATTACAAACTAAGCAGCCACTTGATAATGTTATCCACAAAAAATGTATTTAATAAAGCTTAATTTAACAGTTTCCCTCACATGTACTTTTTTTGTTTTTTGTTTTTCTTTAAATCAGCCCGCTGGTCTAGCCAAGAGCTGCGTGGATAAAGGTGGATCCACAAAGAAAGAGGGACTAGATCCAGGAAGCAATGGAGAAGAGAAGTCAGGTATTTGTCTAAATACGCTTGAACGTATTTTATTTGTGTAAATGATGGGTTTACATTGTGATTTAATTTGTCTTGTTTGAATGCGAAGATGGGGACAAAGAGGTAGCAGACAGACTGGCCTTTTCCCCTGCAGCAGAGGTGATGCTGAACGGCACCGAGAGCGACGACACAAGCCACAAGGACCTGACAACAGGAAATAACAAGACTGTACTGTTGTTAAATGAAAATGGCACGTCTGACACGGAGCCACCGCATGGTTCTGTTACTGGAAGCAATGGATTCATTCTCACTAAGCAGCAGCAGCCGGAGCAGGAAGGCAGCGCTGCAGCGGCACCAGGTTTGGGAGTTTCCCCTCACAGGACTAACTGGTTGCCCTCGGGCTCACCGACAGGGGGGCATGCAGCCAAAACCCTCCCTGCCTCGGCATCTGGGAGTGCACAGAGTTCAGGTGCACTAAGGACTGCCCCCAGTACAGGGACAAAGCCGGGGCAGGGGACACCAGACACTAAAAATGGCCCCAGTTTATCTCCTTCCCCGGTTCCAGCGCCAGTCACCGTACACAGAGCGCGCAAGACCATGTCCAGACCTGCTGTCAGCCCTGCACAAAAGGTGAACCATGACCAAGAGCAAGGGATTATCATGTTTGCTTTAGATTTGTTTTTTTTCAACACCTTAAGGAATAAAAATAGTTGAAGGCCAAATTGGAAAAATCTGTAAGTCAGAAATGCCCTTACAATATACAACAGGTTTATCCCTGCAGCAACTCTTATAGTAATACAGCTTATATTGCCCTGTATGCAATTTCAATAGCAGTTTCATAGTTAGGGTACTATTAAACTGCTAGAGGCTTGCATTATGCTTTATATCAGCAGCTCTATCATACATCAACACAGGAGTTCTCAGATTCCCAGCTGGCAAAGAGGGAGATGCTAAAAACGTAGGAAAAGATGAGATGTTCTGCAGAAAACATCCTCCTCATACATTTTGTTTCCTGTTTGAACTTTTTCCATTTCTGTTCCAGTGCTGAAGCGTGGTCATTTCTGAGTATCCACACCTTAGCATTTGGGTGCCTCACACTTGAGTGTGAATGGTTACAAAGCTGTGTTAAAGTATTGTGTACTCGAGTGCATGACTGCTTCCTTTTTAGACCTGTGGCTCTTTTCACAAAAGGATCTTATCTTGCCTTTGTTACCTGAAATGTCACTAAAAGTTCCTACCTCCTAAGAACTGTTTACAAAGGTGCTGACAGGAACATTTAATAAGGAGCAGAGTGGAAATGGAAGAGATTGGGACCTTTGTGGAACTTTGCTTTTGAAAAGATTGTCATTAAAACGAAGATGGGTGGAAGGAAGAACTTGCCACCATTGAAACACCTCATGTGGGTGCACATTTCTCAATAAGAATAATTACCTGCAGCACTAGTGCAAACTACAACAAATGTAATGGGTCCCCTTGGTGAAAAGTGAAACTTTTAATTGGAAAGCAGACATGGGGCACACAAGTTCTTCACTCTGAGGTTCATCGAGCCAGCTGCTCAACAGGCGGCTTCTCTAATCTAATATGAAGGCAGATGATAAACGATACGACTGAACAAGATTTTAACAAGAGCAAATTATAGCAAACACAGGGATCAATGGTAAAAGTGCAGTAAAAGTTAAGCCTGCATTCTTGGCCAGCATCTGGTGACTAGTTTTATACAGCCTCAGTTCCTTGTCCTGTGACCTCAGTAAAAACCTTGAAGAATTTATGGCTTCAGTCAGTAGTTTCAGGCTGTTTAAAACACCCTAATTTGATTAAATTGCAGTCATTATTGAAATAAAAGAGGATTATCCAGGGTGTGCTCTTTGGCTACTGGGCGTGCTGTGACCATCAGTTTCACAGTCAGATCCAGCCCCTAGTTTCAGTTTCAAAAAGCCAAGATGGCTGACAGCTGAAGGCTTCACAGGCTTCACTAACTCTTGGATTTGTGACACTGATATTGTGCTCGGACATGTAAAACCACTTTATATTTCTTACAGTCAGTATTTTCATGAAGTTTACCTGGTTTAGCAAGTGACCCATAAGCTGGAAGCCTACAGCCCTAAGCTATTTACTGCTTGTCATTTCCTGTCTGCCACTCACTTGGTAAAGGATAAAAGAATAAATTAAATCTTTATTTATTTATTTTAAAAGAGCAAGAGATTGACAGAGAAAGAATTGTTTTTAGCTGCTCCCTTCCACTACTGGCTTGTTTTACACAGCGACAGCATTACTGCATAAGGAAGTTCAAATAAAATCTGTGCACATTATCTTCTGCATCTTTGAATAAAACTTAGGATATTTCTTAATAAAATAGCTGCAGGCTGGAATTAGCCATCCTGGCTCTCTAGCAGGAATAGCTGCAGCCTGCAGAGGGGAGTCTAGAGAGTGGGCGCATCATTTACTCCACTATATTTGTTTACACACTTTAGATACTCAGTTATAGATACAGATTAACTAGCTAGCAGTATATAAGGAAATGTGTTTGTGCAAAAGTTCGAGCAACTACTCATTGCTTTATGTTTTCAGGAAAATGAAAGGGAGGTTCAGTGATGAATAGAAACATGTGCAAATATAAAATGAATATAAGGCAAAAACAGTTAAATGACCACCTTCCTTTTTCAACACACGTTGGCCTCTCTTAGAAAACCTTCTAGTAAGGAATAACTCTCTAGGCTTCTTAAGGGCCATTCAAAGTTCCTTTCTTGATGTCGGCAGCCTTTTTGTTATTTCCTGTCGCATTGATCCCACACTGCTTCAGTAATGTTGAGGTTCAGGCGTTGGGGAGGCCAGTCCATGGCTGATAGCGTTCTATTGCAGTCTGTATTTTCATGCTGAAAAAATGAAGCTGTTGCCAGTTAGAAGCTTTGCAGATGGTAATGAATGGTGGTTCAAAATCTGATGGTACTCTCCCAACACCACTGGCTGAAATGAAGCCCCAGGCAATGATGGAGCCTTCGTGTATTTGAGTCTTCTTACTTGGAAATATTTAATTGAATGGTTGTAAAACCGTAGCTCACTATGTGGACATTACAACACTAAAAATGTTGGCTTTATTTTACTTAGTGTGTGTATATTTAGGTTTTATTTAAAAAATAAAATAAAATTGGGCCTTGTTTACTTTCCTTATTCTGCCATAAATATACTGTTACAATCATATGCTTATATTAAGCATATCCAAAGTTTCAGATAATGAAGTCACTCTTTGTAGCTCAATTGGTTTACTTCTACAAACTCAAGTTTGAGGGAGTTTTTTCTGTTCTTGGCTCTTTATGATGTCAGTGCGTGCAGATTTCACTTATGTTGACATCTCAGAGCCACAGCTCTGACTGTGAGCACAGGTTTAAAGTTAGGAGACAGAGGATGAGCTGATCAGCTGAACCAGGGCTTAGTATACGATAAATATGGATTATTTTGTACTTGAATCATGCTAAGCTGCTCTAAAGGAGTCCATGAATAGAGTGGGGGTGGGGGGGTCCTGGAGCTGGAACAAATCCATTTGAATGGAAATTGGTTTTAAAAACAAGAAAATAAAACAAGAACTAACCATGAGGAAACCTTTTGTAACACATTGATCCTAAATGCTTTTGCCACTCTGCAGCTTCTTAACAGGGAATTAAGGGAAGCAAAGAGTGCCAAAATGGAGTCTCATGTTGCACCCGACCTGCAGAAATCCTCACCGCAGTCACCCTCTCAGAACCACCTACCTCAGAGTCCACCAGATACGCCATCTTCAGCACAAACTGCATCATCAGCTTCACCAGCACCTGTTCCTCCACCACAGCCACCTCCAGCTCCTGCAGAACGGGCAGCTCCTTCGGCTTCTCCTGCTCCTGTCCAAGCCAAGCTCCAGCTAGGTTAGACTGACTCCAGCGACACATCACAAAAGCTAATGCACTAAAAATTGGAGCAGAGTGTAATGTTTGTCTGCGGTAACACTCTGCTGTAAATGTGGTGTTCTCTTGTGCTCTAGGCTCTTACTCAGGAGCGCTGTCATCCCGTAAGAAGAAGAGGCGAATGGGAATGTACAGCTTGGTTCCCAAGAAGAAAACCAAAGTGCTAAAGCAGAGAACTGTGCTGGAAATGTTTAAGGAACTACAACAGACTGCCAAGAGTCCAGAGGTCTGAGCTTCTCATCTTTTCAAAAATTTGCAAAATTAAAAGAAAGCGTAACACGTATTCATTTAGCCTCTCGAGGCACATCTCATACATTCAGTGTTTCAGTCTTATGCTTCTCATGCACTTTCTGCACTTGAATGTTGAAAAAATTGCCACATGTGGAATAAATTATTCCAATCATTGTCCACTGAGACATAGACAATTAAAAATCGTCATATATGACCCCAGCTCTATATATTAGATGTGCTATTGCATTTTTGAGAACAGAACATATTTCAATCAACGTCTCCGACAACTTTTCCTAGTTTTTTTTTTTTTAAACAGACCAGGACTGTTGGTATGGTAAGGTTAATGGGAAGTTGTTCAGGTTCATTTATGACCTCGGAAATGCTGAGGTGCTGCTGTTAAGATATGACATTACATCCACTTTTTTCCATTTGTTGTCTTGCAGGCTAAAGAGGTGGCCAGCATAAATGGGGAGAAAGTGGGAAATGCATCTGAGGATGAAGAGTCAGAAGATCTGGAGTCTGAAGAGGAGGAACAACAGCAGCCATCAGAAGAACCGGAAAGTGCTGCGCAGGAACCCTCTGAATCCATCGCTCAGGTTGGAGAATAAAAGTTGTTTCCTTCTCTTGAAACCTTGTGTGGTTGTTTCTTTGTGGGAACTCTGAATAACTGTGAATGCAATGCATTGCAGTGAAAGTCTTATGTGTTAAATGCTACTGATGAATTCTGTTTGCTTTTCCTGGTGGAGGTGAAAGACGAGCAGGAGTCTGAAGAATCTGGAGAGGAAGAGTTGGAGGAGGAAGGCACTGAATCTGACTTGGTAAGACCGCTTGCCACCACTTCTCCAACTGCATCTCATACCACCTCTTTTAGCTAAAAATGGAAGAGAATTGATGTTTTGTTTTGGGGTTTTTTCTTGTTTCTCTCTGTTGTTTAAAATCATCCCTGTGGCCAAACTCTCACCTGCATCAGAGCACAGAGTCGAGTCTGAAGAAAAAATTGAAAAAGAAAACAAAAGCAGACAGCGCATGGCTCCGGCCCTCCAGGAAACGAAAAAGGAGGATGAAGTCCAAAGGTGATCGCTGTTCCTCTATATGCACATCCACCCAATCACCTATCTCAATATTCTCAGGCTGACTGATGCTATTTCTTGAGAGAAACATGTTGCAAGTGGATGACAGAAAGTAATTCTCTGAAACCGACATTAACCCCAGAAACTAAAACTATGTACTGCTGGGTAAATGTTCAGCAGTGAACTGATTTTAGCCACCTAATAGATTCAGTATCGGTTTATACACTGGCTTTATTTAGATTCTTTTCTAAATAAACTTTTCACCTCTTTACCTGCTGCCAGACTGACAGAAACAGTCCTTTTAGTTCAAAAACATGTGAATTGTTTGTGTGCTGCTCACCTTGATTGGTGAGTTTATTTCTCCACTTCAGACTTAAGATCTGAACTGCACATTCACAAAATAAACAATAAACAAAGCTCTCAATTGTTGCAGCAGCTCTGTGTCTGTCTCCTTGATTCAGGTTCCTTTTTAGAGGGAGCTTGAAATCCCATGTGAGAGGTGGAGATAGCTTTACTGGCAATATTGCCTCATTTTATATCTCTTAATCCAACCCTAGGCTACGTCTCCAGCTGTTTGGTAGCAAAAAATACATATGTATCTGGTGGCGGGCAGTATTTTTCAGTATACATGCACGCAGGATTACAGCACACAGTTAAGTTGGCTTATTTTGGCAGAAATCTGTATTTTCTGGCCATTTTTGACAATTTAATTTTAAAAGTATATTATATTTGTGTAAATAGTTGCTCAGTTAATAAAATGAGCTTTAAAAATGTATATAATCACAGTGCTGGTGATCTTCTGGGTAAAAATTGGTTTCTAAAAATGTGAGTTTAAGCGTCTGCTAAACCCTAAAATCTGTCTGAGACTCTACAGGGTGGCTTTGGCTTTTATTGACTAAAATGACAAAAGTCAGATTGCAAGCTGACTAAAACTTCAGATCCACATTGGTCTGAAAACATGGCACAGTTCAAACCCAGCGCCCAACTGGCGCTGGGTTTGAACTGTGCAGAAGTGTACAAACTATGTACACTTCTGCAGCTGCTTTGAACTAAAGGAAAAATGCCATAATTATATCTTGTCTGAACATTTTTCACCAAGGCTCTTCCTTAAGTATTTTCTTATCCTTCGTCTTTCTCACAGAGCCGGAGGTGGCTGTTCAGCCTCAGGCTCCAACTCCAGCCGAACCCCATGATCACAAGGAGTACACGCAGATTGTCCCACCTGTCAGCCTCAGCATGCCTTCACCCAGCAAAGGTGAGATTCAGTCTAGTTCAGTCACTCCAGTTACCAGAGGTAAGGCCTCAGACACAGATTGGCTCCACCTGCCTGTGCCACAAAACCCATCGAAGCATCTACACGCCTAACTTCAGTATCCAGGTGGATGAGTTACTAAAAAAAAAAAAAAGAAACACCACCCAAAAGTGTGTTCATAGCAGGCTGTAAACATGCTTATTTCTGCTGTGAAGTTGGTTGTTAATATGGTTGCTGGATCTTTTTTTTTTTTTTTCTTTTTTTTTTCTTCCCTTCATGTCAATCAGGAGCTGTTATAGTGCACACGTTCAAAGCAATGGAGCCACAAAGTTTTAAAAGCCAAAATGCTACAGAACTGAGAGAGTGGTGAAAATTGAGTATTCGATTTTAATTTGCAAGTTTTACACCCAAAATTACAAAAAAAATCCAATGAACCTCCAAAGGGCTTCTGTGATATTTGGGTGATAAAGGGTTAAATGTCTTGTTTTGTTGATTTGAATAAATAGTTTTCTATTCCTGGTGAGACCAATGTGGTTGATTTCATTGGCCACGCTCTTTTCTTTCTTCAGACACTTCAGGGTTGGCGGTTGAGGAGGCTCAGGAGCTTCCGCTCTGCAGTTGCCGCATGGAGACCCCCAAGAGTCGAGAAATTCTCATTCTGGCAGACAGGAAGTGCATGGCCACAGAGAGTGTAGATGGACAGCTGACTCGCTGCCAGGACGCTGTAGTGAAACATGAAATGATGCGTCCTTCCAACTCCGTTCAGCTACTCGTTCTGTGCGAGGACCATCGCAACGGCATGGTGAAGCACCAGTGCTGTCCGGGCTGCGGCTTCTTCTGCAGAGCGGTGGGTGAAAACTGCGTGCCAATCAGTTTGAGGTCTCTGGCTGCAGTTTAACTTGCAGCTACTGTCACAAATGGAACAATTTACACAGATGAAACACTTGCATGGTAAATGGCTCTGCATTTACTCTGAAGATTGAAGAAGCTGCACTAATCTCAGTTCTTTGGGGTTAATGACGCTTTCACACAGGACACAGCATGTGATGCGTTTGCCATTTCTCAATGAAGCCATTGAGGTTTTCTTTTTTCTCTGGCTCCTTTACTCATACCTCAAGGCCTTTTAATAGATCTGTGGAGCTTCTATAAGGAACGTGTAACTCATCTAATATGTTTATACACACAGTACGTTCACAGATACATAAGACCACACAGTTTGTGCTTGACAGTCTTGACTAAACACTTTCCTAATTTGTGCCTCAGATTTCTAAGTGTGAGTCCTGGATGACACTTGGATGTCAGTTAGTCTTTTTACTCATTAAGTACACGCCGTGATTCAGTATCGTGAAGAACTAACTTTATCAGGAGAAACTTGAAGTAATTCATTATGGCGGACTCTCACATCATTCACCATTCTTTTTTGGCAGATGTTGGTTGTAGGGCTCTTCCTCCTTTGGGCTCTTATGAGTGAATATTGTAGGTTTACAGAAGCAACCTAGACACTGTTTTCGTGTGAGACGTGGTCAGAGGACATGTGCTTTGTGAATGTTTGTTTACAGAGACTGTTTGTTGTTCCTGCACAGGGGACCTTCATGGAGTGCCAACCAGATGTGAACATCTCTCACCGTTTCCATCACGCTTGTGCCTCAGTGCTGAAAGGTCAAAGCTTCTGTCCTCACTGCGGAGAAGAGGCCAGCAAGGCCAAGGAGGTCACCGTTGCCAAGGCTGACACCACCTCCACCGTGCCCCCTGCTCTTGAACATGGGCCAGCCACGCCTGGAGCCCTCGAGGGCCGAGCAGACACGACCACTGGCAGGTAAAAATGCAACTTTGGAACTATTTTGTTTGTTTATTACAAAATGCCGAACTTAAACTTTTGTTCTCACTTGTTTTCTAGCTCCTCTTGTTTAACTGTGGGGGCTGAAGTCAGTGGCCGGGCTGACAGTTCGCTGCCTGTTCGTTCTGCACATGGATTCGACACATCTGCTGTTCCTGGGTCCTCCAGGGCTGCCCCCCTGCAGGCTGTGATGGCAACAACAGCCCTGTGTACACTCACTCCAGGACCCAGAGAAACTCTAGAGAGCATCCTGGTGGCTCTCGACACAGAAAAGTAAGTAAACCCACCTTAATTCACCTAAAAGACCACGATCCATTTACAAGCTAATTCATTTTTTTGTGTCTGTTTGATCAGACCCAAGAAACTGCGCTTCCACCCTAAACAACTTTACCTCTCTGCCAAGCAAGGAGAACTGAAGAAGGTCCTGCTCATGTTGGGTACGTAAATCCCATTCAGGCTCTGTCATCTGCACTCATTTTCATTTTTCACCTTGTAGTGATGTCTGCCAAAACTAGTTTTGCTTCTTCCAGGAAGCTGGTGTAATTTTCATGACCCTCAAATTTTATTATGAATAATTTTACCACATGCATTTGGTAGCATTAGACAAACACAGAAAACTTACAAAGTCCTTGACCCCCAGCCTAAATACACAGTCCACACACTGTATACAATTTCAGCCCATCTGTCACCACAAGCTGGCAACTTCTTGTCACGTGCATCCAACATGTGACAAGAAGTTGCCGACTTTGATCCAAATACTAATTGTAAAATCACAAATGATGCCATTTTTTAAAAAAAAAAAAAAAGAAAAGAAAAGAAAAGAAAATTATCCATCAAAACTAGCTCTGCTCTAAGCTGGACAGCTGGCACAGTTTACACAGAAGTGTGTGTCGGGGGGGATTTTTTTTTTTTTTTTTTAAACATAAACGTTGGCAGGTATTTTCATGCATCTTCCTCGCCTTCCTTTACCTTCCAGTGGACGGTATTGACCCGAACTTTAAGATGGAATCGCAGAATAAACGCACCCCGCTGCACGCAGCAGCAGAGGGAGGTTACAAAGACATCTGCCACATGCTTGTTCAGGTAACCTTGTGCTTCACATCTCTCTGACGGAAATATTAAACTTTGAGTAACTTTCTGACAAAAACCTTAAAATAAAAATCTCAACCAGAGGTTTATTCTAATATTAATGATTCTGATTTTGTGGAAGCAGTTTTACATTAGCTGTTTGTATGATGTTTCAGGCTGGTGCAAACTTGGACATGTGTGATGAAGATCAGCGGACTCCTCTGATGGAAGCCTGTGAGAACAACCACATGGAGGTGGTCCTGTACCTGCTCAGAGCTGGAGCCAGTGCCATGCACAAGGTAAATATGCACCAGATTTTTCTCTGAGGTTCCCATCAGCCAACTAAAGATCCAGGTCAATAATTAAATCCTCTGCCATTCTCAGGATGTTGAAGGGTTCACGTGCCTCCACCTAGCGGCCAAATCTGGCCATTACAAGATTGTTGAGCACCTTCTGTCCACTGGACTGATTGATATTAACTGCCAGGTTAGTACACTTAAAAATGTCTCTTGTGAAAGAAGGGGAGAGGCTGCAAGATTGAAATGTACAGCTTCAGGATGCAGCACTCTGTCTATGTGTTAACTACAGAGCCATGTGTAGACTAGCTTAGCTTTAACAAGCAGTGAAAAACAGCTATCCTAGTTTATAAGAAAACAAAAAAAAAACATGTGTGCTTTTACTTCAGCTTCCCATAGTCACCCTGTTCCCAGTTGATTTCAACCTTAGCAAAAGGTTGGTTTTCTGGCTGTAGTTTCATGATTGCTTTGTAGATGAGGGGGTATCAAGCTTCTGATCCATGGGCAAAGAAACAGATGGTGTCCAGGTTCCTGAGGGTCCTTAAAAAGTCTCAAATGCATCATTAATCAAAAATGATTGATGCTGGTTGCTTAAATCTGATGGTTTAAGCAGTTCTAACAAGCAACATAGATGAAGTTGTTGTGGATGCTCATGAGTACACATGAAACTTGTCTCAATCCTAGAGAATTTGTACAGTTTTCAAAATTTCATTTTGAGACATTAAAAGTAGAATTTAAAACATAATCCTAAATTTAGCTACATTTGTTGAAACCCTGTAAAAATGTCTTTCCCCATACCTGTTTAAAATACTTCCACACCAGTCTTTTAAGTTTCTTAAAATTTCAGATCTGAGAGATGATAAACAAAGTTTTATATAATAGTAATTCGTGTTAGGATGTACGTTCGTATTCAGTTTATTTATTTATTCAGTGTACTGCCTACAAAGCAAACATTTTGCACTGAGCTAAAATGTTTTGGTTGACTGATGTCCTCTGCACTAAAAATTGTTGCTCTCAAAGCTCAGTAATGAATAATATGTTTCATATGATCTGTAACTTCCATTAAAAAAAATAAATATTCATTGATTTACTTGTTTTCCATTCATGTGACACACTAGGATGGATTTCCAGTGTGTATTTTTACTGTAAAGCACTTTGTAACTGGGCTTAAAAGGTTCTCTGGGAATAATTGATGCATGACGTGCTGCACTCTGCTGCATGTGTCTTGGATTAAGATGTATGAACTTGCTATATGTAGCATCAGGACAGCTTTGACGTAATGAAGCAGCCTTTCCTTTATTACTACTCTGTACTCAGGAGGACTGAAAATTAAAAGCTGTGCTTTTCTTCTTAGTTGTTGTTGTTTTTGTTTTTTTTTAAAATAGGAATTCCAATATGTAGTTGGATTGATGTTGTTTCAGTATTTCTTCAGCTGATTTTCAAGCCCATTATTAATTTTCCACAGGATGACGGAGGCTGGACGCCCATGATCTGGGCCACAGAGTACAAACATGCAGACCAGGTGAAGCTGCTTCTTACTAAAGGAGCTGACTGCAGCATCAGGGACAAGGTTAGCATAGAAGTCTCTCCACCCCAGGTTTGAAATCCTTTGCAGAAGAATTAAATGTTGGCTAATTGTGGGTTTATTTGGGTTATCTTCATTTAGGAAGAAAACATTTGCCTTCACTGGGCTGCATTCTCTGGCAGTGTGGAGATAACGGAGCTGCTGTTGAACGCTCACTGCAATCTGCAAGCTGTCAACATCCACGGAGACTCTCCTCTACACATTGCTGCTCGGGAGAATCGCCTGGATTGCATCACGTGAGTTGCCAGCCCCACCTACTGGATAATAACGGCGCTAAAAAAAGTCCTTGTTGTCGTAGATAGTCGGTAAAATGTGTTCTTTGTCTCATCAGGCTCCTCCTGTCTCGAGGAGCAGATGTGTTTTTGAAGAACCGCGAGGGAGAAACTCCTCCAGACTGCTGCAGCCACAACTCGAAGGCCTGGGGCGCTCTGCAGGCCAACAGGAAGGAGAGGGATGCCAAAAACATTAGGCTTAGTCAAGCAGAAGAGAAAGCCCTTCACAGGTTAAAGACCAGGCTGGGAGGGATAAAGCATCATAAATAGCGATGTCAAGATTCTGTCCACCTGTTTCTTTCAAATTAAAGCACCTAAACTGTCTCTCTGTCCATTTACAGTGACATAGCTTTAGGGCAAGAGCGAGTTCCCATCCCCTGTGTCAACGCAGTTGACAGTGAACCTTACCCAGATGGCTACAAGTACATCCCCGAAAACTGTGTTACTTCCCCTATGAATATTGACAGGAACATAACACACTTACAGGTGAGCTAAAGGCCATCTGATTAGGCTTTTAACATTACTTAAACCCCAACAACAAACGATAAAGAGACAAACTAAAAGGAAACTGTCTGCATGAAGAACAGCAAGTTCAGATTTACAGAAGAAACCCCTGTCATCAACACAAAGATCCAGTATCCTCAACAAAGTTCAAGAAGAAAACTTTTTTCTTTTTACTCAAAAAGTTGCAGATGAATTTGCGTTTCCACTTAGAAGTGATGAAGTTTTGGAGGCGATCCAGATTTGGACCCAGTAATCTATGGAAAATTCTTCACTGTTGCAACATAACACAGAATTCACATCGTAACTTACAATGTACTTGGATCTGTATTTAAGAAAAAATAAATAAAACGATCACGTTGTGAATCCACAAATGCTGGCTCATAACTGCCAAGGGGAGGAAGGGTGCAGCTGAAACCTGGAAACAAGTTACAGCACATTACCAGAACTTCACAGGAAGTCCTGTGATTTCACTCATTTATCTCAGTCCACTTTTTGTTGCTAAGGTTGAAATCCTTTGATTCAGATCACCTAATTTTGCAGACACTTGTGGTCAAAAGTTTACTTTTGGAGTGGATGCATGATCAGACTGTTCCGGCACTTTCTGTTAAATGTTTTAACGTTGTTTGTGTTGCATTTGATCCAAGCCATCAGTAATACAGTGCCATTAGACATTTTAAAAAGAACTATAGGTTTTTCTTTGCATTGTGAAGTGACCTATATTATTTTCTGCTCTGTTGCAGTACTGTGTTTGTAAGGAAGACTGCTCTGCGAGTATCTGCATGTGTGGACAGCTCAGTCTGCGCTGCTGGTACGACAAGGTAAGAACGGGCAATCTGCGAGTCTGAAAGTGTGCCTACACCTTAATAAAATAAGCTTTACCCAACATTAAATCACTACAGTTTAGTGTAACTACCATCATTGAAACCATCAAGCTCATAGAGAGCACTACATGTGTGTATTGTCCTGTTTAGAGTGGTCGACTTCTACCTGAATTCTGCCGAGAGGAGCCTCCTCTCATCTTTGAGTGTAACCATGCGTGCTCCTGCTGGAGGACCTGCAAGAACCGCGTAGTGCAAAACGGACTCAGGTGATTTAACAAATACAACTCTTAAAGGATTTGTGGCTTTGTAAGCCAGCATGTGTGTATATAACAGAGTTTTGATGTGAACAGCTGCACTACTTGCTGTGTGAAGGTAAAAAAGATGAGTGTTGCTTAAAGATGTTTCTGGTCCTCTAGGACCAGACTCCAGCTGTTCAGGACCAGTAAGAAAGGCTGGGGTGTCCAAGCACTGCAAGACATACCACAAGGGACTTTTGTATGCGAGTAAGTCAAAGACAGCCCAATAACACTTGTTTTGTAGGGATCGATCCTTCAGTGTTTCCCAGCATAATTTATAGTTTGAAAACGAGGAGAATAGTGGCCACGACTTTGTGTTTTATCACTTCTGCTTTCATTTTGGGAAAAATTAAAATGCTATTCTTGCACGTGCAGCTTTATCTTTATCTCCTGCCAGATGGTCCCAAGACTGACCCAAGACGACTGTCAGTAGTCTAAATGCAAGTATTGCACATACAAAACCAGATGTTTGGTTAAGTTTAGTTTTAAACAGGAGCATGGAAGCATCTGAAATATCTGTCTTAGCAAAGGAAGTGGTACATCATGTCTGACCAACACAGAAAGTTATAAATGACTTGAATTTTTTATCTACAGAAGTCAGACTGGACCCTGGCTGAAATCACTGCTTTTCAAAGAGGAATCGGTCATGAATAATGTGCTGCCCCTTGTTTTACGGCCCTTCGGTACACTGCAGTTCGTGCCTTATGTGACTGATTTTCTGAATGTGCTTTAAAAACTCTTCTAGGTGTTGCAAACCAGCTTGGGCTGTAAAGTCTGGTGTATTGCACGGTTCATGTCACAAACTTGTGAACAAAAGATGAATATTAAAATGTTCCCGCCCCTCATGGCCCGTCTGTTTTTGAACAGGTATGTCGGTGAGATAATCTCTGAAGCAGAAGCAGAGATGAGGCAAAATGATGCTTACCTGTTCAGTCTGGATGACAAGGTGAAGTAAAAGTGAAGAAAAATTTGAATAGACGTTGGATTGTTTTCTGGTTTTCTTCCTTGTATGCAGAGTTCTTTTAAAAAAATCTTTTAATTTGAGCTTTTCATTTATTTTATTATTCCCCCTTCTGCAAACCACAGGATTTCTATTGCATTGATGCTCGTTTCTATGGAAATATCAGTCGCTTCCTCAACCACATGTGCGAGCCCAACTTGTTCGCTTGTCGAGTGTTCACGAAACACCAGGACCTGCGCTTTCCACACATTGCCTTCTTTGCCAGTGAAAACATCAAAGCTGGAGAGGAGCTTGGGTAAGCTTTAGTTATTTTAATTTATGTTCATCTGTTTTTCTGCAATGTTGTGTTTGTTGTTGTTATAACACAGTCCCCTGTCTTTTTTTGTTTTTGTTTTTTTTGGTCCCCCACCCCTTAGAAAATCTGAACAAATAAAACAAAGGAAAACAAAGTTAAAAAACAACAACGCTGTACAAGACAGCAGAGCAAAATAAATGCGTTTCTGGGGTCTAGTAATGTCATAGTGATGAATTGCTACAGATCAGCACGGCTATTTAGTTCCAACCCTTACGTGTGGGAAATGAGCTGTGGGTGGTGACTGAAAGAGTGACATCATGGATCAGGTGGAAGAAATGAGCTCCTGGTTTGTGGCCACCATGGTACCATTGCCATTTATACTGGCTCTTGAGACATGCCGGACTTGCTGCAGTTTTCTCCTGAATGCAGCATCTCCCTCCCTCAGCAGTTAAGGGAAACAGTGGCATGCAAGAATGAGGCACGGGGCCCTGGGTTGACCCACTGCTTCTCCACATCACAATGAGCTAGCTGATGAAACTTCCTGGGTGAGAGATCCCAGGACAAACTGGAGAGATTGTGTCTCTGAACTGGTTTTGGAATGTCAGCTGAAGAGCTGAAGGGGATCTGGAGAGCTTTGAATTGACACTGCCACAGTGTCAGTGGCATACCTGAATAAACAGCAGAAAGTGGATGGACAATTTATAAAAAATGCTAACTTTTAACCACTGCTGATTGTATTTGCAAGCAACAAAAGTGGCAGCACTTTTATGTAAACATTTCCTTTCTTCTGTCGTCCTCCTCTCAGATTTAACTATGGTGACCACTTCTGGGAAGTCAAAAGCAAGGTGTTCAGCTGTGAATGTGGCTCATCCAAGTGCAGGTACTCCTCAGCGGCAATGGCGTCCCTGCAGGCGGACAGCACACCCGAGGACCAGCAGCAGCCCAGCGCGTCGCCTGACACCAGCTCTTCCAACAGTCCTTCCAGTCCCTCCTAAAAAAACAACAACAAAAAAAACAAAACAAAAACAAAAAAACAACAACAACAAACAAACAAACAAACGCTCCACACACTAAGTTTGGCCTCGTGTACTGACGGACACACGGGGACGCCAGTCCACATCCTCTTTAAACTTTCATTGGTGAACTTGTACTGTATCTCCACTTTGGATTGAAACCACGGACCACTGACCTTCGTTGAGAACCTAAAGACGAGATGCACAATCACATCCTGGACTAACCTCCTGCTCTATTATTCCGCCGTATGTAATGTGAACAGCAGGGGGTGATGTCATCACGCACAGTAAACGCCACAGAGACGATAAAACAGTCTTTACATTTCATACTTCACTTTGCTGGAAAGCAGAACTGTGCGTTTTTGTTTTTCCCTTCCCCCCCCCCCCCTCTTTTTTTTTGTTTTGTTTTGTTTTGTTTTGACACGACTGACGATTTTCAGTGGACTTTTACAAAAGTCATCAAAGAATTTGAGGTCACTGATTAAGGGTAATATTGTCTTTTGCAAAGACAGCCCCAGCGCACAGCTGGGTGTTACTTTTCTGACCTTTTCCGTTATTGACCATGAACCATTCCAGCAAAACTAGCTGATAAATATTAAATTATGTTGCCACTTTTTTTGGTGTCATTCATCTTTGAGTGTTTCAAAGGACTTTTCAGACATTTTTCACGACACCTGAAGATGAATTTACTAAAGAGAAAGAAGTGGACTGCTTTTAATTTGCTCCTCAAGTGGTTATAGGTTGTAAAGTGGAACAATGTTAATCCATTCCTCAGCATTGAGGCGTTTCTAGTCTGAATAAATTGGCTGACCTTTTTATTGAGCATGTGTACGGGGTGTGAAACGTGCCGGACGTTTTCGCCGTTCTTGTTGACGAATTGATTTAAAGTGAAAATGAGCAAGGAAAAAAAAAAAAGAAAATGGTGCTGACAAAGGTTTTTACTTTTGTTTTCATTTTTATTACCCAAGTGAACATAATTTGTAAAATAAGAGAATGTTTTAAAGTTTTTTTTTAAGTTTAATTTTATCTCCAGTTTTCTAATTGTAGTTGCCGTAGTCTATTTTAGTTTCATGATTTTTGCTGACAGAAGCCAACCTGTCATTTTAAATGTTGTTAGTAAAGCAGTGACTGTTGTGCAAAGTCTTGAAAGGTATAGGTGGAAAAAAGGTTATAAAAATGCACTTCCATTATGTTCTGTTACATATTTCTGGACCGTGAACCATCCATCTGATTGGTTGTATCTTTTTCAATAAATTTAATACTAATGCATTTATCCTGTTATGCTTCATTTGTTGGAGTCTGCTTGAATGCATTCCTGAAAATGTGCTAGAACAGAAACTGCTTCCTCGTAGCTTTTACTTTGTCAACCATGAACACATTACTTAAAGAGGTGAAGCCTGCAGGCACTTTGACCCAGCACAAACTGAGTAGCAGCCCAGGTTTGACAGATGGGCTTAAATATTCAGCACCTGAGAGGCTGACGCTTCATACGCAGCCTCCTTTTAATGAGTTGAGATTTTTAAACTTGTTTGTGCCATGAGTTCATTTCTGTAGCGGTTTAGACTGTAAGTACCTAAATCAACTTCTTCTAACAGAGAGCTCTTGCTTTTTGATACAAGGAACAAAATGTTCTGGGCTTTCTGGCCAATCAAGTCTACAAAAGTCATGTAGTTAAACATTATTCAGTGCTCGTGTCTCATGTTTCAGTTCAAATGACCAATGTGTGACCCTTTGTTCACTTCATCTTTGTCGGTATAGCTCTGGGGGGGAGAATCAGCTATAAAAATTGGTGTGCAAAGCTTCATGTGTGATGCCAAAATATACAACCTAATAGACTAAACTAGGCACGATAAAATAGGATCTTCTCTGGGTTTTGTTGGGGCGGTGGGGGGTTGTATATTGTGCGGTTAATGGGAGTTTCTTACATTCATCGAATATTCATCATATTACAGATGAGACAACTAATCCACACATACACATGGGAATCTCCTGTTTACCACATCCCAAGGGGGCTCTACTAGCCATGCTGTCTTGTTGTTTATCCCCAGTCCTGACCCTACTGTCTGAATGTTGGAGCAAAAATCGAGACTCAAATTTGTTTCCAATTTCCAAACAGTGGCACCCAGTTTGGTGGTCTGTTGCTCTTCTGCATACCTAGGTTGTAATTGTTTGTTTGGTTTGTTTCTTCCTATCAGCTTGAAACATCGTGGTCATCCTCTGAACTGCTGCTTATTGGATTTATTTTATTTATTTTTTTCCCTGGCCTTTCTCTGTAAACCCTAAAAATTGTTGTCGGGGGAATATCGCAGCAGATCAGCAGCTTCAGAGATACTGACAAAACCAACAACCATGTCACATTCAAAGTCACCTTTCTTCTACATTCTGATTCTCAGTTTAAACTTCACCAGGCCTTCGTGACCATATCTACATGCATGTCACGCCCATTGGATTGCTGCCATGTTGCAAAGCAGCTTGCAGTGTACATGCAACTGAAACAGTTTAAATAATATTTGTGAAAGGGAGTGAGCAGACCCATCAGTTTCACACCTTTTTCTTAAATTCGGTTATAAATGAAACGAGCGTGGAAGAATACACTCAAACTGTAGCTTTAATAGATTTGTCTTTTGTAAGTAAATCTGCTTAAATGGATAAATGGTCCTCTTTTCAGCTAACAGTGGTTAGTATTTGTAAATAATTCAAAAGTTCATTTTTAGTAGCCTAAATCAACACTATATATCCTTGACTATTTTAATTTAGATCCAGTAGGGGAAACCAAATCATCCCCTTGTTGTATTGCTCTTACACTGGAACGTTAAACTTTATCCTGCACAGTAAAGCTGTCAGATAAATGTAAAACAGAAAAGTAAAGGCTGAAATGCTGTCACTCAAGCAGCTAAGCTGTAAGACCCCCAGTGGACCAAGATTGAAAAATGTCCCCATAGGACCAGCAGGGAGCCCCCCCCCCCAAAAAAAAAGCAAAAACAACACAGGAAGCGAGTGACTGTGCATCTGGAGGCCTTGTAGGTCTCATAAACTGGCTGATGATTGCTCCCTTCCTGATTACCAGGGTGGACAGCGAAAACTGAGTCGATAATTGAATCAGAGAAATTTCTCCCCGAGCATCGCAGATGGCTTATCTGATAAGGAGGTTTTTAGCTTGGCAGGGCAGGAAGCAGCCTTTCCGCATTCCAAGGTGGCAGAAAGTTTTCTTTTGGTCTTTGGTGCCCCTTCACATGGTGCCATACAGGGCAGCCTCCTGTCAGCAGACCTGCATGAACTGGTGTTGCTTTACCGAGCAGCGATGAAGAAAGCCGTTCCTCACTACTCCAGATGGGCAGAAAGACGATCCACCGTGGTTTATGGTAAGTAAAACTCTGGATTGCTCACATTCGATGTATTTGTTTGTTTGCCTTCCATATATTTCTTTGCTTTATAACGGCAGTAAATGGTGCGTAAAGGCCTCTAGATTAACTCGAGTGTCAGTAGCTCCTGTTTAAAGTCTCAGAAATGACAAGAAGATTAACAAATTAACTTTAGTTTATTGTAATTGCATGAATACTATGCATTTAAAAATTATTTATATAGAAGATTGTGTTCAGGTCTGAGATGTGTAGTCATTTCGCTGTTCAAAAGCATGTTATGATGCTGTGTCTCGGCCTTAAAGGACCTTTAATTTAACAGCTCTCTGGAAGTTCTTGGGAATCTTTGCTGTAAAATTGGCTGAGATTATCTTGGGAGATTATGGAAAGTTTGACAAACTTAGTCTACTTTTGTATACAGAGATTAAGATGTCAGATTTTACAGATTTAAACTTGAGCTTGAAGAATTTGAAACAGCACAAAAAAAAAGTTATTTTCTTATCATTAAAAAAGGCTCGAGTAGGTGTTACTGAGCCAGGATGCTCAAACAGCTTCAGCTGCTACATAAATCTCATCATTACACATGTAAAGTTAGCATGTTAAATGTTAAAGTTCAGTGAGCTGCTGTCAAGCACGGTGGAGGATTGGTGATGATCTAAGGCTTGGTGTGCAGTCACAGAAGCTGGGCACCTTTCAGAACTGAAACAAAGTTGTAAAGAAGAAAAAACGGTGCGTAATATTAACATATACACATTTGGTGATATAAATGTGACAGCCCATGACACATACAGCCTCGAAAATTTGCAGTGTGTATAATATATTTATAGTGTTTTCAACTTTTTTTTCTTTGATTGTTTAAAACAAGCATTTAATGGCATTTTATTGTATTATGATCATTAAACCAGTTGAATGAACATAACCCTTTAAAGCCGAGTGAATCTTTTTGTGAGTTCTATTAAACTTCTACATAATCAGTGTGCATTTTTTTCCACCCAAAAGCTAAAATAAAACTGCACGATATATTTTGAAGAAATAAATTGAAAAAATGCCTGTATATATTCCTGTATAATGTATATATTTCTTTACAATCTGAGGGATCTTAATGGCAGCCAATATAGTGAGTCTTAAGCTTTAGAATATTAAACTTATAAACTCATCAGAAATAATAAATATCATCCTGTTTACTTGTTTCATGCTCCAGCGGTTCGCTCAGCCACGTTCGGCTCCTGGAGGATGCTCACGATGGGGGCGGAGTACTTAGACACCTGGGCTCGGTCACCTGACAGGAGAGAATGTCCTGAGAAGCTGGTCAGAGAGGAGGAGGAGGAGGAGGAGGAGCCGGGGCCATCAGATACTGGAGAGCAGGGGGAGTCCTCATGGATATCCGCTGACAAGGACCCAGAACAGAAGTACGAGACTGTTCTGCACCTGGACGGGATGAGCAGACGAGAAATGGGAGATGGTGTCCGGGAGGCCATAAAGAACCATGACAACCTGAAGAGCACCTCCACTAATCAGAGGTGAGACAGTTTGGGTGTGGCTGGTTGGAAATCATACTGTTGGTAGACTAATTCTGTCACCAAATCCTGTGCTCTGGATATTTTCCATTTTTTTAAAATTTTTATTTTAACAGCTTTTCCAGCACACAACTGCACAGACATCTGCTGACTCAATGTTCTAACTACAGCACAAGTGTCTGTAACTCTTATTGCAGTAAATCAGCTAAACCACCAGATGTCTCCTCAGTCATATCTAATGAGTTTGCATCCATGATCAGCATTTCACAGCAACTACTTTAACATGAACCGAATACTTTAGATACAAAAAAGGTAAGAAAAGTCTGAAGTTTTATGACTAATGGTGAAATGTTGTCTCATGTTCATGAATAAATGGCACCATGCAGTTTAGCTTTAAAATGAAGTGTACTCAGGCTGAAAAGGCAACACCTTCCTTTATAAAATCTGTTGCAATACAGTGGCAAAGGTTAAATTTATGAAATAAGATAAGTTTATTTGTGAAATTCCTGTGTTACAGAAGCTAAAACATTAAATGTAGTCTATAAAACCTTAAATAATGTATAAAGGTAAAAAAAAAAGAAATAAAGAAATTACATAACTAAACAAATACTTAGATGAAGCAAAGGTAATACTAACATTAGAGCTCATTTACATAATGAAGAAAAACAAGAAAAAGATGCCCAGTAAGAAAATGGAAATCATGAAATCCATTAAAAATTCTATTTAAAGCGTTATATAATACAAGAAACTTGCTTAACAAAGCGTAATATGTATATAAAAAATTAAATAAAGCAACATGAAAATGAATATAAAATGACACACTAAACAAATATGAGATGACATTAAAGTCATACCAGAGTGTAAAGTGAGCAGGTCATGTAGATTTTGTTTGTTTGGCTAATGTGAATTATGTGGACACATGTTTTGTGTTCCAGTGTCGACGTAATTTTGGTTTACACCCACTTTTTACGTTATTAGCACGTCTAATCAGCCAATCATGTGGCAGCAGCTCAAGAAGACTTCCTGAAGTTGAAACTGAAATATCAGAATGGGCAATAAAGGGGATTTCAGTGACTGTGAGCGTGATATGGTTGTTGGACTGAGTGTTTTAGAACCTGCTGATCTGATCTGCTGGGATTTTGCCGCACAACCATAGGGTTTACAGAGAATGGTCTAAAAAAAGAGAAAATTTCCAGTGAGCGACAGTCCTCTGGGTTAAAATACAGAACTGCTACGTAGATGTCAGAGGAGAATGATCACACTGCTCCGAGAAGGTGGAAATGCTACAACCAATGTTTGCAGAAGAGCGTCTCCGAATGCATAACATGTGAAACCCTGCAGCAGATAGACTAAAGAAGCAGAAAACCAGACCCGGTGCACTCCTGGCAGCTAAGAAGTGGAAACTAAAACCACATGGGCTCACCGTGATTGGATGGCAGAAGACCAACTGAACATAGCTTAAACACCACATGCTACCTGAAGGACAAACACAAAGAAACCTATAGAGAAACAAGCAGTTAACAGTCATCTGTTTGCTTTAAAAAGACACCAGTACAACAATTCTTCTATGAATATTAATAGGAGGTGACTCACATGAAGCTGAAGTAATGACATGCAGTAAAACAGGAAACTGGATTCAGACTACTTCAATATTCAGACTCATTAATACTGTCGTAGAAAATGATGAATGAAAGAAAACATACTTACAGATCTAAGTGGCAAAGCAGATTCAGTTTCCAAATCTAATTTGAAAAGCATAACCATCGTCTCCGGTAAGTGGCACACATAAAACGGCAATTAATGTTCATCTCTGCAGACTCCTGCCTGATTTATAGCGGTCTGAATCAAGGTAGCAACCACTTCCTATAACAACTAACTACCAGCAGCTCATTAAAATGATCACGCATGCAGAAAACAAAACGAAACAATACAAAACAATGGTGGAAGCATGAACATCTATAAAGCTCATCACATATGCAAGCCCAGCTAGAAGAATAGGAAACGTTACCATGTGAAAAGCAAAAAGAGAGAGTGAGGAGACAACATCACGCGTGTGTCTGTGAGGATGTTTATACTTTAGTTGTGGCTCTTTGCTGTAGTGGTTAACACATCTGCCATGCATGTGAAATATCCCCATGCTCAGCTCTGGCAGGACACACCCAGCTTCAAAGGCGCATGAGCTAGCGTCTCGGTCCTAGCCCCGGAAAAATGGGAAAGCTGCATCAGGAAGGGGATCAAATCTGGCAACCCCCTAAAAATAATAAAGCACTTTAAAGCTTGTAGTTAAGTTTTAACTGACATCCAATGCCCCCACATTCTGTACACACATGCTGTGTGTAAATAATAAAGAAACAAAAGTCTGAGCATGCGGTCAGGTTGAAAAAAGGCCCATCAAACATTTATGTAACTTAATGAAAGACGTTTGAGAGCGCATACCTCTGCCAAGGCCAGTGATTTATCTTGCAAGTGAATTAAAAACTCCTGAATGGAAACTCAGATCTGTATCCAACAGGCACATCCACAAAAACCTAAGCACCACATAGCTGAAGCACAGTTACTATGCTCCACCAATCTCTGAACTTAAACATTAACAGTCCTGTGAGTCTCTCTGCTCCATCTTAAAAGGTACTTTTTGTAATTACCCACTCTGCGGAATTTAATTCAAACCTTCAACAGCAGGGGGCAGCACTTTACCAGTTTGTATGTTGAGATTTTTTCACTTTCCGTTCTTTTAACTTTATATATTTCTTTTTGGCCCTATCCCCGTTTTCTTAGGGGACTTCAAATTTTTAAATAAGAATGTTTTTACGGACTTATGTGGTTAAATAGAGTCACATATTGCTGTATAAAGGGGTCTTGCATAAAAGTCCAGTCTTAGTTTAATTTTAGTCGATACCTCTCCTGCTGGGGTCACCCGAGGGAAAACGGTCGCTGGAGATGGGGACCAGGTGTACGATCACTCACAGTTAGTTGCTGTCTTCAAAACAAATGTTAAAAATCTGAGAGTGATTGCAATTGTTTGGAGACAGGTTTCCTCCCGTCAGGCGACACGTGCAATCAAAATAATCTGATTAATTAATAATCTGATAGGCAACTACAGATTTTTAAAAATCTATTTATTTATTTTTACTGCTGTCGAATGACCGAGCCATTCGACAGCAGTACATTGATGTTATGGATTCAAAGCTATTCTTTTGGTAGCTAAACAAATTTACAGTAAGTACCTTTGAAAATCAAATATAAGTCATAGTAATAAATAAAGAAATAATTCAATATAAGCAAATAAGATGAAAGTACTTTAGATCAGGTTTAATGTGCTAGTTTAATTAATTTAGTTCATCAAGTGCAGACAGAAAAGGTTTCATAAAAATTGGATTTACAGATTTTACACAACGTTGCTGACAGACAAACAGGAACAAAAGCATAAAGAAAACAATTAAAAAAAACCCAACAAACAGGAAACTATCATATGCACAAATACACACTGTGTGGGGTAAAAATGTGCTTAAAAATAAAAGATGTCAGTTAGGTACAATAATGTTGCAAAGTTTCTGAAACGTTGAGTCTCCTGTGTTTCTGCAATAAATAAATAACTGATGGATTGAATGAATGAAAGAATGAACAAACTGTTTTTTTGGTCTTTTGTTTAACTGGATTATCTTTGTCTTCTTTTAGGAGATCTGATGTTGTTTTTGGATCTGAACTTCTAAAGTGTTCACATCATTTTCAGCACCTCTGTAGATTCCGTTCATCTTAATTTAACATATATTCATCTTCTAGTGAATTCCTTTTTATTTATTTTTTGTTAGCTCTAACATGGTTACTCTAACCACGGTCTGAATGTGGATACTTGCGCAACCTGTTTTGCAGTGTGAGATGTTAAAGGTGGATCTTAGCCTCGTCTTTCATAAGCATTAATCTTCTCTCATTGGTGCCAAAAGGGAAATGTTCGAGCCTCAGGGCTTTTCTGAACTTCATTATAACCTGCCAGCAGACGGTGAGCGCGTCTGTGCGCTCCAGTCACTGATAGGCTCGTTCTGGTCACGTGCGCTCTTCCTTATTCCACCGAGGACTTGGTATAAAACCTACAGCCCCTCATGCAGGGAGCGACCAAACAGAAATCAGAGGACTAATACTCCTGCTGGATTTGCTTGTTTTATTATTGCTGTCGGCTGGGGGGAAAAGCCGCAAAAAAGGATTTTCTTTTTCCTCATGGTATTTTTTTTTTTTTTTGAGCGCCTGACATTTCAACTGGTGTTTGGAGACGATGCTGACAGGATTTGGGACTGAGGCAGGATGTTCTCATCTTATTTCAGCCTGATTTTTCTCCACTTTGAGCTGTAATGGATGCAACAGCCTCAACTGAGTGATTTACATCGGAAGTGCTTTGCGGCTCAAAAACTTTAACGTTTTAAATTTCGCCGAAGATGAATGAATGGAAAGGATCAAGAGAGCGTGGTTTTCAGTGAGGCCACCTTTTATCTGTTATTTCCCAAACGCGGCGCTTTCTCCTCACACTAACGCTGAGCAGTGGTTTGTATGAAGCGTGTTTGTTGTGATGCTTCTCCCCTCCATTTCCACTGACACCACTTTGGATTTCCCCTTTTGGATCTGTGCGTTTCCAGAATGGCTCGCTTCGCAGAAGATCTACCCACCCGCTATGGAGGAAGCGCAGGCGGCGGAGGGAGAGGTGGACCGGGCGCTGGGAGAGGAGGCGCCCGGGGTGGTGGCGCTCCGGGTGGGCAGAGGATGTACAAGCAGTCGATGGCCCAGAGAGCCCGGACGATGGCCATCTACAACCCGAACCCTGTCAAACAAAACTGCTTCACCGTCAACCGCTCCCTCTTCATCTTCCGCGAGGACAACCTCATCAGGAAGTATGCAAAGCGAATAACAGAGTGGCCATATCCTTCCTGACGCACAGAGCAGGTGCATCTGTAGCCTAGAGGCACAGTGGTTGAAAAGCAGAGCCACACAACCGCCTGCAGGCCTGTTTGCCAAGCTATTAAGTTTAGATGTGGATTATCTTCTCTAGTGTTGAATGTGCAGCTATTTACGCCCGTGGAGTAGCCGCTAACACACTGTCCCCTCTTTATCCCCCTCCGCGCAACGCTGGCTACACCTGTCGCCCCGCTTCTTATCTCCCTTCAACATGACACAAAGCTGTTCTCTGAACAGCAGCGGGCTGTGAAAAGACTTCACATCCGCCTATTGTGCTGCCTCTTTTATTACCCCCACCTTCCCGGCGCCCACATATATACCGAGAAGTTCTTTTATCAGTATGTCAGCTGTAAACTGCTCGCTGGGCACTGACAGCAGTGGTTAATCACGATCAAACATCGCTATTGATCCGCACAGCTACGAGTCAATGAAGAGATGCGTGCGTAAAAGGGGCGATGTGGCTTGCGCTTAACCGCCCTATCCCCGTGCTCTCCTACACTGTGTTGTGTTGGGGGGGGCAGTTTACTTTAAGTAGAAAAACAGAGAGCGCTCGTCCAGGATAGCAGCACGCCTCGTTGTCTTAGTCGGGAGCCCTCTCCGTGGTGCTGAACTCGCCCACGCTCCCCGCTCCACGCCGTTTATTCCACACTGCAAAATAAAGAAAGAAAGGGAAAAAAAAGAAAAGGAAAAAAGTCCTCTTCGAGGAGTCGTGGTCACTTTTATAATCGCAGTTTGCTCTCTTAAAATTAGCGAAAGACTTGATCATCAGCAGCGTGTTTCTCAGTCTTTCATTCATTTATAAAAAAAAAAAAATCAATAAAAAAAAATCTCAGGAAATAATCTCATCTCCCCCGATTTTAAGACTCAGTTTCACTCCCCTCCTAAAGTAGGTTTGTAGCTGTGTTTTAATGATGTTAAACGTTAAAAACGTTTTAGAGAGTTACAGATGTAATAATAATAATAATAATGATAATCTCATTTTCACATTTTTTCATATATATAATGCAACATTAACTTTTAAAATGTAAAAAAAAAAGCTAAACTGATATCTGCATGTAAACAACAGGCACGACTTTTGCTGCTGAGGGTTTAAATTCTATTTTCTGATCACATTCAGGCTTTATTTGTGTGAAGGGGGGAAAAAGTACACCTGGGGAACAAAAAAAAATCAGCCATCATCTGACAAAGATTCAGGTTTTAACTTGGTGTCTTGTTACTCCTGCTTGTCCCAGAAACAGCCAAAAAAATTTTTTTTATATTTTAATGTCTCTTAAAGACTCCACTGTAGGTTATAAGCTCAGAGAGAGGTTATATATTTCTGTGTTGAAATTGTTTAGACTGGGAAGCCACAGGGCTTGTGTGATGAACATGACCAGACAGCTGGATCTGCTCTGTGGGCGACAATGAGGACAACATTAGCTCTAATCAAATAACAGCATTTATCAGTTTGTCCGTGCCCTCTATGGGCTGATATGAACCGGAACCTCTGATATTCCATATGGACAAGATAATAAAATAATCACCGCGTTCACTCTCATTCCTGAAATTTTCAGGATATGTAAAGCAGCTCAGTATTTTTATCCATATCTTTGCTGTTACGATTATCAGCTTCCAATTCCCTTGTGATTCATGGACCCTCAATAGGCACTGACCCTCAGGGCAGTGACAGAGTGAAAATGAATGACAGAATGAAGTGGTCAACCATCTGGAAGGATCATGAGCACATGTATAGGATGCTTTCTTTCCACAAAAGGCCTTCAACCAGAGCTTGATGGAAAATTTATGCTTAGTTGGACAGAATGCATCTAAATTCAAGTTTAGCACAGGGGCATGCAGGATTATTCCTGTGCAACCGCCATGAATCTGCTTCCTTATTCCATTAGAATAGATGAGTTACAAAAATGTGATGTTTATTCATCAGTATAAAGTAGTTTATCAGTGCTAAGAAGGTTTGCAGACATACTGAAATGAAATACATGTGACATCATTTATAACTACTCCTTAACTCTGCACACTCCATTTGAGTACATGATCCTGGCCACAATTATCGCCAACTGCATCGTCTTGGCCCTGGAGCAGCATCTACCTGCCGGTGACAAGACGCCCATGTCAGAGCGCCTGGTAAGTCCATCTCTTTAAGGTCGCATCCCTCACACGTTGATTTTCTGTCCCTTCCCCGGAGGTGCCAGATTTACAAAAATATTGGGCAACACTTTATTTTAAGTGCACACATTTACTAATTGCTAATTATTCGACACTTATTAATCTCCAGTTTACTGCTTATTGGTTTTACGTATTTATGCATGCTCAGTATTGGCCTTTCGTGGCACTACTACAATCCTTATTAACAAATATAAGTCCATTCTTGTGGTAAACATCAAAAGTGATTCCTTCACTTGTATTTGACACTTTAATAACCTCCTTCACACTTTCGAAATTCACCATGGCACACTACTACTGCAGTTAGCAGCTCCTCTTCTTATTGAGAGGCACAGTTTCCAGTCAGATTCAGTGAAAGAACAAATTCACTAAAAGTGGCAATATGTTAAATTGAGGAAAGTAACACCCACAGTGAGATAGTTCTGCAATCATGTGGAAAAAAAGAGAAATTAAATCACGAGTGAGAAACTCAGCAGTTCCCTGTAGCCTTAGGAGGAGCAGTGCAGGTTTGTGGAAACTGAGCTGTATCAGAAAACAGCGATAACCAATGTTTTCAAAATGCACCAGTTAGTCCTTGTTGAAAGACAGAGCAAGAGGGATTGGATTAGAAACAAATACATCAGGGGGACAGCTCGGGCTGAGCAGTTTGGAGAAGGAAGAGGGGCAAGGCTAAGATGGTTTGGATGTGCAGATGAGGGAGAGTGGAAATCAGAGGGTGTTGAAGATGGAGCTGCCAGGCAAGAGGAAAAGAAAAAGACCACAGACGAGGGTCACATATGTAGTGAAGGAGGACAGAGGAGGCAAATGGCCTGCTGTGATGAACCCTAAAGTGAGCATCCCAGAAGGAAAGGCAGAAAAATGCTGAAATAATATATCCTACTGAACATCATAAATGGTTATCAGGTGGTTATTGATTAAGACAAAGCTCTTCATTATGGTCTAATAAATGATCCTGCACAATAAGCTATCAATAAGAGTAAGCAACTAGTTAATTAGCATCTTTCCAAATATTGATCTGCACTTGCTTAATTACTTTTGTTTATTTGGTGTGTTTAGCTGTGACTGGTTGTTTTTCCACCCTTCTTCTTCCTCATCCTATCACAACTCCTGCTGCCATTCTCACATATGCAATTTAAACCAGCATTTGAACTCTGACGGTCACGTCGCACTGCTGACCAGTCAAAAGAGACACGAGAAACAAAAGAGACTGCTGCACAGCGAGGTCAAGTGTGATATATGCCGGGGACAGAAATTGTGCATGCAAAGCTGCATGCTCCAGCACCTTGTTCCTCTTGAGTTTGAGGGTGCTGTGGCCGAAGGGGAATTTAGCCTTAAAAATAGCAAGGCAAAGAGCGCTACGAAGAGCAACAGCTTGATGTGGAAAATGTCAAAGAATTCCTCACATATTCATCCACCTTGCTGCTGTTGATGGTCGTGATGCTAATTCAGCAGCGAAGACGCGCACGAGGAAGTGATTAGAGTGGTTACACAAAGAAGGAAAACAAGCATCCTCTCGCTGCCTCCTCCACCTCGAGGATGTAATGCAACAAGATGCCTTTTAATTAGAACAAGGGATCAGGTTTTTCTTTTGTTGTTGTTTATGAAGCTCTGTCAATAGACCAGCAGGCATGCTGTAAGTGGAAGTGATGATAGAAGCTATTCAGTGAGAGTACATCACATCCATTGCAGGGCTTTAATGCCATGATCCGCAGAGGATTCTTTAGCTGTTTTCAGAAGGCTTTTCTTTATGATTCCCAAAATTCCTCCTGCTATGTATGTAAAGATTTCAATTTCTTTATGTATGATTATTGTCCTTTTATAGGGCACTGGAATTATTATAATTAATAGCCTAGAAGCCACTAATTTGTTCCTCAATTATAAAAAACCCCAACCCATTCTTGTTCCACCACCTCAGTAACTCTCATCCAACATATCTATATCATGTGCTCCCTGTACTCACTCAGGGGGTATAGAAAAGGTCACCCTTCTTATAGTGCACGGGCCTGTCACACTGTTTTTATGTGATTATTTACGTTGGAGGCTGGGTGAGGCTGGGGGTTGGGGGCACTGTCTGTCAGCTTGTAGCATGCTGGGAGCAAGAGAGAGAGATACAAAAAATGGAGGGGGGAGAGAAGGCAAAGTGTAGGCGTGAGATATCCTCTGCTCGTGCCCTGTGCGTCGCTTCAGGCTCTCTGAGATATTAATGGGGAGGCAAAGGCAAAGAGTGTCCTGCCACACAGGCCAGAGCTAGCTCCTTTACTTGCAGCACATCCTAGGGTTAGCTCAACCACGTAGTGCAAATTATTCCACTGTGACCCAGAGCTGCTTGTTTGACATGGTTCGAGAGTAGTGCAGTGCTCACATAAACTGCCCAGTCATACGTGTTGCCATGTGAGTGCAAACATTTGGCCCGTGTCGGAGCACGTTCTCATCCCAGGCGTCCCTTACAGCCATTGTGCAACAGCAGCGTTAGATGTCAGGAGATAATCGCCGTCTCCTAAAGTTCAGTGCTCAGTGTGTGTCCTGTTTGGGAACTTTGTGCTTCCCAGTTTGATTTGCTTTGTTTTCACTTACTGATTCGTTTCCTTTTCCTTCACTTTGTACTTACACTTATTTTGTGAAAGTAGAAGGCTAAACTGCGTGGTGAGGTTTAGGAAAAAGTCATAGTGTTGTGACTTATACAGCCTGCTTTCATCTTAAGAGGGCCGGACCAGTGAAACGGCCCTTTCTGTTCATCTAAAGGAGTTTAACAGTTCACGGTGTTGTAGCATTTAATTCCTGAGATATCTTATGAGAAAAAGGAAGTCCAATGTCAACATTACCTCTTTTCACATGACATTGACATGCTGCCGTATGAAAGAAAGAAATCTTTCAGCATTTCTAGCAAGCTGGTCTTATGTTCGACACCCCTAGTTTAGGTTAATAATACACAGCATTAGTGAAGCATGCTGAAAAATGAAGTGCATTTACGTGTGACATTAAGCTGCTATTTACAAACATGTATAATTGACCAGCTGGATGTGAAACCAGTGTGACTATGGTTATATCCCAGCACGTCATGACCTCGTGTCTGAGAGATTCCAGCAGCTGTGACAGAATGGCAGCATTTGACACCCAGGAAATAAGAATGGGCTGTCACGCCACAGGGCCTCTTAAATGCCTTTCCATGTGCTCCAATGTGTTCTGACCACTGGCCCTATTTGTTGGTCCAACTGACTTTTTGGCCCTGCTATCTCCAATTATTGTAATTGCTCCTGCCTGCCAGTGCGATGCTTCATTTTTGTGTTCCTGTTGTTGCTCTAAGCACCAGTTTGACTGTCCAAATGCTCCAGTGTTTGGCACTTCTAGCTGACACCTTAAAAACCTGGTTGGTTGCTTATATTTTCCCATGACACATGAGCAGGGCATTTGAACAGTCCAACCTCTTTTCTGGTTGGGTCAAGTTCTTCCCTGGAAGTTTCTAATGCCATGCTTGTGCCCAACTAACCTTCAATGACTGTCTATAAAAGACTCACGTAACTTAAAAGTCTTTAATCTGAGGTCTTATACCTGAATTTTTTCTCATGGTTAGCAGGGGGCAGCTCTGTAGATATCTATGGAAAAATGGCTCAGCTGCTCATTACATGATCCATGATCTCAGTAAACACCTTTCTGATGTGGTTGTTGCTTCAATAGCTGGTTGTAAACATATCAGGATGTTTCTTTTTGTAAATGTTCATCACAATAAGAGTAGAGACAAAGAACAAGGCTGTGCTTTCTAGCAGCTTCATAAGTCACAAGTAAAAACTGTATGAGAGTTTCTCAGCGACATCCATCCATCTCTTATGTCTGGCTCCAAATCACCATGCAAACCATTCAATGACATTATAGTGGCTACATCCATCTTTTATATACAGTCTGTGGTTAGGATCTTAAGAAGGTGCCTTTCATTTGCCTTGTATTTTACACAATAAGGGCAAATAAAGCACTCAGACTCCTTTCAGTTGGATCTGATTCTTTATTAGGAACCTCAAATGCTACACGAGTACTTTAAGTGACCTTCTGGTCAGTCCCCACCTCACCTTTTCCTCTTTCTGCCCATCTACCAACATAATCGCAGCAAGATTTCCCTTCCCTATTTTTCTCTTATGTCATACAAGAAATGGCCAAGTGCCTTTGTTGTTGCTGCCCTATCAGGCTAAGTATCTCAAATGCCTCTCTGGTCAGCCTAAGTGGCCATTTCTTAGTGCCAGATACTCTACCTGACCTCTAGTTTTGGTTTTGTTACCTCACTGGTGAGACAGAAAGGCCCTCTATTCCATTTAAAGTGCCCTGTTGCATGGCCTCAGCAGAGGTTGCCCTTTTTTTGGAGTCACGCAGCACTGATGATATTTAATGTGACAATTTTTTGTTTGCACATGTAGTTGTCTGCATTCACTTGAAGCTAAATTTTTTTGTTTGAATGCATTAAATGTGCACGCCTGGGGCGCCATTAATTTACAATACCCCCATACGATCATCCTGCGTTTGTGGATATTTGTTTTCCCAGTATTTACTGTCTTTTCATCCAAAAGAGAGCTTCAATTCCTGCATTTCTGCTCATGCCGGCATAAAAAGTGAAAGAAGTTTTTTCCCTGTCTTTTATTCACCCCCTGCTCTTTGACTTAATGCTTCAGTAAACACTCTCCTACCTCCAACAAAAAGATATTCTTCTGCTGGTCTCATCCCCTCTCTGATTCTCTCTGTCTTTCTGCAGGACGACACAGAGCCCTACTTTATTGGAATATTCTGTTTTGAGGCCGCCATTAAGATCATCGCCCTGGGCTTCGCATTTCACAAAGGCTCCTACCTCCGCAATGGCTGGAATGTAATGGACTTCGTGGTCGTCCTCACGGGGTGAGTCCCTCGCCCGCTGGGTGTCAGCTGGAGATGGAAACATTGCAGTAAGAGTGGTTTCTTTTGTGCATATCTGTGAGCACCCTGAGAGGGAGTGTAGTGGAATCACCTCCTTCCAGTTAGATCATGTGCCCACAAGCATGTCTGTTATTCAACGAGTAACCCGAGCCTGTGAAAGAAGTGAAAGGAGTGTGATGTGAGCATTTGCTGGTTTTAGCCTTTGTCCTTGAGTTCAACACTGTTCCTGGGCAACACCATACAGACGCCATGTCCTCGCAGAGCGGCTTCCATCTTTGTTTCTAACAATTTGAGGTTGCCTTCTTTTGATGCGGGGCTGACATACCACCTTAGGCTGTACAATATTCAATATTCTGCATGTTTCACATTTTATATAAGTTTCAGATGTAATTGCATGTCTGCACTGGAAGTTGTTAGCTAAGTGGGGCGCTCTGTGACACATGCTTTTATTGTTGAAAGCTTTTCTTCCTCTTTTGAGCAGCTCTTGGTGGCTTCTCGGCAGGGAAGCCATTGAGGCTCTAGGCCTTTGCAGGGATGTAATAGCCTGTGTTTCTTATCATCAGAGGGGAGCCATGAAGAGTCAGTGACAGGGAACACGGTCAAGCCAATAGTACTGAGTAGTTACTGCTAGGATTTCAAAGCTTAGGGCAGTACAGTACTCCCTTTTGATGATGTAAGAAGTCCTTACAGTGTAATACAGGAAGAGGGTGTAAGGATATTAATACGTTTCTAAGTTGGTGTTGTTTTTACTGTGGTCAGATACAAGAGTTTAGTCTTCAGGTTTACATGTCAGTCATTACCTCTATTTCTTCAAAAGACATGAATCATAAAGTGCTTCTGAGCTGCTTACACATGGAAGCCACCTTTAATATGTCAAAGCTTGTCTTTAAGGGTGAAATGTTGTCTTTATGGGACAAAGAGTCTGTCTTATACAGTATATATAAAGTAAAGTATACAGTATTTATGTGTTTTTGGGGTTTTTTGTGAGTGTTTCTTGGGGCGGGGGCATTGTTATAATAAGGCAGATTAGTGTGATCAGTGTTGGGCAAGTTACTTTGAAAAAGTAATTAATTATAGTTACTAGTCACTTCTTCAGAGAAGTAACTGAGTTACAATATTCTAAAAGTAATTAATTACTAGGAAAAGTAACTATTGCGTTACTTTAAAAAAAATGTTTAACCCTCTGGGGTCCAGGGTATAATTGGCCATTTTACTACTTTTGAGTTCCCCTCTACATTTCAGCTTTAAAAACTATTTACTTTGCCTTGTTTGGCATCATCCTTTTCAGCACAACCTCACGTGTCTGAATTTACAGTTATGTTTTCATTTTGACATACTGTATTAACACAACTGATCTAAAATCAGACAGAAAACATAAAATCCGAGTAAAAAAAAGTTATATTTTTACTGTAACAACCACAAACATGTTTAATGAATCATACTTCATAACTTTAAATGCAAATATAAATTGTCAATTTTAAAATCATATGTATAAGTTTTGCAAACAACAAAGTTATTTGCAGCCATTTACCTTTTACCCTTTTTAATAACCATTTCAAACTATTTGTATAACAATCAGCTGTTCTAAACCTAACAAATATCTCACATCTCAAAACTCTCTCTCTCTCTCTCTCCCCCCTCCTCTCTCTCTCTCTCTCTCTCTCTCTCTCTCATCATCATCACTCCTAAAACTTCCCCGTCTTCCTAAACAACCAAATGTCATGTTGCCATATCATTTTTTGATTGGTCGACATGGTGCATTTCTCCACCAACACGAAAGGGCGTTTTTTTTTTTGTTTTGTTTTTTTTGCTCATAAGCAGAGAGTGCTTGCTGCGCTGTCCTTAGACAGTAAATGTGACGAAACTATTCAGGAAAAAATGCTGCGTATATATTGTTTATCATGACTCTGGTTTTGCGTGGCCTATCAACACAAGTTAAAAACTATATCACCTTGTTGCTTTGTCATCTTGAAGTGGTCATGTGATTGACTTACCACGACTACTTTATTCTTCCTCAGTCAAACAGCAGCACTCGTGCGATTGTTTTGCCCCCTTAGCTCCAGGTGTTGTGCCAAAAAGTGATCGTCTGCAAGAAAGTGATTGCCACCCATGGGACCGCGCGCAGCTGCTCAAAGCTGTAGCGTCCAGATTACTTACAGCTACTTCCGTGCAACTGATACTGTAAACTGAAGACAGCTTCAACCGTCTGTTTGTTGAAAAATAGTAACGGGACCCCACCACATTTTCTTCTTAGTAATGGTAACGGCGTTGTAACGATAGGAATAGTAATTAGTTAGATTACTCGTTAGTGAAAAAAAGTAACGCCGTTACTTGTAACGCCGTTATTCCCATCACTGAGTGTGAATAATGCAAAGCTGCTCAAACAGAGTTCATGAGTAAAATGTGTTTTGGAGCTGGAAATGAACAGAACAGATCGACTTGAATTAATGTCCTAACCAACTTCCTGTTTATAGAGCACAATAAAAACCCACAAACTGGCACAATGTAAACAATTGTGTGCCTTGTGGTTAGAGCCACTCAGTGCCAGAACATTTAGTGTTTTTATGAAACGCATTTTAAAAAGTTTAACATTTTGCTGTAATTATTCCACCTAAAAGCGAGTAGGACACAATCTTTCATTAGGGGATTTGGTAATGCAGTAAGAAGTGTATTTCTACCATAAGGACACAGATATTTATCCGAACACTGGAGTCCTCTGAGATAACATTGTTATGGTCCTGGCTCTGTTACCCAGTGATTTAGAGGTTGTTGTTTTTTTGGTAAATGTATATAAATCTGTTATTCTTGGTTTTCCTTGAGTTTATATTCATGTATCTTTTTGCTTAGTGCATTAATTCTGTTCTGTCCCTGTTGTGTCAAGTCTCCTTCAGTTTGGTTTCCTGTTTTCCTGGTAGTCCGTGTCCCATGTGTTTAGTGTACTGTTTTACTTTCCCCAGTCTTGTTTTAATCTGAGTTTCAGGTGTGTTCCCACTCCCACATTTGGACCTGTTTCCATACTTCATTAGCCTGTATTCCCCAGTGTAGATTGCTCCTTGTTTCCAGTGTTCCCCTTGAGACTTTTGTTTCAACGACTGGTCTGGTAATGAACAGCTCACTTTAAGTTCACCTGTACCTGCCTCTATGCATCTGCACTTGTGTCCTCAACTCAACATGAAATCA
The DNA here is from genome assembly GCF_965226115.1 of Aulonocara stuartgranti. Taxonomy (NCBI): domain Eukaryota; kingdom Metazoa; phylum Chordata; class Actinopteri; order Cichliformes; family Cichlidae; genus Aulonocara; species Aulonocara stuartgranti. The sequence goes on along the minus strand of NC_138945.1, from coordinate 34,716,458 downwards.
TAGCCTAACAAACATGTTACCCAGAGCTTGGAAAACCCCATCAATGTTGATATTGAAATGCATATGAAAGATAGATGTAGCCACTGTGACTCCACCCATTATTCTGTAAAGTGCCCATCAGTTTTTTTTTAGCATTGTCGCCATTGCAAGCCAGAACTGACTGTGTTAGGATGTTACAGTGGAGTTTTAGGGTCATGGATTGCAAACCTGGAAAGACTCAGATGTCAGTAATGTACAGATAAAATATAAGAAGGTGAACTATGAAAATAGGAGCACAGATTTCTTTGATGGGCTTTTAAGTACAAATCACACAACAAGCCTTTTTTTGCCAGGTAAAGACAATGGAAATGCTCTCAAATGCATACATTTAAGACAAAATGCAATTTAAAAGGCAGATTTATGGAAAAACTGAATACACACGTTTGTCATGAAGGTGTAAATGAGTTGTGAATGTTTTAAACAAGTTGGACATTTTAATGTGGAAACTGTGGGGAATGACTCACTTCTGGAACCAGCCTCATGTGGCCATTGGAGAAATTGCAGTTTTTCAAATATGATATTGATCCATGTTGACTGGGTTACTAGTGACTCCCAGGAGGGAACAAATATTTGATTTTTGTCAGGTTAGAGTATCAATACAATGTCCCCAACCAGCAGTCATACAATATTAGAAACGTGCTGATAAATGCCTGTTTTGCTTTAATAAATGCATGCCCAGAGAGATGATGTCCGGCATTCGTACTCTATGAGCTTTTGATTGGACTCCGGTGATAGCTAATGGCTTTTTCAAAATGTCAATAAAGGGAATAAATTGAGCTGGATTTTAAATGGAAACCAGAACAGGGCTGTAAGTGTTGACAGGTGACAATAAAAACACAACAGCTGGAATCAATGCAGGTAAGGGAGGCTCAAATGACAGATTTGGTTCATGCGTCTCAGAACAGTTATCCTTTTTCAGTCGTGTCATGCCATAAAGAGCACATTTCAGACCTTCTTTTGCCTTCTCTTGGCATAGAATCAGGAAAATAGTTAGAATCTATGATTACATTTATTCTCTCCCTGCTGTACTTGTTGAGGCAAAGAGTTTCTGTTAGAAGATCAGAGCATACAGAGGCATGTCGACTGACGTCTTCTTCTGTTTTTTAGCAGGTCTCAATGTCATTGGCCACGATATTTAATAATCAGAGTCTCTCAGACTCAGAGCACAACATGTGTTTTTAAAGGTATCCTGCGGTGTAGTTTAAAGTTACTTTCATTGCTATTTATTAATTATTGACATTTGCAAACCTGTTATGATTGACGCTGAAGAACTGTCTGGTCATCTGGTCATTTTTCACCTGGGAAACATAATTTCCAACCTACAGTGTAAGATAGGTCAGGTGGTTATAACCTGTCCTCAGACTGATCTTATGTGTCCTTATGTATGTTTTTGTTTGTTTGTTTTTTAAGTTCTAAATAGTATAGGGAAATGAGTGATTGCTCAAGACTGTTGAAAAGTACTGCATGTTAGCCATGGTTGACTGTAAAACATTACAATAGCTTTAACTTCAGAGACAGTTGATGGGATCCTTAACTATCTGCATCTGAAAATGGCAGTGGTGATCACACTTTTGCATTGTGTTTTGGTCTTTATGCTTAATAAGCCATAAAGAAGTATGTTTTTTATGCATTTTAAACTTTTATGCACTGATTTCAATCAATAGCTTTTTGTTTACAGTGTATCAAAACCAGCTTTTTATTTGAAGGGCTTTTCTTTGCTCCAGAAACTAAAGCTAGAGAAATGGCTCTTCAGGTTTGTCTACCCGTTGCTGACACAGCTGGATACAAATTAGCCATTATGTTGTGATGTGTGTGTCTCCGTTTGGTTGCCAAGCAACCTCAGTAGATAATGTGCTTCGATGTAATCGGGGGTTTCTGTGTGTGTGTGTGTGTGTGTGCGAGCTTGTGTGTGACACGCTGTTTGTTTTCTGCTCGACACGCCCCTGTGGGACCGGGGTTGGGTTGAGGCGGGGGTGGGGCGGGATGAAGGTGTTCGAACTGAGCCCACATCAATCTGAAACCAATCAGATCACCTCTGGATGGATCACTGGGTCACAGGAGGAGGAATCGGATGAATGATCCTAATGGCAAATGATAGAAGGCTAACCACATGTCCTCAGACATTCACCCCTCTTAGATGAATTTAAGAGGATTAAGTGGATTTTACTGCTCACCTGGGTGTTAAAAAGCCTCTGCTTCACTCTGTGTTGTCAATATAGGGAAGAATTAGTGATCATAATAATACACTCATAAAAATTCCCTGTTAATCAACTAAAAAAACAAAAATCCCTGTTCTACATTTTTGTATGGGCGTATATTATATCAGTTTATTAAGATAAGTCTTAATATTAACTACTTATGTGGGGGTTTTTTCAAGTAAAATAATCAACTTTATTTCAGTCAGAATCAAATGAAGAGCCGCAAGACGCTCCCAGCTTAGACCAGAGTGGGGCTCAGTGACAAGACACCTGACACTGATTAGGTCAGCTGAGCCGTCATCTGATGTAGGCTTGCTTGAGATCATGTGATCTGATCATCAGGTTATCAGTTTGTAGCTTAACTTTAGTTGCAGACCTATGTGAACTGATACTGTGCATAATTTTTTTTCTTTTTTGTTACCTTTACATAACTTTAACAAGTCTCCAACTTCTATTTTGATTTAAAAAACAAACAAACAAACAAACAAACAAACAAAAGAAACTATTGAACTTCTTACTTTTCCACATGGTCATCCACAGTCGGGTGCCTCCCACCTGACTAAAATAGCACTATTTTGTGCAATGAATTTGTGATCTTTGTGCCTTTTAAAATGGTTGCTTCAAAAACAGGGACCAGGTCTTTGACCACTCGCAGCAACTTTGGTCTGCCAAGACAATGATAAAATAGTAATAAGACAAAGTCAGTTACCTGTTCTACGTACACAGAATTTCACATTAACTTCTCACATTCACAAATCCCGCCAAAACCTCGTATGTTTGAAACAGGAAGTCTTCCATAAATGTAGTTTCTGCAGGACATATGGGAATACAATCAGTTGATTCAAATCTCCTTTAGCAAAGAGATAAATCGCAGATGGCTTACGCTTCTAGGCGCAGGCTTAATAGTTATGCTCCTTGGTCTAGTTTCAAATGAACTCCAGAATAGTTTGTTTATAGTAGGAAAGGTGTAAATTCTCCAGGTTATCCACTGGGCCAGAACACATCTTCTTCCTGTGTTTGCTTTTGTTGTTCCCGCTGCAGGCACATCTCACCAATAAGCAGATTAAACATTGTCACATGGTATATAGTGATGCATGGTATTCAGTTTTTTCCAGTGTGAAAGGAAACCAAACCATGAGAAAAAGCTACAAGTTTACAAAGTCATCAAGTGATTGAGACAAGAGCAAATGAACTATACATGTGAAAATGCCCTGAGTGTGACGGTAGAGAGACTGATTGTTTGGAAGCAGACTGCCTCCCACCAGGCGACATGCAGTCATTTTCTGATTTAAAGCAGGTGCCATGAGGTTGAAGGTGTTACATGTTCAACCTCTTGGTGACCAGTTGGTCACCACAATTACTTGCAGTTGGTCTCTGACAGCAAATTATTTCCAGCTGTATGGAGGTTACCATCCTACTTTTACTATAGTGTAACCAAGCCATTAGAAAATTATTCTGACATGCGGCTGGAAGATGAAGCTAATATCAAAATCTAGGAAAAAGGAAACCTTTAATACGTCTCTCCCACATGATGAGACCTATGCTTTTTGAATTATTTGTCCAGTAAATTATCAGAAAACTGAAAAAATTATGAAAACATGTGAGAGTATGCAAAATAAATCCAAACCTCAAACCAATCAAAATACTAATATCAAATCAAATCAAATCTAGCTACTAATAAAAAAAATGTATTGTGAATTTGTAAGTGCATATATTACCTTAAACTGGTGGTTTTAATATCCCTGATTTAAACGTGTTGCATTTACATCCACTGAAATTTATTTTTGCAGAGTATCTCGGTGATGAAACGATAATAAAATGAAAGCAGTTTGTGTAGCAAGAGTTTAAAAAAAAGAAAAATCAATCAAAAACAAACGTAATGCTCCTTCAGTTGGATGTTAGTGGCAGCTGCATAAATGATTGATAAAACATGTATATTAAAAATGCCAGGCAATCAGTCAAAAGCGACTGGTTGAAGTTTCTATTGATCTCCTTGGGCTGAAGTCTAATGTAGGATGTATTCTGACAGGATGTGGCTGTGGCTGTACTGCAGGATATGGAGAAATAAGTAATTCTGTTTTCCCTGGAATTAAAATATTTTCAGTCATGCTCTGTTAATCATCTTATGTCATCAATAAGTCAATAGCTTATTTTCCCACTTTCCCACTATGCTGGGAATCAGTGTTTGTTGTCTGCCAGTTGTACAGTTCCAGTGCTTCGTCCTCAGGCTAATTATGTTGATACAGCCATCCAATCCTAATGAGAGGGTCTAAATGATAGTGTAGCTGAAGGCAGTGGCAGACCTTTAATCTGTCCTGATCAGGCATTAGGAGCTCCTAATAAGAGAATAAATCTGCCTGTGTTGCCACAGGCTTAATCAATATAACACTGAGCTAGCTTGCTCAGGAACACGGAGCCCTGATGAGGAGCCAGACACGGACACTCACATGCTGAGCACAGCAGCGTCCGTGACATAAAGACAAAGGTTGGGAAGCCTGCTCTGCTTAGAAAAACACTTTCTTTTCTGGAGTGTTTGCCATTATAAAGTGAGAATTATAAAAACACAGATAAAATCTTCACCACATTCCTTCTTAATCTCATATTATATCAATGCAATTTAACCCTCAGGTGACCAAGCTGCTAGGGACTAAAATGACATAGTTGAGTCATGTATGATGTCATCATATCTTTCACAGGAATACTTTTGTACAAACATAAATCGCAGGCCGCTGACATACTGGATGCTGGTATGCATGTCAGTGCTGCATGTCCACAACAGCACCATCTATCATCTGATTGTTTTTGGTGGAGATGAGCTGCTCCACCCTGTGACTGTACTGGCAGGACAATGCCTTGATCAGAGGCAGCTACAATCAGTGATGTTGCACAACTGCAGGGCACTCATCCAGGAACGGAGAGCAAATCCTCAACAACGGATTCGGACACTTGTGCTGTTGATGCAGAGACGGGTGGCAGCTTGTGTCACGCCCAGAGGAGGCCCTACCTCATATTTAACATGCTGTATGCACATATATTACAGTACTGGGTCTATAAAATAGATTTAATGCCTAATTTTGCATTTCATTTGTTGAATAGTACATTTGGTGTGGATTGTGTGTTCTCCCTGTGCCTGCATAGGTCCCTGACAAAACTGAACACAGGTGTGCGTGTGAGCGTGAAGCCTGTGATAGATCGGAGACCTGTCCAGCATGTACTGTGCCTGTTGTCCTATGACAGCTGGGAAGGACTTGGATAAGTGGAGGAAAATAGATGGAAAGGACAAATTTTGCAGTCAACACTAAAAATCAACCCTTCTGATACAGTACAGCCTGCTACTTTCAATCTATTAGTAATTGTTTACTAGAAAACATAAATTAAAATAAAATCAAAGGCTGTAATTTAAAATGAAACAAACATGCACGCATTTATCATAACCTTCCATTATCTTCGCTACACCAAAGGGCCAGCTACTGTAAAAACTACGGAAAGTTGTAGGAGAAGTAGATTATGGTTGTGAGGCTGTGAGAAGACTGTGAGATGAGCGTAGGATCCAGTGTGTTAGTGTTACATCTGTTATTTCATATTCATGAAGATGGCTACACTGTAAAAGTTGAATAAGCAAATATTTGAGGGAAAACAGCAGAAAAGTTTTTGAGCAAACTCGCGATAGCGGTTTGCATGTTTGCCAGGAAAACAAAGTCCACTTTGCATATTTACAGATGTTAGTTTGCAGAAATGACGTTGTGTGTAATGGCATTCGAAATCTTTCCCCAGTTTGACAAACTAAGACAATAAATTAAAGAAACAACCACTTTATATATGTTTATGTACTTCCCTGCTTGAATAGATAAAGATGTGTGCAACTTTTCATTAATGAAATACATACTTGTAAAGTATTAGGTAGATAGGTACTATAGATAACTTCTGCAACAAAAGTAAGAAATAGAGCAGATTTATGTAGAAGAAACTAATTTGTGAAGTTAACACAACTTAACATTTGTGTTAGAGGACTTACAAAACTATGTGTTGTGCACAGGAATTCTGCAGTCATTGGATTGGTGGTTGTGGCTTCTTTTACATTTAGAATTTATGAAGTGATGACAGAGTTAATTTGCAGCAAGGCCATACAAATACTCAGATGTAAGGTTCACAAATTAAAACATACACCAAAAAAAATCCACACAAAGGAGAAACACATAGTAAATATGGAATAATACAAAAACAGGTGAAATTAAAGGCCTTGGCTCCTGGGTAATCCAGCAGACCTGGTATGCTTTGCGTTTAGATCTCTGTCCTTTGTCCAAATTGGGGGCACGCCCTTTTTGATAACCAGTCACTGTTATTGACTAAAGCCTCCCATGGCCTTTTAGTGCCTGTGTGGACACTATGGCAACCACGGCCTAAGGCTCTGAGAACAATAATCCCACTGTGATGTCCAGAGAGACAATGCCAGACCAGTTGTTTTCATTTATTTATCTGAATGTTTGATTCACGGTTGCCCCCCCCCCCCACACACACGCCCCCAGCAGTAAGTGGTTGGGGCGAGAGTCGGAGCTTGTGTCGACTTCAAAGTTGCGATATCCTTTCATGTGCTTCTCAGGCAACGGGCTAACACAATGGGAGGCTTCAAAGTATAGCAGCAGAGACTACAGAAGACAGGTCACTTTAGCTTATGCCCCGCAACCAACAGCATGAATAAATGTTACCTTTGAACAGCAGCCAAAGTGCTGCTGTCTGATCTTGTAGGTCTTTCAGTCATGGACTTGTTGAAGTTACACGTGCGCTTTGTATGGACTGTTTTGTGTCTTTGTGCTTGTTTTTCATACACCTGCTGTGTTTTACTTGCAGCTGTGGGCTCAGGTTAAGTCCAGGGTTAAATAGTGTTTGTCTGATTTGGCTTCTCATATCTCATGTCACCTGAAACATGTTCGTATTCATTCATTCATTCATTCATAACTTTGAAAACCCAGCACGTCTGGGTGTGACCACCAAGCTACACAGCAGAAATGTTGACTGCATGAGAGTGAGTTTGCTTCCTTATAACCTCATGTGCAGCCCTGAAGTCAAGGCTTCAATCTAAAGGTGACCCTGCTTTTACCATCTGGGCCCCTCAACTTTTCAGAGACCTGCCTGAAGAAATACTGCCTCCAAACTCGGTGGCGTCCTTCAAACCACTTGTTAAAGCACATTTTTCTGAGCCTGCTTTTATGTAATATATCATTTCATCTTTTTTAAATGTTATTTTAAGAGTGTCATATTTCGGTCTTCTTGCACATTTTAAAAATGTTTTTCCTCGCAATGTTGGGTTAACTTTTCTTTTGTTTTGGGCGTGTCTGGCTTTATGTTTGAATTTAGTAATTAGCTTCTGTCACCAGTAGGTAGAAACTGCTGATGGCTTCTGTATAATAAGGATATATTATTATTATTACCTGATTTTTCATCTAGTCCAATCCTCAGGTCAAAATGTTAATTCGACACACAGTGTTGGGAAGGTTACTTTTAAAATGTATTCCATTACAGAATACAGAATACATGCCCCAAAATGTATTCTGTAACGTATTCCGTTACGTTACTCAATGACAGTAACGTATTCTGAATACTTTGGATTACTTAATATATTATCATGCTTTTTACAACAACGTGAATGTACTATTGCTGTGTGATTTATTACTATTACTGAAGGTCCGCGACTCCGAACTGTAGTAAAGGGACCTCTGGCTAATACGTCGGGTTCGTGTCGGGCTCGTAGCCGAAAAATAGCTTTACTTTGTTGTCTGGGTCAACTTTGCTAGCAGAGACAGAGAGAGGCGTTGAAAGGCTCCAACGGAACTTATTGTTTTCGGAGGAAAACACGAACACGGTGTACAGTCAAGTCTTAATAGCTTACTTACAACTGGGCTCGTCAGGCACTCTGTTTGGCTGCAGTGGTTATTATATTTACATGCTTCCAGCTCCCGTTTTTGCTCGATGACAGCTCGTACTTTTCCTTTTTCTCCCTCCTCGCGCTCACAGACACATAACATGTTTGACAGTCCATTCTCCCTGCAGCACGGACTACACTGCCCATGATGCTACATTCTTTAGAGCTATGCTTGTAGCATTCTGCCTGTTAGCTTAGCACAACAACAACAACAAAAAGCCGCTCTCTCACCCAGGAAACACAGAGAGAGAGAGCGTCACCCTGTAACCATGGCAACCGTAACGCTGCCGCCTGGAACAACAGAACGTAGCTGTCAAACAAAACCCAAACAGTCCTGACCCACGACAAAATGAAACAGGGAAGTACTGCAGTGTAATCCATTTATTTCAACAAAGTAACTGTATTCTGAATACCACCTTTTTAAACGGTAACTGTAACGGAATACAGTTACTCATGTTTTGTATTTTAAATACGTAACGGCGGTACATGTATTCCGTTACTCCCCAACACTGTCGACACATAATCAAGTATTCACATTTTCCTTTAACCTTATAGTAAATCTTTGATGGCGGAAGTTATAAACTATAACTGTGAAGGATGCATGTGCCACCATGACATCATTTAATATTAAGTAAACACCATCCCAGTATTACCAGGCTTTGTCCATGAACGTGCTGCTTTTTAAAAACAAGCATTGTGTTGTATTGCTCATGATGCATGATTGGCTCTACCTCGCTAGGGAGCGATGTAAAGCTTGTTTTTCTTTGCTTATCCAAGTATGTGGTTAACATGGTCTACTGGAACAAGTCACATGGGTCAAGTCGCGAGTGGGGCTTCATGTTTGAAACACTTTGGAAGGGATTTTTGGACTGCGTTACAGCTGGTTCCCAGGTGGTCTCCTTCACTCCTTTCTCAAACCATCTGTCTATTTGGTCCTTCTTCGAGATGATGATGTTAATATTCACATTTCGTAACGGGAGTGTCGTGATTTTGGCTGTGACAAAAAACATGTCTGAGTTAGCGTTTAGCTCAAAGCATAATGACGTCCATGTACAGTGGACACAGTAAATTGTTTACAGACTCAATTATTAGCGTGCTCCCACTTTGGATTTTTTCCTTGCTTTTATGGACCCTTATGTCAATATAATCAGACTGACAGATGTGGTCAGGGACCTGGGCAGCTGCGAGCTTGAACTGGTTTTCGTGTATATAGTGTGTGGTGGCCTGTCTGTTCTTTTAGTGCCTTCTAGCCAGTTAGTGATCTCTTCAGTGAGTGCTCTGCTGAACACTGCATGTTCTCAGGGGCTGGCTGAGTGCTGTTGATGCCATGTTGTAGCAGGCTGTTTCCAGCCCTGCACTGTCTGTTGGTGGCCACATAAGAGCTCCGAGCAGCGGGAGGGAACGCTGCTGGCTTTTTCCTCTTCCCACTCACGTTCACATGGATGTGGTCAGGAATACAAAGTGAAATGGAGCTGAAACTAATAATGCTTTCATTATTGATTAAACTGTGTGTATTTATTCGATCCACCCCTTGATCACGCAGTCTATGTTAGTAAAGTAGGGAAAATAGCCAGGGTCATTTCATGAGAAAACAGTGAGTGCATACAAAATTGTATCTTCATGCTATGAATGTTTTCTGTCTTACAGGCCCAAAAAATACTTTTACTTCCAGCATTTCTGAGACCTTATAGGTACAGGAGATAGCTGTGTGAAATTTCAGATTGCAGCTTGATTTTAGTTTTTTTTTTTTTTTTTTTTTCAGAAAACAGAATCTCAAATTTTTCAAATATGACTTTGTTGGAAAATTATTTTGGCACAGAAGGAATCTTGAAGAGAAGCTAAATCTGGTATCAAAACCTAGGTAAAAAGGAGACCTTTCAGATGCTATAATAGCCACATATCCCACACGGTGACCCTTTTAACCTTAAAATAGTACATTTTGTTTTTCTCCAGGGAATTATGAAAAGACTGCTTTTTGCTACTCTACTTCATGGGTATCAAAAGGTGCAGCTGTGCTTCTGAAATTATGTCCCATGACACTAATGCTCAAGTTTTGTTGTAGGCAAGATAGTGACACTTGGAGTGGGTGTAAAATTATTTTGGCTGCAGTTTACAAAGGGCTTAAATGTGCTTTTTGACCCTGAAAATGTCATTTGTTTTTGTCTTCTGTGCTTGCTATGGTATAATTGCTCAAAACTGCTGGAAAAATAGTGCAAAGTTTTGATTCACCTTTGTGTAGGTCTATAACATTGAAAAATGAATGTTTCATTGTATAAAGGTACATTTTGGATGCCTTCACTAAAGTAAAAGAAAAATCAGCAGAATCCAAGGGCGTCAGATGGGAACTTTTTCATATTTGCTGGATTTTAACTCTAAATCTCATAGGTCAGTGTCTTTAAATTGCTTGTTTTGTGCAATCAATGACTCGGTCCCAGAAATTCAGACTATCATTCCGATGCACCAGGATGAGTCAATAAAAAGATTATATGGTCAGTTAAAGGAAAGACAACCATGAAAAAAGAGCAAACGACTTAAAAAGGCTTTCCTGCAGTATTTTACAAACTGCTCATATTGTGCAATAGATTATGTGAAATTGTTGTTAAAATTATAAATTAAATATAAACATTATATATGTCTGTATGTGAAGAAGTATCTACTTTCAGCTACTTTCATCTCATCCACACTCTTTCTGCAATTTCTCTGTTGCTATTTTCTGGCGCATGAAGGTTGTCTACCTCATGAATAAGCTATGATTGGTTTGGTTGTAATTCTAGCTGTTGTCGACTGGAACACCAGGCTGATTTGGTTATTCTTTTCTCAATCAATGTCATTCATATCTACCAAACAGACCATATTGTTATGTTTGTTTCCAACTTTAAATCCACCCAAACAATCAGCAGATTATTGTCTAAGTTTCCTCCTGAGCTAAAGTCAGTCTGCAAAGCACAAGATAGTGTGATCCCCACCTCCTCCTCCTCTTCCTCCTCTCTACGAGCGTAAATTACTACAACGCCTCTAAACTCCAAATAGTTCCCAGTGGGTAGGCTTGCATCTTGCATGTAGCTTGCTGGCACTGATGTGTGAATGGGTGTGAAGGGGGAATGAGAGGCACTTTGTAAAAGTGCCATTTAAATGCAGATGTGCATTAAGAAACGTCATTGCTGAATCACACTGCAGTCATGCAGACTTAATTTTCCTGCATGAAACAACAGCTTTCTACTCTTAATTTTGTGTTTCTTCTGTATTGAATTCATGCTTTACAACTTAATAGTGTCAGTGGTTAGTATACCATTAGGCTGTTTTTCAGTGTTCCTGTGTTTATCTCTCAAGGTTTTGTCACAGGTCTCACACTCTTTGCACCACACGATTGTGGGCATGTGGTCCCTACAGGAGTCTCAGTCCTGGTGTTGAGAAAGTATAAAATTTGTCTTAGCCAAAATCATCGTAAGTGAACTCTGGAGTACTCTGAATACTCAGTATTGTTAGCTGAATCTGAACACATCCACAATAATTCGAGCATAAAAACAAAAAAATTAAAGTAAGAATCATAACAGAGTGAGCTGTCAGTATGAAGAAAACAATCTTTTTTTAACTTGAAAACTGAAAAATACATTATTCTGTACAATTAGTAGCTTGCTATTCATGTTTTCTCACAGGTAGCAGTATTTAAACCAGCCAGTGGCATTAATTAATACCACTTTGTAGAAAAGCTGCTGAGGTGGACAAATTTATGCAACGAGTGGCCTTTGGCACGTGGACGTTGTGTGAGAATAATCTTATGAGTCCACAGTTGTCAAAACAACAGTAAAAGTAAAAAGTCTCATGGATGCAGCCATTCTCCTCATGACTTTGCATGTCTGTGTTTCTCTTTCTTTCTTTAAAAAAAATGTATTAACAAAGAGTGGGACATTATAGCATTTTAAAGTAAATTAGTTTTATTAAAATGGAATTTCTTTAAAATTATTAATCTTGGTGGCCAAAAAAAAAACTATTAGAAGAACCGACAAACAGCTACAGGTGATCTGAGTTTATGGTCACTGGATGAGGATGTCACACTTGCATGTTTGGACAACTCACTTGACAAATTAATTAATAAGAGCTCACAATAACCAGCAGCCACCCCCCGTTCATAAATATTTATGAGAAGAGAAATACAGTAAAGCCAAGGTGACTCAGAATAACAAACACTGTAGATGTTTGAAAAAAAAAAATCCAGCCTGCATCTACGGCTTTGCTATCGCACCTATTTATGTCTGACTGAAATGGCTGCTAGCAAGATGGCTACACATGCAGTAGCTCAAACAATTATCTCAATGACTCTCATGTGGTCAGTGGCTGGCAAGGTGCACCACCAGCTGTAACACATAACATAGAGTAGAAAGGCACGGCTCATGATATGGATGCTTTTGAAGAAAAACATGACATCACTTGACTCAGTGAGGGGTTGGTAAGCCCAGAGACGCACACCATAACAGGAATTAATCACAGATTTGTCGTTCTAACTGATGTGCATGACGAGTGAAGCACACACAAGCACTCATGCATATCTAGACACATGAAAACCCATATGATCAAAGTAAATCCTCTCTATTTTTACACACCAGCACTCAGGCACATACACTCACACGTATGCATGCATGAGTCTGTTGGCTTGGCTGACAAAGTTCCAGTGAAGCATGGCGGAAAGTGATGCCTGTCATTTCCTGTAGGCAGAGGAAGTGCACGACTTCACCACTGATGTGGCAGACTGGCAGGTTTCCTTCTTCACACACGATTCAGCCCGGAGTTAAATGCAAACAACGTGTTGTTGTCTGGCAAACATCGGTAATTTTGCAGGTGCTCCAGCCAAATTAGTCAAAAGTGAAAGTGACAAGTATGAGGATGTTTTCTTTCCCTCCTAAAATGACTCCGGATGCCAAAAAAAATCTTCCAAGACATTCACCTAGGGGCTTTTCTTTTGCTTTTTAAAATATTTTTTGATTTAGTTTAATGCATGAAATTAAAAATAAGGATTAAAAAGCACATCACAGCTTCCCATAATAGTGTATTCAGAGATCCTGCTTCCTTCAGGAAATATTCCTGCCAGGAACAGCCCAAAGGAGATGAGAGAACATGCAGAAAAGTAGCAAATCCTCGTATTTTAGAGCCTGATATTAGATATGGTGTTTTATCCATGGCAGAAAAGCAGCTTGAGGCCAGACTACAGAAGCTGCAGTGACATGTCAGAGGGAGAGATTAGGATTTTTCCATTTTAAATAGAAGTGTAGATTTTAGGGGTATTGGTGGGAATACAGTCCCCCACATATTTAGGCATGCATTTGTTCACCAAAAATAAAAACATGAAAGAATCAGAGAAAAAATAAAACTGTCAGCTATGAGTTGTAACCACATAATCTGAGCCAGAAGAAAATCAGGTGGTTGTCCTTTTTTTGCTTATAAAATTTGAAACCCAAGTAAGTTGTGAACCAAATTATTTAGAACTGAATGTTTTATTAGTTGCTAATTAATCTTAGGATTACATTGTCTGTCTTTGTGGCTTTCAGTCTGCCTCAACAACATATCTACATGATTCTTAGAAATGTTCCTGAAACACACATTGATGCACGTATGACATGCTTTGAATACTTTGTATGTGTGGAGACTAAACAAGGGCAAAAGCGAGATCAGAAAAGTTGAGAATGACAATGCCTAAAGGCTTCACTGCATTATATTTCTGTATATCTTGTTTCATTTTTATGTTTTCCTCTGCATAAATACAAAAAATAGCCACCACAAACTGCATAAGAATTCACTAGAATCTTAAAATAAAGTGTCTCTACAACCATTACAGGGCATGTTTGATATGCTACGTGCAGAGCCAGAGATATGTTGCATGTGCACGCTGCAGCTGCTTGAACTAGCGTGCAAGTTTCACTCCATTACTTCATTTTCTGATTAAATTATAGAGCCCTGGGTTGTCCAACACTTAAAAAATTACATTTTCCGCTGCTCATTTCCTCTCTGCATTTGGTCATAATTTGGTAAGTTTCATTATTACCAACTGATGATGGTCTATGTCCACAAAATAACCAGATCACACAGAGACTTTTCTGCAGAGCAGCAGTAATGTTACAGAACGATGTAAATATAATGCAGTTTACTAACATAACCATAATATTATATCAAATATACTGTCATTTTTCATATTACCTTGTAAAATCTTTTTAGAGGATAAATGTAGCATTGTTTGCAATGCTGCTGTGATGGGTAGTTGGTTTTATATTCTCATATTACTACTTGTTGTGCAATCTAGGTTTTTTGCCTGAATGTTTTCCATGTAGTTATTATTCTTAGTTCAGTCTTTAGGATCCCGCATCTCTCTTATCGATTCTTCTGTGACCTAGATTCTGTTTTTGGACTATTACTGTCTATTAAGCATCTCTATTTTGTTCATAGTCTTTGAGTCTTTTTGTTCTTAGTTTATTGCTTTCTGGCTCTTTGTCATTTTGTAGTTACATTAATGCTTGTATATAGTCCCCAGGTTCCTTAATTGGTTGTGTTTGTCTTTGAGTGTAGTGTTTATAGCTTTTGCAGCATACACTTTTCCTGTATCTTGTCAAGTCTTTGTCTGATTGTTTGATTTCTTCCTGTTTTATTTTGATAGTCCTTTGTCTTTTGTGTATTACGTTTCACTTCTTGTATCATTGTCTTGATTAGTTTCAGCTGTGCTCTGTTCCTGAGCCATTTCTCAATCCCTTGAATAGTCCTCATCGTGCCTGTGAATATTTAGAGCTTGTATTAACATTTATTGGAGTGTCTGTTACCTTCCTTTGGAGTCTATAGACTTTGTTCTTCCCTGTTTGTTTATAGTTTTAGTTTTTCTCTGTGGATTTTGTACGTTTGGGATTTCACCTTAACAAAATTTAAAAGTTTGCTTTGCTCAGTTAATCTGCCTACATTTGTTTCTCCAAAACATGACACTGTTATGTAGTGATAGTTTAGAGAAATCCCTGTGCAATGAAGCAGGGAAATCTTTGAGATTGTTAAAGACAGCAAGCTGAGAGCGTAAGCAACAGTATTTCAACACCATTTGCATCCTGTTGTGTTAACATAAATGAGGCTGCTTCAACGAAATGCACAACAAACTAATTCATGAGATAAAATGTTCTGGGAAAGGTGTGCTGTGTTTATCGTGATAACTTATTGTGTTCCTGCCAATAAACCAGCGGATCCTTAGAACAAATGTATCACTGAGCTATCTTTGGATACAGTGGTGTCAGCAATTTCAGTGTGCATACTGTGGATTACACTAACCTGGCTGTCAAAAAGTTCCCAACATAACAACATAGTGCCAAAACACCACTATTGAACTTGTTATCCTGAGTAATGCATTATTTGAAAAATTATACAGACATAACAGAAGAACATAGGATGCTACTACTGTTCTAGCCCAACCAAATTTTGTTTGTAGGTACAGTAAAAGCTAAGGTGTGAGCTCACTACATAAACAACAAATCAACACACTGGAACTTGTGGTGGCGTGTTTGTGCCCACAAGAGTCTAATCTCTCGGGACCTCTGTGAAACTGAGATTGTCCCGTGTGTGTAATGGGAACAGCACTGTTAGTTTGGCATCAACAGCTGTCTTCTGAATGGCTGAATGTGGTTGTGAGTGGTATAAAGAGCATAATGAAAGAAAACAAGGAGACTTTATGACCAAAAAGTTATTTTTAATTTTAATTAAGTTAAATGACAGTGATTCTCTAGCAATAAATTACACGAGCCCAAAAAATTGAATCGCGAGGTCTATACCGAACAACAAAACCAAGCCGAGCTTTAAGTGTCCTCTTGTGGTCCTCCAGCAGGGTGAGGCTCAGATTTCGCCTTGGAGGCAGGGTTAGCTAGGATCACACGCAGACCTTTAAATTCTCAAGCCTGCAGTCAGCAGCACTTAAGAGAATGTCACGTTTATTATGTAGCACATTTGGGCATGAATGACTTGGCAGCCTGCAGGATGTTAACGTGACTGTCACCTCTGACAGACATCTTGCTTTCTTCATCCTGACTATAAGTGCACCATCATTGGCTGGAGATGCTTCTTTATCTCAGGTTCAGGAAGAGAGGAACATGTTACGGAATAGAAACATTCAGCTTTAAATGTTAGTATTGTTAAGGAAATATTTACTGCACTTACCCACGATGTGTGTTGACCCTGCTTGCCCTGTGATTCAGTGAAATGGTTGATAGTTCCTTTGACATTTACTAGCAGCAGTCTACGTCTCAGTGCACTCCTGTGTGTTTAAACTCTCTGTTCAGACAAAATTTTTGACATGACCTGCTGGACAATGTCATTTTTATCTTTTCAGCTTGAAAAATTGGTAAAATTGTGTTTCTGTTTTATTCTGAAACGGCTCACCTTGTTTTATTCCTATTGATGTTACTTTCTCCTGTGGTTGTTTCTGTTTCCTGACAAATTTCTGCTACACTTGTGTCCCATTAGATAATTACTCACCCAGTATGTTTACTCACATGGTTCCCTTTCTTCCTCAATTCTCTGTCATTTTCTCTGGTTTATGGCTACATTAGATTTTGGACTTCAGACCCTTTGCTTTCTGAACTGCTTACCTGTGTGTGACCCCAGCTTAAGGCATTAAAACTGCAAATGCTGTTGGTTCAGCCATTACAGAAGAAGCATGGCTGCCTCTCTTATGTACTTCATCAAAGCTCTTGTGCATAAAGTTGTAATTGAAACTATATATAGATATTTTAAGATTATTTTTGTGTCATTCACAACTCCCGCAGGTGTTATAGATCTCAGTGTGATGCAACTCCCTAGGATGGTGTTGTTCAGTGTTTAGCTTGAAGTAAATGATTTATGCTGCTTCGTGGGTTTTATTTTAAAAATGTCAAACAGCATGGTGAAAATTTACTGACTTGTGAGTAAAATCCTGCTTTACCATCTGTTTTACAATAGAAGTTGGACCTTACTTTAACAATTCAATTAAACTTTATTTCAAGAGCTTCAAATCACAACAAAATGATCTCAAGGTGTTTTATGTTGTTAGATAGCATACAATACAGAGAAACCCCAACAATCGCATGACCACATATGAGCGAGTACTTGGCGACAGTGGGAAGAAAAATTTCCCTTCTAACAGGAAGAAACCTGCGGCTCAGGAAGGAGCAGCCATCTGCTGCGAATGGTTGGGGGGAGGGGAGCAAAGAAGTGGAACATAGTCTAAGGAGCTTGGAAAGAAAAGCGTCTGGACTTCTTTAAGTTGCTTGAAGACGTTTCACCTCTCATCCGAGAAGCTTCTTCAGTTCAGAACTGAAGAAGCAACTTAAAGAAGTCCAGACGCTTTTCTTTCCAAGCTCCGTAGACTACGATGACCTGGATGACTGAGAACCTTCACAGACACAAGTGGAACATAAGACTTGAAGCTAGTGATTAGGATCATAAACCAAGGGAAATGTTTACTGAGGTCAAAATGGAGTGAGAAGCAAAATACTTTTCTCAGATTTCTGTCCCATGATACATTTTTTTTGGGGGGGGGGGGGCATTTTAGTAGTCGCCCCCTGCTGGCCACTAGAAAGACATTAAAACGTTTCTGCGCTTGCTGGATGACTGATTGTGGTTACAACATGTTAGCATGCTGGCATGGAAAAAATAAATAGGTGAAACCTAAATTTCAGTCAACCATTTCCCTGTTTGGTGCTAATGTTACCTGCTACCTTTGGTGGTTCTTGGTACTTGTGATTTTTGGTTTAGCACCATGGATGATTATAAACACAATAAACAGACTCCAAATACATTTGTATTGGGAGGCTACACGCGCTTCATTGGCTGAATTAGATATTCTAAAATATTTGAAATATGTGTATTTCCATAGTGACCCTGACAACTTTCCAGTATCTTTGTAACTCCAATGGGTCAGTTCCTATTTGAGACAAGACAAAATTGTGGCAGGAAGTATTTTTGACAGTTAGTATATAAAGGCAGGACTGGTCAACCCATTTCTTTATATTTTGTTTCCTGAGCCTTACTTTCTTGTCCTTTTATAACAAAGTGGTCTTGAGCAATAGTTCTGCAGCCCTTCTGAAGACTTAACTCAGTCACCTAAAGCTTAATAGACTGGAGTTAAATTCATGTACATACCATTAGTGCTTTATTTCTTTTTTTCTCACTGGCTTTCTTTCATGCAGCCAGAAGGAAACATCTAGTTGTTCTAAACGCGTGCAAATGTAATGAGCTTCATCTTTACTGCTGGCAGGAACCGTCTTTGCGCTCTACTTTGATTTCTGTCCTAAATCTTATTGCAGCCCTTCAGTGCTGACCCACCTCCCCATGATGTCTCAGCTAGAAATGCAAGTGAAGTGAAGCAACCTCAGTATTGAATTATCTAATCATGTCTTCCTCTAGTCTGCCAGACAGCATCTCCCTGCTCCCCCTGAGTTCACCTGCAGATGCAACAGCTGCACCACAAAATGAGCCCACTTGGTCATATTGCTGCTGTAATGGATGAATTGTCTCCCCTTGTTTTCTTCCGAGCTAAGCCCTAAAAGGGTTGGAAAGTGGCTTTCTGTGGCATCCCCTTCTGTTCCTAACCTAATGGAGCAAATTGTGGCACAGAGAGCATCTCCTGCTCACTGCCTGCTGCCTCCAGCTGTGGGCCGGAGAGAAGGCATCGGTGGGGGGGTTTGTTTGCACTGTGCGGTAAGAGAAACAACATTCCTCCTCCAGTTTTTCTTCCCTTCTGTCTCATTAAACCTACCAGGAGGATTCTGCCGCTGCCGAAGTGCTCGCCGCCTCCACCTCGCCTCTCTCTGTCTCGCCTCAGTGGAGAGCCGCTCTGTTTGTTCACCCTTCCCGGCCCCCGTGTAAGCTCTCTCACTGTGGAATAACTGACAGAGTCACACACAGAGAGGTGTAGGGCACAACAAAGAGGAGGGAAAATGAGGGCGATAAGAGAGGCTGAGACTAAAGTGCCGTAGGATTAGCAATCACGATAAACAGTATACGTAACCTTGTGTATTTCTGCACTGACAGAATTATTTTTGAGCCTCAGTGAGCTTAATTACAATGTTTTTCATCTTTGTTTAACTGGATTGTAGAGCACTTAGTCTGCTGTCTGTGCGACTGTACATGTTGTGATCTTTGGACATCTTTGTAGGTGTATGTGTGCTTTTATGAATTCTCATGAAATATGTTTAGTGGAGCTGTTATAAACAGCTACCATACGGCTTACAGTGAAGTATAGACAAGCTTTACCTTACAAGCTCACCTATTAGAATTAAACATTGTAATATGTGGATATTAAGTAATAAGGTGATACACTTCTACGCTTGTGGTTGTGCTTGCTTTGCATAAGACTAAAATCATCACTCAGGAAACTACACTAAAGCGAAGCATCACAGACACTGGGCAGTTGGGCAGCTGTTCCCCTCAAAAGTTATTGAAAGCGAGCAAAAAGGAACATACCATAATTTTCCAAAAGAAATGTTACCATGAGAGCAGCCCAGACTCTTCTGTGATCTCTAAATGTAATGTATCCCACATGGAGACATAGGTCTTCAGAGCTTATCAGAAGTACAATTTAAAAGTTTTATTCAGACAATTATTAGAAACATCCAAGGTTCAAGGGCCGTTTTGCTAGTATCCCAAGATACTGATGCTCAAATTTTAATTAAAAAATGTGATGAACAAAAGCAAGATTGTGTCCTTTGAAATGGGTGTTTTCTTTTTGTTTTGTTTTTTTAAACAAAGCTCCTAGATATTTATAAGAGCTTTTCCTGAAAATGATGTGGATGGAGTTATGAAGCTCTGAATGCTCAAAAATATGTAAGAAAAGCAAATTATCCACCCATGCATCCATACCAGGATGGTGGGATCCTGGAGCCTATCCTAGCTGTCATATGGCGAGAGGCAGGACAAACTTTTAGGGCCTCCGACTCAGAAAATGTTCATAGTAAGAAGGTCAAATTTGGAATGCCTTCATTAAGTATTGCATTTGTTGCCCTGTACCTGTGCATGTGCAATGACAATAAAGTTGAATTCTATTCTATTCTATTCTATTCTATTCTATTCTATTCTATTCTATTCTAAGTAGACCAAAGAAACCTGTTCATTCTGAAGGGTCAAATGGGAACTTTCTGCAGATGTGGTTGTTTTATATGGAATTACATACTAACATATGCAGTGCACTCATAGTCTCCAGATGCACCTTGCTATAGCTAACTAGCGTTGGCACCCCTCCCTCATTTGAAATTGACATTTTAAACGAGGGATATCCACACACCTACACACACATGCAAGCTGTTATGGTGATGTCTGAGCAGAAAACAATGACTGAGAAGCCTCTCTAACTAGTGTTTATACTGTATTAGCACTCTGTGGCATATCATAAACTCTTCTTCAGGTCTTTTGGCCAGGTTAGAGTTTGGTGCACAGTGTACAGAGAAGGGGAGAGAGACCATGTTATATCCTTAGCTAAGTGGCCAAGTTTGCTTGGTCTTACTTATTTTTAAACTGTGTTGCCAATGTTACCATTAATGAGCAGGGATGCTGTTTCAGATGCTTTTGTGTAATTATCAGTTCCAGTACGTCTTCCTTAGACTCATTAATTCAGTGGCCGTTTTCAGCTTTGCACAACCATAATTGCAGTTTGAGTGCTAATGTTTTCCTGCTGTTAATTTGATGTTCTGTTACACCTAATTATCTCATCTCTTATCTAAGCAAATTGAGCAAACAAGGAAAGCTTTTATCTTTTCAGCAAAACACTGCATTTTGGTGCTTTGGCCATACCCTGTTGAAGGCATGCATGCTTAATTGTACAATTCACCAAATTACAGTAGGTTAATACTGACAGTAGAGGGATAGGAGACTAGTTTAGGGCAGATGGGTGCACAGAATTAGTGGTTTCTCTTGAGTAATCTGCCAGCAGAGTATCTTCTGTCTTTCTATTCATCTCTGTGACCAGGCAGGCTCTCTGACCAAATGTCTACTCAGCAGTGTGGGCGACTGAACAAGCCTGTTAACACTTATGAGAGTGGCAATGCTGGGGATCAATGGGGTCCAAGACCCTGTTTGTCCTTCAGAATTCAAAACCCAGCAGGACTGGAACAGCTGAACGATGGATGAATGGGCATCTAAGAATCTGAATCACCATCAGCTCTCTAGAACTAAAAATATTATTTTTAGATTCGAACAAATATATATAACATCATTTTACCAAAGTAGAACTTAACAGCAGTAAGTGAAGAATTGAATGTTTTCCACCAAAGAAAATCTTGAACCAGAAAGATTTCATTGGATTTTTGATCACGGAAAAGGTCGGGTGTATCCTGCTTGATCTAAGAAGTGTTTTATGTCATTGTTAAGGGCCAAATACCTAAGATTTAGGCTCCGATAGTATTCATGAGTGTTAATAAGCATTTTAACTTTGTGTTTCCAACCTAGTTATGGACCTGCTGGAAAGAGATCAATGCTTTGCTGGTTAATTTTTTGGTAGGTGTACAAAGAGAAACTTGATTATATCAACATAAAAGAGATGCAAGTCAACTGGGTCGTTCGTATTGGCAAGGATTCCTCCAGATTAATATTTACTTGCAGAAATGTTGCAGGGATCAGTTCTCATGTGTTATCCCAGATACACATGAGAACGGACTTATTTTGTAAAGAGTTTTCCTTCTCATGCAGCATTTGGAAAAACTAATCTTCAAGAGAAAAAGGTCTTTGTAATGAGGTAAGCTCAGTGAGGGAGTAACATACAATAGGGTTCAACTTTAGATTGTATTACCGTTTACTTTTAAGTTTAGTTTTCACTTCCTGTTCAGTCTCATTTTACCAACAGATCAGATTGTTGCCTGAAAAACAGATTATACAGCAAGAAAATGTTACCTCATATATTTAAGAGAGGACACACATTTTGTAGAAATCTTAGCATTTGTTTTCACTATCCACCCTCACTGCACAAATGCAAAGGTGAACACAAAATGTAGATCAGAAGATCAAAAGGTCAGATGAGGTTAACCTCTGGGAAGTTAAAAGGTCAGCAGATGGAAGATGCAGAAATGGCAGACTGAAACTGATACTGATTGTGCATTTGCACCAAAATGTAGACAACCTCCCCGAAACAGTGGCACATAAAGTAACCGAAGATGACAGCTGTTATTATCTTCATCCCAACACCTTTCTTATCAACATCCCCGCCATCCCTGACCTGTGCTATTATTGCCCCAAGACAGACCATCAAATAAAAGTTAAAAAAAAAATAGTTGTGTCTCTGCTTGTGTGTGCTGAGACTGAAAAGTCTCAAGAGAAGCAGGCAAGCTTTGTGTTGTGTGACTCCCAGGCCATTTCTGTAAGCACCACTAATACTGGAGTGTAAATGGGAAAGAAAGTGAAACGTTTTCCTTCACTACAAAGACACACTGGATGTTTGTCCTTTACAGAGCACAGTCGAGATCTTTCATCCTCATCATCTAACTCTCAACCAGGTAAAATAACTGTAACTTTCTATCCTGTTCATGTATTTTAAAAAAAATTTTTTTTAGTGAGTTACTTGCCTTTTATAGCCTTGTGTAGTTAGTCTAAGGTTAAAAATCTTTACAGGTAGAGATTTGAAAAGCTAAAAATCTTTGCTAGTGTTCTCCAATAATGACAACAAATATTACAAGCATGACAGACCCTCTAAAGTCCTACTGAGAGATGATGTAATTAAAAAGGAATCTGATGGTGACCCAAAGACAGTCAGAATGGATTTGAAATCGGTTAGTGGGTAAGCCTTTTTCAAACACTAATAAACCCTAACAGCATGATGAGCGACCAATAATACCCTCAGAAAGCACAGCGAGATGAGAGTAAATGTCTTGAAAATTGGTGTATTAGGAACTTTTTTCATCAACTGATCATTAGTAAGTTAAAAAGTATTGTAATACAAAGACTACAGTGGAGTTCCAGATCAGATTCAGTCTGTTTTCTTTGAACTCACATATGTTGTCGTCTTTCACAGACCAAGGGATCTTACTGTCTCTATTAGGTTACATGTAAATACACACCGACAATCTTCTCTCCCGACTCTTGCAAAGACAGTTTGGTTGCACAGATCATCCTTCTATTTTAAACCTACTATTTTTCTAACCTACTGATCTATTTGAAATATCTGAATGTTGCTTTAAAGCCGCTCACTCCCCTACTTCTCTTTTTTGCCTCCAGCAGCTCTTTATTTTTTGCCTTATATAGTTGCCACAGTTACTCTTGATTGTTCCAGCATCCAACATTTTTGGATACATGGGGAAAAAGCTCCTGATAACTACTGGCTAAACAAAAAACTACATTCTTCCTGTTTTGGCTGTGCGATGAAGCCTTCCTTTACATGGAAGATTTCATGCCTGATGGAAGGCAGAATTGCATAGTGAAACCATGCAAGTCCATAAAAGGTGTTATTATTCTGTAGCTGCTACACCATACAATCAATAATAATCTTAGTTAGCAATAAAAGGTTGTCTTTTGCCCTTTTAAGATCTACAGGAACTAATGTGTCTGCACAGCCGGGGTGCAAGTGCAGAGGATTCTAGGGAAATCATGCATGGCGAACATGAGCGAAAGAGTAGAGACAAAGTGTTTGATTAGAAAAATTGTGATATAATTTGTGCATAAAATAGCCCAAGTGTGAGACACACAGACTGTCGGCTTGTTATGACTGAGAATGATTTATCTCATCTACATGCCAAAGCTGTAAATACTAATCCTTCACCTCCCAAACAAATTATTTATTTATTTATTTATTTATTTGAAATAAAAAAGCAGTCCCTCCTGAAAGGCAAAAGCTCTCACAGCATGCTGCAAACCATGTGCTCCTTTTAATCAATATCTGTCTCGGCTGCCTTACATTTCCACTTGTTCTCCACTCCTTCACCACAGTATTTGTCTACATTTGTGAGAAGAGATATTTAGGAATAGCATTTGAGAATAAAGCGGGCCTTTTAGTCACCACAGTGACAGATGCACCGCTGCGTGTCTGCGCTACGTTAGCAAAGGCTGTGAAAACTCTAAAGGCAATCATGGCAGAAAGAGACAGACAGAGAGAGGAAAGGAACCAAAGAGTTGAATAAAACAGAGCATCTTTTTTTTTTTTTTTTGCTTATGAAATGAACATCTGTAGATAGAAGGAGCAGAATAGTCACTAATGATCTGGAGATGGACTTCACTCTGATGTAGACCAGAGCATCATATAATGAGGATGTCCCACAGACTCGGAGCGTGCCCATTTATAAAGGAAAACAAAGAAAGGTCTGCGTATATAAAGGGCAGCCAAACTGTCTGTAGCACTGATTGTCTTATTTAGAAAGTAGTGAAGAACACTTGTGGAAGGTACATTAAGTCAAACTGCACTAAGTTAGTTGTGAGTTAACAGCACTTAGCTTGATTTCAGTTTCCTTGCCGCTTCTTCTCAACTCGTGCTTTGAATTGTAAATGCTAAAATGTGCTGGCTTTATGCCCTTTACAGCTATAGTTACTTCAAACTAAATGTACAGTCACAATATTAAAACAGCCCACCTCCTATTGCTGCAAAGCTGATCTGACCTGTTAGTATATCGGCACAGTGGTTCCTGTGGGTTGTGTGGTGGGGCTTCTGTGGACCAGTCTTCTTCAGAGGCCTCCCTCAGATGCTTATAAGTTCAGGATCAATTGAAGCAAGCAAGCTAGCAAGCAAAAGTTTATTTATATATAGCACATTGCAGATGGAAGCACAATGAGCTGCACAAAACATGAGCTACCACAGTGGACACAGCTGTAGCAGTACATAGGCAATGTAAAATTAAGAGTGTAGAATGATGTACAATACAATTAAGCAGAGCAATCACCAATAAAATCAAACAAAAGGGCAACAATAGAATTACAAAAATTATATAAAACCTATAAGGCTCAAGTCACACAGGTCTAGAGATCAGTCAGCTACCGTACCCTTAGTTTGTAACTAACTAACTAGGTTACCAAGGGGCCACCGATCTGTCTGTAGGCCTGCGTGACTGAGGTCTAAGTTAAATCCATAAAGAGATTTAGAAAGAAGATTCAGAAAGTCAATTAATTCCAAAAATATAGCAGACACAATGACAAAAAACATATGTAAAATCAAAGTAGTAGAATTAAAGATGGGTATTAAGATTAGACATTAAAATTAAAAGTGAAAAAGCAAGCAGATACTGAAAACACTGATCATGTTGAAGCAGAGTAAATATGGTTTGGTAGGTTGTACCAGTGGATTTAAGAGTATTGGTGAGACCAGGGCAATAACCAGGTGGTGTGATCTTGATTGAAAAGTTCAGCTGCTTTAAAGCTTATCACACAGATACTGAAGTAAAAGAATTAAAATTTTAAATACAATTCCAAAAGCCAATGTAGTGACCTCCTTACAAGTGTGATGTGGTCAGATTTCTTTCTTTCTGGCAGCGATACTGTGGGCACAGACATTTAGCCAGGTATGGATAAAAATATTTCTTACATGATAAAACCAAGCTGTAAACCAGATGCCTCGGACTCTTCAGTGTGTCGCCCTAAACTATTTCTGAGGTCTGGGCCTTTCTATGTGCAGGGAGAGTATTGCTGTCCAGGGTGCTGTTGCCATTTGTTTCACTTGATCTGCAACAATTTTCACGTGGGTGTTAAGTGAGAAAATATTAATCACAATAATAGCTAGTCAGACTTAAATAGTTGCTCCATCCCAACCACTTACAACAGTAAAGTCTATCCACGAATACATGAATTGTACTCCTATGATAATAGAATAAAGGAGGAAACTTACTTTGGCTTGTGTATATTTTTCTTATCATACATGCATAACTTTGCTTACTTTCATTTTCATTTGCAAGACATTCGCTTGTAATTAAGTAGTTTTTTGTGAAGTGGTATCAGTATTTCCACATTATCTATAAATATATATATCCTAAAATACTTCAAGAAAGTCAAAGTTAAAGTGAAATACTCAATATGCTTTCATACATTTTGAAACTGAAATCTTTCTGAACGATCACACGCATTAATTATTAACTAGAAGTCACGATCAGATTGATGTGGCAGTCACAAAAAATGGAAACATTTATTCATGTATTAATGTGTACAGGTGCGGTGATTATGCTGCCAGGTCACAGCTGGCTGCTGACAACATGGGCTGTGTTTGCAAATTAACTGTGGCAATCATCAGAATTACTTTAGGTCTGTTTTGATCCTTGATGACAAAAGTTGGCTATGCTTCCGTTGTTTTAGACATCAGCTCTGGCAAACTGGCAACTTGGTAAAAAAGAAATTGATTTTTGAAGTCGGCGTGTGATATTTTAATAAATAGCAGGGAACCTGGGGTTAGAATCTACATGTATACTAATGAAAAGCTAGACTACAGTCTGTTCTGTCCTCTCATTTATACTGTAAATGTGTGCTGTAATTTGATATCTGTAGCTTGGCTTAGAAATGTTTCTGCTGAGGATGTTATTGGCTTGACTTGATTATGTTCAGGCATAAATCACAACACGTGGTCAGAATGGCTCCTGTGGGGAATCACTGCTTATTGCTCTGTAACGTTCAAGTTATTGTTTTCCAGCTTGCACAAAGGCGCAAAGATTATATGCAGTGCAGGATATACAGTGTTTGTTATCACCTTCTGTCTGTTTTCCTCTCGCTCTCCAAGACCAGTCAAACAGCTCTGCTCTGTTAATGAGCCTCAGCTCAGCTAGACCTTTTTTTTTACCTCGTTAGTTCAGCTTATTATATTGAAAAGAAAGATTAGCTCATTTTTACCCAAGGAGCAAAAGAGTTTACATACTATTGCACACAGACAACAACAAATGTGACTCTGTCTGATCTTATTTCACTTAAGCC
The DNA here is from genome assembly GCF_965226115.1 of Aulonocara stuartgranti. Lineage (NCBI taxonomy): Eukaryota > Metazoa > Chordata > Actinopteri > Cichliformes > Cichlidae > Aulonocara > Aulonocara stuartgranti. Next base: position 34,689,449 of record NC_138945.1, on the reverse strand, counting down.
CAAGTCCAAGTGTAGCTTTACTTGGTCTTACTGCACACAAGCAGCAACAAGGATGAGTTTACCTAGACACAGAGCACATAACTAGCAACAGGTGTGAGTTTACCTGGTCCTAGTCAACACAAATTGTAACAAACACAAGTTTAACTCGAGTAGCTGATTAACAATGTATACATTTTTTGGCCTGGACTTCTGCATAGTTGAGTTGTGTTCACCTAAAATATATAATTCTTAATGTTGCAAAGCTATTTAGGCTGTTAGAAAAACACTGTTTCTCTTTACTGGTATTTACAAGCACATGCAGGTGGTTTGAAATGCAGGTGTAATCATAAAATTAATTGAACATCTATCCTACAAAGATCATAGTCTAATGAATATACTGTTTTTCTAATACAGAACTCAGACCTGACATTGCATCAGCTTCTGTTTTAAACTGACCTGAAATACCATTGCTGGTGACGAGAGCTGGGTCCTTCAGCTAGTACTCTGCAGGTCACGGTTAACCAAAAGGCTGGGTTTACTACATTCATAGGGTTGTTACTGTGGTGTATCCCAGACCTGAATTTTGGTACATAGCAGCATGCCATACAGCAGAGTTGAAAGGGTAGAAGCTTTTTACCCACAGCATTACAATCTCAACTAACCTCCCAACCTACGTGCTTGATATGACTCCTTAAAACAAAGGCGAGACAGAATGAGACTGTCACTGTTTGTATACTAGCACAGTGACACACAGCCCATAGGAGCTACTGGCAATGCTGTAGGCTATTTTGTTAAATTCTTGCTCAATCATTATTAATTCATGAGTCGTCAGTGTTTGTGGCTGTTCTCTCTTTGGAGCTCTCTACAATAACTTGGTAGTCTACAAAACAACAAAGTGCTGATGTGAGTACAAGCATTAAAATAAGCAGTTTCTTGCTTTACTTTCAGTCCATCGCTGCCTCCTGCTGTATTTTTTCATTTCTGGTCGTTTTCTTCAGTCTGTCTCTTCATCTTGTTGTTTGTCTCTCCTTTGAAAATCCCCCTGGGTTCATGTACTGCCAACAAGTCCTTTTGTCCCTGCAAATGACATTTAAATGTTAACATCACTGTGGGTGTCCCCAAATTCTCACAGTGTACTTTGTCACTTCCCACCGTCTCTGCTGTGGCTGCTTCTTAGGGCTAGTTTCTGTGTGTAATAATATATTTTTAGTTGCTGTTGGCAAATCTTGGTGAGGGACATGGAGACAATTGTGTATGCTTTCATCTCATCATGAGTGGTTTACTGGCCTTTTTTATTTGACTCAAGACAATAATTTGTTGAATGATTGTAAACTGTGCAAAAGTCATTTGCCAGATTTTTTATCAGTATGTTTTAGAATAGACTTAAGATGTCATAGCCTTGCTCCTACCCACGTGTCCGTCTTCGTGGTACCATATGCACCAGTGAGTACCTTGAGCTCCTTGGGCAGACATTTTTTATCTTCCAGGGTCTCAGCTAAAAACTAAGAGAGACAGAGATTTGCAGTCAGGGCCCGGAGGCGCTGGAATGAGCTCCTTAGGAAACCAGACCAGCTGTGTCAGTCACATCCTTACCTTTATGTCAAAGCTTTTCTCAGTTTTACTTAAGTTTGAATTTCCTTTAAAGGTGTGAACAATGTCTGCAATTTCTACTGTTAGCTTTTTTCTATTCTAATATTTTGTTTTATTTCAGTTTCTATGGGAAGCATGGATTTTGTAACATGGATTTGGAAACGTGTTATGTAACCTTTCAAACATCTCCAGCCCTTTACCATACAGTCTACGCTCTGTATGCTCTGCACTTAATGCACAAACATGGTGTTATTCTTATCTCACCTTGTGAGATAAGATTGTAATTAAATAACTGTCAACTAGGGACACAGATGCTGGGATTAAATCTGCTGGCAGCGTCTTATACTTTAGTTAAAATTAAATGAAATCTTGCCACATCCTCAGAGGAATATCTTTTCCTGCTTCTTTTTTGTCAACACATAGTTAACAAAAACCAAAAAATGAACTCAACCGTCCAGTACGAGTGCTTGGATTTGAAAGAAATTGATCCTGTGTATGTCACCACATTTAGTGATGAATGCTGGACTTAAACTGTTTGATTTAAAGCCACTTGTCTGACTGGAAAAACCATTCTGCTTGGGTGTGACTGCATGCAGCAGGATGCAAAATGCTCTTCCATATATCTGTTTGCAGAAGCGCACTGCCTAATGTTACACATTTCTCTGCTCTCCTTTATCCGCGTTTAATTGATAAGTGAATTCATTTCAGAATCTGTTTCTGTTGCTCTTCATAATCAGCATCTGGGTAGAGACTGCCTGTATGTAAACAGAGCCCGAGAGTATCACTCATTTTCGCATGTCTCATATCGCAGTCATTAAATGAATCCGCCGGGGACCACAGTGCAGAGTCGAATTAACAAAGCAAACAAAAATATGTGATTCATTCCTCTGCCTCCAACCCCTCCCACCTGCCTCTTCTCTCTCCCTCTCACCCACATCCCTTTCTTACTGTGGCACTCATTCCCCACTGCTGCCGTGTATCTTCCATAAGCCCAGAGAGGCATTGTCATGTCGTCTTCCAGTTTCTATGGTGACGAGGTGCGATCTGTCGCGAGCGAGTCTCTCGCCTCATCGCTCCTCACTTGCCCAAATGACTTTTAAGCATGTCCACTTTCTCTTTAAATGACACTGTGATCCAGTGGACACACATTTCGCTCACTCAGTCAGCCTTCGTGTCAACTCGTCACATTCAAATTTATTTTATCAGTTATAATTAGGTACAGTAATGAGACAGTAAAGTTTGGATTATGATGTAAATAATAGTCTAGAACGTCCAAAAGATTTGGGAAAATGTTTAATTCTGCTGCTCATGCAAATCGTTTATTGTAACTCTTATCCAAATGTGAGGCTAAGATGAGTAGGTAATTGCCTATATATTTTCTATTTCTTTACCTGAACATTTCTGTATGGCAGTGGGCGTATAACAATTCAGTGCAAATGAATTATCCGTGTGAGAATACACAATTAATTCCCTGTTAATAAAAAGACATTATTGGATTTTGACTGATGGTCACCACAGGATGATGTTCAAAACAGTTGAAAAAAGAAGTTAACATCCTGTCTCATTTCTCACCTACATACAGCTGGCCAATCACAGTGTGAAGTGGGTGCGAATACTGGCTAGAGAGACAAATGATCAGATCCATCAAAGGTGTTCCCAGAGGGCATTGCTGAAACCTTCTGAGCCATCTGGCAAGCACCTCAGTCAGAGTGTTTCATTGGTGAGAGGACCCAAATGTAGGACAGCAGGCAGGTGGAGCCTTTAATGGATGTTGTGAAAACCACAGATGGAGAAAGTCCAAAGGGCTGGAACAACAAAGCAGGAATGTAGAAAAGGGGAATGACACATGTAAAGAGCCACTGGTGGACACAGAGAAAGAAAAAACAAAGGGAAAGGCGGGGCTACACTGGAAAAGAGATCCAACAGGAAGTAACCAAAAGTATAACACTACAACATGAAGAGTAATGGGGGCATTATGGCTCAGTTATGGAAGTGCGTGGGCAACTTTGGACTCCCGGTCTACCTGCAGAGAGTGTCTCATTTGTATACTAGTTTGTGCTGCTATATCGCTGCAAATATATTATAAGATCCTGTACATTATACTGTTATACTTATATAATATAGAGAGACATTTTTCTTATATTCTTACATTTATATATCTTATTCTAGTCAGTGCACTGTAGTTTCATTCTCGTGTGCACTAACTGTTGTATGTTCTGAATGACAATACAGTAGCTATTCTAGTATCAATAATATGTGTTACAACGACCTGTGGGCTACTCTTGCCTGTGCTGTTTAGAAGAGCAACGTTTTAACATACATGCAAAGTGTTAAAAACAACAAAAAGCATCCACTGCAGGCACTGTCTGTACTTTTCATACAGTACTCTGAGCTCTCTTCTGTGTTGCAGCCCACTTGTTAAACGAGCCAGCATTGGAACGCTGCACAGCATCATCCATGTCAAGCACCGTGCAGTTAGGATTTTGGAGGACTGCACAGGCCACTTAAGGTTGTGCCTCTGCCCCAAATATTAAAATGTGACAATATGCAGCATTTGGAAGCCACACACCTCTAATTCCCAATGTCTGTGATACCATGTCAACTACTGACATTTGAAGAGTAACAAAAAAAGGTTTGAGGTACATAGGGTTGTCATATTCATTATGGGCTTTAATGTGTCTGCCATTAGTATTTTCTGTTTTCAAAGATCTAATGCAATCACTGTCAGTTTTATTTGAGCTAATGCAGTTTTTTAATGTTTCTGTTCCTTTATCCTTCAAACTCATTGTGATCGGTTTTATCCAGCGACAGCCAACAACCTCCAGCAACTGTTCGGGTAATAAAGATTTTTCCCTAATCACCAGAGATTGTTGCCGTCACTTACAGGTATATAACCTATGGCATTTGTTATTTCCCAGTTTTGCAGTTTTTTGTTTTTTTAAAGCAAGTCAAAGCTTTAAAATAAACATATTAAGCATACCCACAAGTAAATCATTACGACAAGACGAGGTATGTTTTGAAGGACCTGCATTTCCTGTTTGTGGTTTCTTGTTGCTTACACTTCACACATATCCTACTCCTCTGTGTTTAATGTGGTTGGTTTCAGGTCCAAGATGTTAAATTCATAATTTTTGAAGGCAAAGGAAGTTTGTTTCTCTCGCGGATCATTCCAGCCAACTACCCCTTTTCAGCGTGTCTTTCTTTCTCTTCTTCTGCCCATTGTAATGATCCTGTATCATGTCAAAACAGATGTCTCTTTAGCTGGAGGCATTAGCCAAACACACACCTGCTCTCTCCTTCCCAGACAGAAAGCTGTGAAATGACTTTGGAGCATGTTACATTGTCACTCGTCCAGCTGCTGCTGAACCCCAGGCAGGTGCTGGCATGCAGACGTGACTGGCACCAGCACATGCGTACATGTTAATACACCCCTACATGAGTGTGCGTACACTCGCATGTCCACAAACCCGCTGACAGAACACACCATGATAAATGGCACTTGCTTACACTTGCACACTTTAATTACCACAGACATGGCTAGTGCTCAAATACATTTTGCACTTTATTAGCTAAAGGACAGATGTGCTCTTAAAGGGATAGCAGTTTGAGTACATAACCAGTCCCACTCTAATGGTGCTATTATAATAATGATAGATTAGATGACTCAGTTTCATATCTGAAACATTTTCCTTCACTTCTTCTGCTCTTTATAACATATTATAATGAAGACAGATTCAATGTGATAAAGTACACTGGAGGAGGTTGGAGAGGCATGAATTTGTCTTCAGTCCTCATTGGCAAATAAAATACTTTCTATTCTCATAACATTTTCATGATAATATAAGGTGAAGTTAGACTCTAACAATCCGATTGTTCAGTCTGACGTCACTAGCCGTGTCTGGACCTAAACTCCGCTGCAGGTCCATATATCAAACGATCACTGTGGCATTACTGAGAGTTGAAAAACTGTCTAAAGTCTTTCATCTTTAATAAAATGATCAGCGTTCTGCTCTACCAGGTGTAACAATTGAGTTTAACATCCAGGCATCCATGAAAACATTCCGTTTATGACATTTAACGGAGTTAGAAGTTAGCAGGGAGTTAGCTCGCTAGCTTCTATCTAAATACAATATAGCATGTCCTGACTGCTGGGTTTTGGAAACAAATTAAAACGTACAGCTCTGCTATCACTTCCAGCATAAATGAAGACAGAAAACTAAACAGCAGTGACGTTTGTAGGGTTACTGAAGTTGGGCTAGCTGGTATATAATGATGTGCTACGTGACCGCTAGCGACACAGCTATGTTAGCATAATATAAACAAGCTAACTTTTTTTTCCACTCGATAAAAGTTAACATGAGTATTCTCGGTGGTCAGGGACAAATGTAATCGCATGGCAGGATGCTGTAAAAGGACCAAACTTCAGCCAGGAGAACAACTGAGATAATCCATCCACAATACGAGGTTAGTCATTCATATACTGCTGCATGGGCTGGGCTGTAGTTACATCCTAAGGTTTTAAAAACTGAGCTTAAATAAATGATTAGTGGTAATAAAAGCCGAGGGAGGTCAACAGTGATCACTGACTGTTTTAGGAGCTTTTTGAGATTAAATAGAAGAAAATACATAACATTAAACATGTTAACAACACAAAAGCCATATTAAACGCAGACTACTTTAGACCCGGAAGTAGGATTCGTCGCGTCATCACTGAACAACCGGATAGGCAGATGCTTCTAAAGAGTCGTTTTTCATCAGGTACACTTTTTCCATTGATGCATGCAAGTACTTCCCAGCAAAGTAGAGTATTTCTTGGACTTATAGTTTCTGCAAATATGTGTGTGCTTGTTCCAAAAAGGCACTTTATTAGTTTGGATTATGACAGTTCAATTTCTCTCTGTTCAGTCACGACCACCATAGCCATCTGCTGTAATTTCTAATTGGTAGTTTGGCTCTTCTGGAACCTTCCCACCCTTCCACACCCATATATGGAAAGCATAAGGTAGGGAGAGCAGCAGCAGTAGGACTTGGAGCAAAGAGACTTATAGATGTTCAGCACCTGCTTTCAGCATCAGCTGATGTGGCTGAGCTTGAGCTTTATGGCCTGCCTGAACTAATATGCTTCAGGTTAAGGGCCATATATAGGCTGCATCAGAACCAAATATCAAACATTACAATAAGAACACATGAAAAAGACACCTTTCATATTTCTAAAAAAGTACTCAAAGACTCTCTGCTCACGCAAGCTCTGTCAAGCTTAATCAGCTTAACTGGCAAAGAGATACATAAATGTTTATAATGGTTATGCTTACACAGTAGGACCTATTCCCTCCAGAATTCATTAAGATAAAATCCTATTTTTCCTCCCTGGGGAATGAGGGGTGTAGTCATTTCCTTCATCTTTCATACTGTTTTAACCAGATTTGAGTTTTACCATACCATATTGCTTTATTTATAAATCACTTAAAAAAAAAAACCCCAACAGGGCTGACCAAAGTGCTGCACAATGACACCAAATATGAAAGGCCAAAACAGCCCAGAGGGTAAAAGATAGAAGTTAAAACAATAAGGAGCACATAAAAAGTAGCTTAAAGCACTTTGAGTCCTGTAGCAAATCAGATCAAGAATCAAGATATTCTCGCGTCTCTCCTCTGCTCCTCTCGTCGTGGTGAGACAGTGAACAGAGGAGGGAAACTGGCATACAAAAAAACCCACCTCAACAATGTAAACAGACTGAATCTTATATAGCACTTTTCTACTTTACCTGAGCGCCCAGATTGCTTTATACAACATGTCTTCATTCATACATGCCTTACTCACCCATTCATAAAAGCATTGTTTTCTTGTCCTAGAGGTTCTTTGGACTAGGGCACTCGTGCTTTACACACTGCAGTAGCTTTACTTAATCGGGTGCATGATCAAGTGGACAGTTTTATTTGTGGGAATTCAGTTTTTATGGAGTTATTATTATGTTTTATTTTGAGAGATGACCTTTTCTTGTTTCTAGAGCAGCATGCTTCAAACCATAACATGTATAACCGTGAAGCTGGTGAACAACAGAAAGTAATTTTGATGCAACACAAAAGCCGCCTGTTTGGTAGTCAGCTCTGCGGAGTAATCAGGCAACAATTCCAGTACGGAAATGAGAAAAAGAAAATTGTGAAGTGTGAAAAATGTGCTGGAACGATTCTGACATATATTGACAACACCACAATAATAGGCTACACATCGCTGTGGATTTTGAGATCTCACTTCCGGGTACATAAAGGAGGTTCATTGTTCACAAGCTGTATTCTTTTCCCTTTCCTTCACCTTTTCCTTGTGATAATACAAAACTCTTACATGTGAATGTATTCAAATTTTGTGACTGAGGATGTTTTCAAACAGCGTGACGGGCAGCCTGGCAAACAGACTGAAACAAACACTCAGGCTGGCCCTCAGCCACAGAAGCAGTTGGTAAACAGGTCCAGCTGATTGATTTGGTCCATTCTTCTGAATTTCTATCGCATATCTGATTGTTTCTCTGTTTAGATGTATTGTTCAGCTTTGTCTTTGTGATTTTTTCTCCTCCTCTTGCACTATATTGCAGGTTTCTGAACAACAATATTAATGCGCACATCTTTTAAGTAAATCTTAATGTGTGGATATTGATACACTTGTCTTGATTTTGTAACCTACAGACTTTCAGCTTAACACACTACACTCACAAAAGCAGTCAGATTCTTTGCGGTGGTGATGTTCAGGTGCATCTTGTTCTCTTTACCAGTCCATAAGATGAGTCCATACTGGATTCCACTCATGGGAAACTGAAGGTACTGGAGTTAAGGTCCTTTCAAATAGCATCATGTTTATGTTCTTAAGAGGAACACCCCTGTTTTCATGGCCTCAACAGTGGGAATGTTCGGAAGGCTCAGATGTGTACGCAGCTTCCCTTGTTAGAGAATCAAATTTGCCAGAATGCTGGAAAGCATACTTTCTCATTACCTTATTAAAGCACTGTACAATTGTGACACTGTAAATTGTTCAAAAGAGAACTAAATACCTTCTGAAGTAAACTCTGTGCAACTGGATGATTAAATTAAAGTGGCCAAACATGTTGCCATCAGCCAAAAGAATAACATAACAGCATAACAGATGAGAGTAAAGCCTGCAAACGATTCCTGAGGCCAAACAAATGTCCCCTTTATTTAACTATCTAACACATTTGGGCAATAATACAACTTTACAGCTACATTAGGCAACTTTTTTGTACAGTTAGAGACAAAGGGAACATGGCACAGTTTGAAAAAAGGGAAAAATGAGGAGTTGTGCACTTTAGGCTGTGCAGAAACCATAATTACACATCCTGCAGAAGGTTAGCGTAGCATAGACATAACATAAAATCAGTACTGTTCAGAAAGCAGTGCACAAGACTTACAGCCTACATATACATGTAAGGAGCATGAAAACTACACGCAGCTTATGTAGATTTGCATTAATTAAAATAAAGTGGCCACCTGTGGAGACAAGAGGTAAACTTTTTCACTCCAACAGCCAAAAGGTGATCACATTTATCTATGTGAGCCCTGATTATTGACAACTAGAAAAAAAACAAATGCAGATTATTCCTACCTCTTACTTTGATAGGTGAGGCAGCCAACTGCACACGAAGTTCATAGACCAACCAGAATACTTTGGAGTTAAGTGTTTTTATCAACATTGAAAGGTGTCTCTTTTTAGCAGCACACACCTCTCATTTGTTCCTGTCACTGTCTTTGTCTCCCTTTCCTGACAACCAATGAACATGATAAATGATGACATGTGATCTTGACTTTTAACATAGTCTCATGCTATAAGCTTGTTACTGCGAAATGATTAATTTTCTGTTTGGTAAGCTTTCTTCTCATTGGCTGCCCCGTGTAAACAAAAGGTTTGAACAGCAGGTGGGTTTAAACACAGCCAAAAATAAAAATAAATTGCCAGAAATTGAGTGTTTGCTACCTAAGACTGTTGAGTTGGAGGGTTTTCCCTGAAGAAGGAGCTGATTATTGCTCCTTTTTAAAATGTTTGTTAAATTTCTTTTTAGAAATCTACTAAATAAATACAGCCTAATTATGTGTGAAACAATGCACTAACCTTGTTATCTGAAACTTTGTGTGTGTTTAATATGAGCATCCACTGTTGTAATAATACAAATGACAGATTTACTTTAATTCAAAGTATACTGATAAGTGGAGCTTATTCAAAGTAAAAATTATTTGTAATTAACACCCTAATTAGCTTTTTAAAATTGGGTCCTCGAGCTCCTTTGTGTTTTATTTGTATTCTCAATTTATTGTTGTTTTGTTAGGAAGAGCGCATTGGGAGGGTTATAAGAGGACACACTGCACGCAGTGTCAGTGCCGTCTGTCTCTCGCTGGTCTTTCGACATTCACTCCGACCGTCCACACGTTGTGTTAGTGTGGCAGCTCCACATTAAGCAGCTCAGCTCTGTGTCGAGGCTTCCCGCTTTTTCTTCAGCTCTAGTTCTCCGACATAATAGAGAGACATGAAGTGTAAAGAAGGGAGGGAGCGTTAGGCTTGGGTAAAGGTTATCTTTGTGCACGTGTGGTTGATGCGCTCATGTGATCGTGATCACGTGATCATGTTTATGCAGTGTCAAATGGGAAAGAGGATAAATATATGAATCCATCGAATTTTACAGACGCAAAAGAAGATTTCCTTTTTTTTTTTTTTTGCACATAAAAAAATCACCAACACTTATGTCTTTCTGCTTGTTGTGAGCCATAAGAAGTTCATAGGAATATTAGGAGAACTCTATTAGCTCTGATGTAATACTTTGTGTTATGTTTTTCTTCTTGGTTATATTATGCTGGGTGCTACTATTCCCAGACTGCTAATTAAAGTGTAAAGCTACTATATATGAAAACAAATGGTTATTATTTTCAGTGCACTGTATATCATTTATATCGTCAGAGCTCTTTCCAGTTAACATTCATCAGTGGGTTATTTTCTGATTTTCAAAAACATGTTGTTTCCAAAAGCAGAGTGTGTAAGTATCAATTGTAGCTCTGTTCTGTCTTCCACTGCCTCCGTCACTGGCTCGAATTCCTGTGATTTATCTTCTCATTACGAATGAGTTGCAGGCTGATTACTGCGTAGTTAATAGCTCAGTAATAGCCTTGTATAGACAAAGTGATTCATGAGTGTTGGTGTTCAGAACAGAACTCGCTGCATGGGTTCATTTTCAACATTGATTAGCTATTACCTGTATCCGTAAGTTTATTTAGCCGAGTATATTTCTGTGTACAAAGGGAGGTGAGGTGTTAATGCCCTCATAATCTAACACACTATGTGTGATTTTTAAATGTGTTCTTTGATTACATGTACTGTAGGTATTGTGAATGTGCATATTAGCACTAATTTCTCTGACTATGTATATTTGCAGTATTTATAACATGTAATTCCTACTGCTTTGCCTTGCCAAGTACATTTTGGAGGGAGCGGTTTCACACAAGGTGCCCATTGCAGGAAGTCTATGGGGAAGCAGATGTGTCAGTATTTGTCAATGACAGGTTATGTTTCCATTTTAAAGCTCTACAAAGACTTCAGTGAGATTGGAGGAGTAGTGCTAGCATATCTGACAGTTTTAAAACCTTTATGGTTTGCGTAAGGTTTTTATTTTTGCTTTCTGTGTCTGTGTCTGTGACTCTCCACCATAGGCATCATTACCACAGCTTCAAATATCACTCAGAGCATTTAAGAATCAGTCTGTTATTTGCACTGGGTATTTTATTCTGAAAATTTCCCAGATTCTACATGCTATTCCTGTATCTGACTTCCTGCCCTTCTCACTTGGTCTGTGCAGCTTGACATGATTTCTATAAAACTAGAACTGGCTGAGTTTGTGTGTTGATATTGATGGTTGATAACTACGGATAACGTGGTGAATGACTTCAAGGACTTAGACCCAGGAGATTTGTTCATATCTTCTGTCTAATTAGCTTTAAGCTACTGTTAAGTTTTGACTTTACCAGATTTATAACAATTCAATCTTATAAAGACATGCCTTTGGCTCATTTTTTGGCAAATTTAACAGCATAGATGAAAATCACACTTTAAAAAAAAAATACTTTTGAGTATAATAAATTCACCAGCTGCCATAAAAATCTTTCATGCAGATTATTTATTTAAACCTCACAGGTTAAATTTAATCAATACAAGATAAACATCATACATGATAACATCATATTTTCACCTTTTTCTGACTTCACTTAAAAACACGTCACAGTAGCAACTGTTGTTCTAAAATGATTTTCTGCGATTGTTTAAAGTTTGATCTGTTTCTTCTGCCAGTGAATTATAGATGTTTACACCCTGATGGAAGTGAGGCATGAAATCAGAAGTTCAAAGCATGTGAACAGATTAGAGACAGGTAGAAGAGGAACAGGACGCATTCTTGGCTCTGCGTGTCCGGTCCATTTCCTGTACCAAAGGACGACTCACTGTTTGTTCTCAGTGATGTTACTGTAAATGAATGATGTAGTTAACAGATGAGCTGTTCACGCAGTCACAGCCAGACAGATTTAGTTAATGCCAGTAAAGTAGATGCAGTGGAAGTTTTGTGCAGAAGCAGCCTGGGACTGGATGGCTTGATTTGATGGATGTGGTGTTAGTGATGCTGTAATGATGAGCGAAAATGTCCTGTTTAACAAAATAACGAATAAATGTTCTTTTTGCTCTTATTACGTTTATATTTGCTGCACTCGGCCAAAATACACCAGTCATTGTATTTGCTTAAAACTCAAATTTGTCAGCAGGGAGTAAATTGATTTGCATAGATTAGATTCTCTGTCACCCATAAAATCCCCAGGCGCCTGCAGCACGGCAGATCTCATTTAGCTTCGCTCCACTTAATTCTCTTTTCTCAGTCACATCCCATTGAGACCGAATGCCTCCATCATCTGGAAACATGAATTTCTGAGGCTTTCTCGTGACTATAAGCAAAGCTGATCAGTAAACGAACTTCTGAGCTGTTAATGTGCAAAGATAGGATCCCAAATGAAGGCTGGCTTGGATCTCCTGACTAAGTCACACATTACAACAAACTGTTGCTAAGCATTTGCTAAAACACAGCTTGAAACTATCAAATGCATAATTTTATAATTAACTGTGTGTTGTTGTTTCTTTGGCTGATTAACTACTACAAAGGTAGGAAATTCTCCTATGTAAATTTAATGCACTATAAATAATAATCCATTCAAATTTAGGACAGAAAAATTGGAACAATTAAAAAAAAAAAGAGGCTGGGGTTTGATTTTTAGAGGGATTTTTACGGTTCAGAAGTATGTTTTATACTCATTAGTACCTTTACACCTTTTTAGGGCCGTATGATAGCTAAATGTCATGCTGAGCTTTTAAAAAATGATTTCACATGAAATGTGCAGGAGCTCCTATTGGTGCTCATTTAATTCTAATGAAAATGTGATTATTACAGCGACTTGCCCATCCATCACTGTGTTTGTCATTTCATATTGAGAAAACAATCATTAGATAGTTTCCTTCCCAAGCAATCAAACTTTAATCTATTTTGCATTAGCGCAACGTGTTTAGCTAAAGAGAATATTGAAACCTGCAGTTATTATCAGACATTATGTTCAGGTTATGTTCAATCAAGATTCTTCATGAAATCAAGACCTGCATATGGCAACAAAAATAATGTTGGTAAATTATACATGTGTAAGGCTGCAAATGTGGCATTTTAGGATTGTGACAACAACTTTAGGCAAATCGTGTTGCTTTCTGACATCCTGCAGATGCAGTCCTGCACCCTGGAGCCATGGTATAAAACAGAGCAGGCATCAAAATAAAGGTTGTTTGAGGTTGCTAGTCCAAATGCACAAATATTGGAGCCTGCTACTAACAAGACGATGGATGTTGTTTTACTGGATTTAGGTCAGATGCACGTGTGGTCCAGTCAATTGTATTAATTCCTTCGTCCTCCAGGAACTGCCTACATGCTCATGCCACATGAGGCTGGGCATTGTCGTGCACCTGGAGGAACCCAGGAACTACTCCAAGGATTTCATCCTGATACCTAATGCTTAACCTGTAGAGGTCTGCACATTCCTCCATGGATTTGCCTCCCCAGACCATCACTGACCCACCACCAAACTGGTCATGCTGAACAATGTTACAGGCAGCATAACATTCTCATTCTCATTAGAAATGACTGAAAGATTAGTAGGCTCTGTTTTGAGTTTTGTTCAAAAAAGAATGACTTCATATAGGGAAAAATATATATCACACATGCAGGACACCTTAAACTAGTTTTTTAATTAAGCAGCGAGGCAGAACAAAGTCGGGGCTGTATCAAGACACGAGGACTAAACCCCAAATCAACCAGACCCAGAACTGATCCGGAATTAAAACAGGACTACAACAGTTCAAAATCAGGACGACTTAGGACTTAACCAAGACAGAACCAGAATCAGAACTAGATGATAGTAGCACTAAAAATCATCATAAGTACAATATTTAGATTGAGAAAAGTTTATATAATTATTTAGCCTTGTTGTGCAAACAAGCCTGCATAAATTAATACATATAGAATTTGAAAAATAACAAACCTAAAAAGAAACACTAGGTACGAGATACATGAGTACCTATGATACGGTGATACTTTTGGTAAACAACCATTTGACTAACATGTGTGTCTCACCTGCTCTTGTTCATCTCTGTTCTGTCCTCGTTCTCCATCTCCCTCTCTGTTCCTCTCTCTCTCTCTTTGTGCTGACAATCATCAAATATACAGATATTTACAAACTCTTCAGATCAAAACACAAACACTTTTTTAATTGTAACATCAAATTCGACTAAATGTTTATTTTTTTAGATTGATAAATATAAAAACATATTTGTTAACTTTAAGAGTAAAGAGAGAAACTATCTGTATTTCTTAATTGTACATGGCACCAAATTGTATTCAAAATTGAGCCACACTTATGGAGGTCCACAATTCTTTTCCTGGTGTTTTGGTTGACATCTCTTGATTTTCCCATGTCAAAGAAACAGGCTCTGTGTTTTGACTTATATGCATCCACAGGTGTGCCACCAATTTACTCACATGGACTCTACTAACCTATCAGAAGCTTCTTCAGCTCAGAATGGAATCGTCTGGAGTTTCTTATTAATTAACAACAAACTTGGTGTACATGTACTCCTAAATTTGATGAAAGAGATAAAAAAAATAGACAGCTCGCTCTCTTTATTCTGACATTTAACTAATTCAAAAGATATTTCAATATTTATTTAACCAAAACAAAACAAGTTTACTCTAAATTGATGTTGTACAGTAAAAAAATGTTCTTGTGTTTTCCATAAAGTGTACGTAAATATCTGGTTTAAACTGTGAATATACTGCTGTGTATTGAAATTCCTCTTGTTTTGCATAGAAATATACTGAACAACATACGAAGCATAATATAGAAAATAACATCTACCAGAGTTTTTTCTTTGAAAGAAGCTCCTTATGTCCATTCTTGTATATCAGTACATTACTGAAACTGATTTATTTAGCCGTGGAGGGTAACAACTGAAAATATGAAATAAACACACGTAAGCTAAGACTCTCTAAAGAAGCAGCATTGTTGTTGATCGGCTTTTCATTTCGCCATTTGTTGATTCACTTGAACAAGTAACGTAATATGGGTCAAGTGATCAGTTTGATATCAATCTTTCGTGATACACCGTCATATTTACATTATTTGTACAGTATGAATGATTTGCTTTGGTACCTGGTCGAACTTCAGTTTTCCTCTGTCTGCCTGTCTCCACTTCTCCAACAGCAAACTCGCAGGCAGCAGCTCCCCCCGCCCCCTCGCTCAGTCGTTTAGTGTCTGAGCTCGGATCATACCAATATTAGGGGGGATTTACGCACAGTCGTAAATTCCCACAGTGTGCACTATGTGCTTCGAATATTGTGTGTAGTTTTTTGTTTTATACAGTTGTCAGCCAGGCATCTAACTATGAAAAAATTACACTCCAAAATACCCCGGGCTTCTGAAAAAACAACCCGGGCTTAAGCCCAGTAAGCCACCCCCCGCTTCGCCACTGATTCACACCAGTGGCCTACTGGAGGTAATTTTGTGGGGCTCTGGTAGTATATTGTGCACTGCTACCCTGCATGGGATGGGCTTACATTAGGGATCAGCTCTGAGCCCCTTCTTGTTATCGATGGTGATGGATATGTCAGGCAGGAGTTTCCATGGACACTGATGACACTGTGATCTGTAGTGAAAGAAGACTGAGAGCCTGGAGATGACGAGGTATGCACTGGAGAGAAGAGGAAAGTGAGAAGCAAACATATACTCAGTGAGGAAGAAAGGTGCAAAGGTAGAAGTAGCAGAAGTAGTGAAGGTGAATGAATTTAAATACCTAGGGTCAGCCTTCCAAAGCAACATGGTGGTGAAGCAGAGAGTGCAAGCAGGTTGGAGTGGGTGGAGAGGATTGTCAGGAGTGATTTGTGACAGAAGGATAGCAGCAAGAGGGAAAGAGAAGGTTCACAAGATGGTAGTGAGACCTGCTATGATGTATGATTTAGAGACAGGAGGCAGAGCTGGGGGTGGAGGAGTTTTAGATGTAACATTCTGGATAGACAAGTTTAGAAATGAGTACATCAGAGGGACAAGTTAGAGTTAGACAGGCAAGACTTAGATGGTTTGGACATGTGCAGAGGAGGGAAAGCAGATATATCGGACAAAGGGTGTTGAGTATGAAGCTGTCAGACAGGAGGAAAAGAAGAAGACCGCAGAGAAGATGGATATAGTGAAGGAGGACGTGAAGGAGGTTGGTAATACAGTAGAGGATGTTAGAGATAGAGTGAGATGGAGGCAGATGATCCTCCGTGGTGACCCCTAATGATCAGACCCAAATGAAGAAGATGTTTATCGCCATATTTTTCTGTTAATATCTGCAGCCTACAGCTGTTCTGCTAAAATATTGCTGGGGTTTAACTGTTCTTTTGACTAATGTTGTCATGCTTTGTTTGTGGTTAAATTGTTGCTCACTCTGCCAGCTGCATGACTAAAGGACCACATTATTAAAAATTCACTATTTGTCTTTGAGGTGAACCTGACAGATGTGAGTAAAAAATATATTTGTTTTATGATGTGATGCAGTTTTTTTTTCTGCAGTGCTGTCATCTAGTGTATGTTTGCAAGGAATGAGAGACGGGGAATCTGTTTCTGACAGATTCTGACAGCGATCCAAATTCAGCAAGTGGTGGCTGCACATTAGGGAGTCTTTCTTCCAAGAACGACAGATCTCTCCCCACTGATTAGAGTCCTGTGAATGACAGCCTGGCTGTTAGCATGTCGACAGGCTCAGAGTTTCTTTTCACCAGCAACACAAAAATCTGTGACAACAAGGACATAAAAAAATAAAGGGCAGTGGGTTCACACTGAGGTGGTTAAAATGGCAAGAGGTGTTCAAAACAAACCAACATTCACATTATGGGTATTTCAGCTAATGCTTTTGGCTGTAATGCGAGGGGGTATTGTGGAATTTAAGCATCCTGGTCAGTGATGTTTTGCTGAGGCAGATGATAATTACTGAAATGATGAAACTGCCTCTGGGGCAGGGGAAGGGAGGGAAAAGAATTAGGCAGGGAAAGAAATTAAACAGAAAAATGGGTCTGCATATATACAAATCGATAGGACAATCAGAAAAAAACCTGTAGCAGTGATTTATAATCTGTTTATAATATATTAATTGAATTAGCATTATTTCAAAGAATAGGGCAAATATTAATGGTAATAAACTCTGTCGTGTAAATTATAGTTTATCACATATACAGAGTCAGTGATAATGAAAACGATGCCACTTAAAAAATGCATTGGGTTTACTGCTGAATCAAGACAATAACAGAGTAAAACACATTTTTTCATCAGTAGAAGTTTCTCTAACTTAGCTCTGGCCTTGTGGGCTATGGGTCGCTTGTTAGCTTGATCACGTGTACTTCGGTACATCCCACAGGTGCTCAATTTGATTTGTATCAGCGGAATTTAAGGGCAGGGTGTTAGCTCTGTTGGATTTATTAAGCCTATCACAGTAATTTTTATGCTTTTGGGAATTATTGTCTTCCTGGGAGGAGGATGCTGCTTTCACAAAGTCCCTTAACTGTCACATTCACAGCACATTCTCAATCCAAGTAAGGCAGCTTTGTCTAAGCTGCCCACGTGCCGTAGTGTGTCAGGATTGTCGTTGTGTAGGGTATATTTTATCTTCTCCCTCAGCCTGACCAAGCAACTTTTAGTCCTGAAGTTTAACCAGCAGCTGAAAGCAAAACTACACTGTGAGTGAAAACAAAACAAATCATCAAGTGCGAAAAAAAGTGCAAAACAAAGTGTAAAAAACAGAGGTCCAAATGGGACGCAAACCATGATCTACTGTGACCAGCCTGTGCCAACGGCACCGGTTAAAATTCCTTACGGGGACTTTGTAGGTCTCTGAACTGAAATTTTTATTTGTTGGCAGCCAATGTTCCCATGGTAGGTGTAACAGTAAGAAACAGGCAGAATCTGATAAAATGGCACGGATGAGGATGCGTTCGGTTTCCCAGCATTGGACTATAATCGTTCACTTTTTTGCTCTCAGTGGTGGTGTTAATGTTGTTGCTGATGATTGTATGTTTATATGTGATAGATACTATGAGACCTTGAGGGGAAAACTCAGTCTTTAAGAAAAGTTTTGTGTTAGTCTAGAGTTGCAGTTGGAAAAGAAATGAAACAATATTTACAGATAATTTCTTGCAGACCTGCTTCTTCCTGCAATAAACAAATTCTTTCTAATATTTCAGGCAATATATTTACTGTCTGGCTTATATTAATCTTTCTGGTTATTAATGTTTCTTTATTTCTTCGAGTCCGCTGTTCTCTTCTCTGTGTTGCTCTTTATTAGCTTCTTGGTAAGCACTTTGGAAAAAACCCATGAAGATGAAACAGAAGAGTCAGACAGAAAATGTTATTTCATATGGAAGTCCAATTTCAATACCCTTCAGGCTTCAATCCAAGTGATGTACTTTGAGTTGGGAAATATATAGAATAATTGTCGATGCATTGAATGCTTGCTCTTTCATGTGCGTGCAGCTTTCCAGAAAGAAATCGGCTCGAGTTGACAGCGACACGGGCATAAATCCCATAAATCATAGACATAAATCAGAGTGCATCTTGCTGTCCTTGTGGGAAATATCCTCTCTAACAACAGCTACTTTACTGGAAAATACTGACTTTATTCAGTGGAAAGATTACATAAACAATGTACTCCTGTTACACTTGTACTGCGCGTTGCCCATTTGAAGGCACATTTCCCCTAAAAGCATATGAGTGCAATCATAAAATTACATGTAGACGTTTAGAAAGAGGAAACCTATAAAGACAGTTTCACTAAATGCTTGTGTGCATGTTTAAAATGTGGCTAAAGCACATTATGAGTTCCAGCTCCTTCAAGTCACATGTCAAAGCAAAGAGGAAAAATGGTAAATGGTAAATGGCCTGTATTTGTATAGTGCTTTTCTAGACCCTAAGCACCCCAAAGCGCTTTACACAACCAGTCATCCACCCATTCACACACCCATTCAGACACACATTCACACACTGGTGATGGCAAGCTACATTGCAGCCACAGCTGCCCTGGGGCGCACTGACAGAGGCGAGGCTGCCGGACACTGGCGCCACCGGGCCCTCTGACCACCACCAGTAGGCAACGGGTGAAGTGTCTTGCCCAAGGACACAACGACCGAGACTGTCCAAGCCGGGGCTCGAACCGGCAACCTTCCGATTACAAGACGAACTTCCAACTCCCCAAAAAGTAAATAAAATATGATTAAAAACATAAATAGATCGATATACAGTAGCATTTGAATTGTCTCCCTATCTTTGTGTTAGCATGCTGTCTTTGCAAATGCTCCAAAATGTTGATGTTCTGCTAACAGTAGTGAATAGTTGTTGAAGGTCTGGGTGCAGTTTCCTTTGTCTTTGTAGAATGCCAGATTTAAAAACAGCACAACATACTCACGCCTGCGTCTTTTTTACCCTTCTTCTTCTTCTTCTTCTTCTTGCGGTACACATCTGTCTCCTGTTTGGAGCTGATATGTGATGATGGGTTATCAGATCTGAGGTGCTTTTATTGGAACACCTGGACTCTGTATTGACTTTTGCAAGCACACCCTGATCCATTTAAGCAGGCATAAAAGTAAAGAGGGTCTAAAGCCATGTTCCATTCCCGTGCTAATACTACGTGATCCGGGACTTATTAAATTAACATGTGACACTGGAATCCAGCAGCATACTGAGAAAATAGGTCTTCAAGGTGTGTTTAACAAGCTTTTGTTTGTTTTCAATGATCTTTCAAACTCCTTTGTATTTTTGCAGCTGTGAGCATGTCCTTCGTCTCCCATTTGTTGTACTGAGAGACAAACACACCCAACAAAAACACAACTGGTATACATTTTACCAGTGTTTCTATTTTACAAAGCTTTCACCTGAATATGGAAATCGCCTAAGCTTTAATGTCATGGAGAATTTCGGCTGAAGGTTTATTTGTCTCATGCGTACCTTTACTGTTTGCTCTCATTGCATTGTTTTTAAGTAGATACAGCTTGTAACTATCTGCTGAACTTTGTGTGGCATTGACCAGTCTAAGTGGCCGATATTTCTCTCAGGACATTGTAGAGATTAATAATAGGCTAATCTTCCTCTGTAACTGCTGAATGTGTAAAAAATCTGCTCACACATATGGACATATCAACATGATATAAAATGCTTTGCTTTTGCAGCTTACAATCTGTCAATTCATGTCTGAAAGTGCGCTGAGGGCTTTTCTGTTTACACACAGCATCAAAGCATTACAGTATTGAAGGTCTTTAAATATGCTGAATGTTTTCCTGCTTATAAAACTATTCTTTTTAAAACTTCAACTATTTATATCATCATTTATTTGCTGGCAATCTTCTGCCTCTTTGCCTTTGTTGCTACAATTCCTGCTGTAAAACATAGGGCACTAATAAAAGACAGATCTAGTTTCCAGATTTGAGAAGCTAAGCCAAACGCAAAAATGGCTTACAACTGAATTCATAAAATGCTCAATGGAGGAGTGAGATCTCTAGCTGCCAAAAGAAGTCTGTTTTGACAATAGCCTGACTGAAACCTGTCCATATTGTTAAGTGAGAGATGTTAAGTCATAAAGCTGTGTCTTCCTCTCCTCTCCCCCAACTGGTCGCGGCAGATGGCTGCCTCTCCCCGAGCCTGGTTCTGATGGAGGTTTCTTCCTTTTAAAGGGAATTTTTTCTTCTCACTGTCACCAAGTGGCTGCTTACAGGAATTTTTTCAGTGTTATCATAGTCTTTACCTTAAAATATAAAACACATTGAGGCAACTGTGTACACTATGCTGTGTAAATTGTGTAGTTTTGTCCTTCTTTCTCACTATTACCTACTCAGCTCAGCTCAGCTTGATTCTACTTGGTTTTGCTTGTTTTCCATTACAATTGAGTTCCACCTCAATGTATGTGGGGTCGTTATAGCAACTCAGCCAAAAGTCCCATGATGTTTTTTTGTTTTTTTTTAATGCAACACAAACACAGCACGACAATGGAGGTCGCCGAGGCGATGGTATACCTTCTCTTTGGTCTATGGCTGATTGTCAGACTCGGGGACCACTGTTTTGGATTTTGTGTAGCTGTTTCACATGTTGCCAGGTTTCAAAAATGGCAGCTTTGCTTTTTGTGAGGGAGTCGCTCTTATGACTCATTAAATACCAATCAGTGGGATGCAGTCTGTTGATATCATATTTTCAGATTGACTCTGCTTGCTTGGAACCCCAGCTGAGCCAGTGCTAAAAAATTACCTGGTACCAGGTACTACCACCTGAACCCAAAAAACTGAGTCAAGCTGAGCCAAGTCAAGTCAGGCGGATCTGAGTAGGTAATGGTGGGAAAGAGGCTTTAGTTTTCCAGTGTTGCACTCTGTAGAGAGTCCAAGCACACTGGAATCATGGTGCATCTATCCAGCGACAACAACCCACAACTAATGTCATCAAATTATCCAGCTCAGATAGTTTTGATGAAAACATTTGCCACTTGTTGACTATGGTTGTTACTGACTCTTGAATCGATGCCAATCTTTCCATCCTTGTATAGCTCACATCCAAAGAGTTGCATGTATGGCTCGTCCCACCATTGTTTATTTCCGTATGCTTTTGAAGTCTCGCTGTTTAATGTGCGTTGCAACAGCTAAGATTGTAGGTAATTGTTTGAGCATCTGACCGGCCTGCATGTTACTTGGGTAACATAAGGGATAAACCACTAAACTTTTACTTTTGCATGTTCTTGAATTATTGCTAATAATATATATAGTTTGAGGGTCAGGGTCACACAAATTTTAGGAGCTTCCTTGGCAAAAACAGCAAAACCAAAGACCACCAGGAAAAATGTGGCAAAACCAAGGGAAGACAGGAGTGTTTGCAAAATTCTTCTTATATTCTTAGATTTAAAATTAGGCAAATGCAACTTCAGATGAACAGCGACATATGCCATATTACACTTAATCTAATACGGCATGTATATTTAAGGAAAAAACAAGCCAAAATGCAGAAAAAGTGTATGAAAAACTAAGTACGCCCTATGATTCAATAAGCATTCAGTTCTAAACTTGCACCTTTAGAGAAAAAAATGTCCATGTTATTTGAATCTGATGACTGCTTGATGGAGATATATAACAGTTACGTATGATGTATAGAAGAAGCATTTTTTAGACTCGAGCTCATCCTATGGTCATGATTTACATTATAGCCTGAGGACAGCAGCTATAGTTTATTGTGCTAGTTGACTGCCTTTATTTATTCATGAGTCTAATAAGAAGGAAACCTGCATGTGTGTATGTGTGCGTGCATGTTTGCGCATACACGCAGTGTTAATTTAGAACCACGGCAGCCTCGTTTGATGGCAAGTGGCTCTGACAGCCGCGATGAGTTCATGAGTACCCCCTTCTGTCCCCATGTGCATAGTGGGAAATGCTTGCTCTCCTGACTGTCATAGCTGTCCACTCGCATCGTATAACGTCACGGCAATATGGTCGACCGCACACAGTAACGCGCACGCGTACACAAACATGTTTGTTCACAAACAGGATGTGACACTCTGTAGGCCGATTCATGATTGGTGGCTCGTTTCATATTAGATGGGATGTTAGAAACGAGGTCTAATTGGCAAGAAATAAGCCTGTGGCTAATGATGAGGTTCATTTTCTACATCATATGTTGGGTCATGTGCCATTACGTCCATGTACTCTTGTAATGAAATAGACCAGATATATCAGAGATACTTTTTATAGAGTGTCTTGCCATAATGTCACTGATAAAGCAGAGCAATGGTGAGCGAGGTTTGTAGTTTCATGAAAATTGTGGCTTGATTTAGACAAGTCTATCTTAAAAGCCACATCTTGTAGGTATTGCTCTGGTATTATTTGTGCTACTTTCACTTAATCTATTAGAAATTAAAAACTGCTACTATTGTTTACTACCTTATTCACACAGGGTCACCGAAGCAGGTAGCTCCTCATGTTTCATTTGGTTCCTGATGCTACCCATAAGGGCTTTTGAATTTAATCTAATTTTATATTCGCATTATGAAAATAAAACAAGCGAGTCAAAATAATTGCTGTGCTGCATTCCTTTAGCAATGGCGCTCTTCTTTTATCTGTTGTTATAAAGCCCCAACAGAGTGAGACCAGCTTATTTGAGCTTAAGCCAAGATGATCGAAAGAGAGATTTTGGTCAACAACAAATGTAAAACTGATTCACCTGGTTGGATTCCAGCAAGGAAGAACAGATTTGATCTTCATCAGGTTTTAAAAATAACTATCTTTTTAAACAACTGCCGTCCTATTACTGAGAAAAATAACAGCATGTTCACCAGATAATCAAAAGTGGGAGGCAGTTGGGATGAAAGGAGAAACACCTGTAAAAAACATT
Organism: Aulonocara stuartgranti; assembly: GCF_965226115.1. NCBI lineage: Eukaryota > Metazoa > Chordata > Actinopteri > Cichliformes > Cichlidae > Aulonocara > Aulonocara stuartgranti. The sequence goes on along the minus strand of NC_138945.1, from coordinate 34,665,873 downwards.
TAATTAGAATGGGGAAGATGGATTTCCACATTACTAGACATGACAACGTATCATTAATTGCCAATGTCTGATGGTAAAGCCAACAGATGCTGACAGAAGTCTGCATAGAAAAAAAGGGAAAATAGACGCTGACTTATCAGAGTAAGCAAACAGCAGAGTGATGCTTACTGCACTTTAGTGATTAGACCAGAGACTCCTACACTTAATGAAGACGTCCTGATAATAAATGCTGACACGAGAAATTAAATTTGGGATTAATGGCCTTGAATGGTCTTTCTCCAGAGTATTTCAGTGAACTACTATTGCCTTAAACCCTTCTGGTCCTCTACATGACACAAGCGACCTGTGGATCCTACTGTCCTCTGTCCCATCCTGTGGATCAACCACAGGCTTACCATTTTAATCTGTCTTAACCCTCTCAGGCTCATTTTAAACTTTTAGTTGCTAATGCACAACCAAGTCCTGCAGTGGTACTTCTGAGTAAAAGAAACTCATAAAATATGTATGTGGGGTAATCAGGTTGTTAGTTTTTAACTGTTGCAAATTGGCAACGCCTGCCTTGAGAGGGTTAATGTTTATACTCTGCTTTTGTTCACTTATATCAAGTGCAGTAATCAGTATAGTTTTATCCCAAGCAATGAGAAAAGAATGGCTTTTTACAAGCCTGAAGCAAGTCTCAGTTCTTCAGAGCCAATTAGCAATGCCTGCAGGCAGTGGCGGTCCTAGCCTGTTTGGCGCCCTGGGTGAACAGGCTAGGCCTGTTTCAGTATCTTCAGTCTTCAGTGGACACTCCATTTCTGGCACAAAAACACCTGTAAAAGATGATCGATTTAGGAGGTGACCCGACAACTTCGGGTCACCTCGAAGCCCTCTTGCCCCCCCCCCCCCCCCACACACACAACAGATTAAGGACTGTACATTAACATAAAACTGTTGTACACACACACACACACACACATGAAGAGAGAGAGAGTATGTATAGTATGCAAACGGCTACCAAACAGCCATCATAATTTGTCATACAATGAGAACAGGACAAATCAACAATTGACAATGACTAATTAATATTAAAATCTGTGACATAATGTATTGTTTGGAGTTTAGTCTGCTACTGTTACTATTTTTACCATTTCTTCTTGGAGCAACTGTAATCCACATAATTTCCTTAGGGATTAATAAAGTATTCTGATTCTGATTGTTTCAGGATGACCTGCCATTATCCAATCACACATCTGCTTACCTGCATCTTTTGCTCGTTTCTCCTCCTCTTCTTTTCTATTTTTTCTAAACTGAGCACCTGATGGCTTTGAACTTTTCTTGTCCATCTTCCATTGGTTTGAATTTTGCACGCCAGTATGAACACAAATCCCCCAACTCGAGGATCGCCACAACTTAACCTGATAGACCTACACCTTAGTTCACAGATTCACTTTGTCTAGGGTGTATTTCTGGGATTTCACACAACCCAGGATTCAAATCAGGAATACATAATGGGCTTGGATTTATAAATGAAATGTGATTTGGAAGCAGCTGCCCCCCTCCCCTTTTGACGGATTGTGTGAGACTTTAAATCATCAAACTGTAAATTTTAAATTGTTATTGATCCCTTTACCCCGAGTCCTAAACTGTATATTTATTTTCTTACTCTTGTTATATATATTGTTTGTTTCCTTGCACTGCTGTAACTGGAGCCTCGTCGTCTCGTCTCTCTGTATATTGGACTGTATGTAGCGGAGATGACAATAAAGTTTACTTTGACTTCAGCAGCGAGCAGGCGCACCGAGGGCTCTCGCGCTCACTTTTCGCGTACAGAATTCCGAGAAAACATCGGTGCAAATTATAAGTCTGTATTATAATGTCTGGTGTTTTCGTGTTTGTTGGTTTGTTTTTATTTTGTTTTATTTGGCGAGTTGGTTATTAGATGCTGCTCCAGCCAGCCAGAGAATCCCCCACCGCCCCGCCCTCTCCTCTCTGCGCCGCAAGCAGCAGGCGCACCTTGCAAACGGAAGGCGCCCTTACTCCCAGCAAATGGGCGATAGAAAACCGATCGGTGCCTGTACCATTCCCATTATGCGCTGGCTGACGTCGGGGCAGCATGAGTACGAGCATTTTTTTTTTGCCGATGCCCGTGATGCCACTCCCCACCACGATGCCGCCCCGGCAACCGCCCGTGTCGCCCGTATCTAAAACCGCTACTGCCTGCAGGCAGTTATTTTTGAAGTTCCTGACTGAGTGAAATTGGAGAGCGCATCAGTTTCAATGGTCACAAGGACATAAAACTTGCCTTTGTAGTATTTCTAATAAAAACTGCTTGAAAATTGCCCCAAAATAAGTTTTAAAAAGCTTTTTTCCTTTCCTGTGCCAGTGCAAAGTTGTGGCTCAGTTCAGAGTGCCATTTTGATCAACATCTATGGCTCCTCCCACCAGAGCTCTGAAAACATGCTGCCCTCATTCACCTCACAGATGCAGTAAGCCACAAAAAAAGTACACCAATCTACATCTTTCCTGCAATATTGAGTGGAGAGGGAGATGCCTGCCACAGGAGCTAAAACTATTGTGAATCTCTTTAGTACTGAAAGCTTTGAAGGCCATGCGCAGAGGCCATATGAACTGCCCACAGTGGTAGCACTGCGGTAAAGATTAATGCGTTAACCCAGGAGAATACAGCCACACGCTAACGAGCAGGCATTGCATGGAAAAGATTCACTGTTTGCTTCTTGTGAGGCAGAGAAGCAAACAGAGAGACAGGCTGTGAGGCAGACAGTCAGTGACCAGCTGACACAGACAGCTCGCACAGACAGGCAGCAGTTATTCAGTCAGGTTGTCAGCACCATGTTCTCTTGTCTGTCCTCAGAGAGCTCCGTCTCTTCTTACCGGCATGTGTGAAAAACTCAATCACAGCCCCCGGCGCCCAGCTGGGCAGGGTCGCAGTAATTAAACTACATCAGTCAGCCTCACAGGAATCTGCCTTTCTCCATTTTTTCCCCCCACTTCTTTTTCTCAGCTGCATCGTTCTGAGTCCTCTTCTGTGTTTTTTGTATCTTTCCTTAAAGGAATAGCTACACATTTTGAAACGTAAATTTGCTTCTGTTATTAAAACGGTAATGATTGAACTTCAGAGGTGTTTTAGAGCTGCTAACGGGGGTAATGTACATACAAGAGAATGTAAAAAGCTCCTTTGATACTGGGTCAAACCAACACCTTCATCCACTTGAGGACTGTAATTCTACTACTTTGATCTCCACCAAATCTCAAAGAAAAATGCCAAGTTGTGCTTATTGTTCTTTAGTTCCTTAGACAACCCAAATGACTGATTTATTAAGGGATCAAAAAACAGTTTGGCATCTATGCTACAAGCTCATCACTACAAATGCAACACACATACAATTGAGCAGTTTGGAGTTGATGCTATATGTTGATCACTGCATGAAAAAATCAACCATGCCTTCCACGTGACGCCCTGAGAATCAGTTGATTTTTATTATCCAGCATTTTTGAGCCTCCATAACTTCATAATTACAAAAGATATCCACATGAAATGTCCAGCCAGCATACATTTTCTTTCACTCATTCATACCAGGGTTGCAGAGAGACATGCTGGTGTAATCATATCAGTCCAAGTGTGACAATCTAAATCTAAAAAAATCTTGGTTTTGGCTTTAGTTGTTTTTTAAACTTTGAGCATCAATATAATGTGACATATCATAATCTCAATAGCGAAGTTGTAACAGTTTAATGCCTGTGACTTAGAGAAGAAGACATAAACATTGGTAAAATGCACATTTTATCTTCTTGTTGTTTTGGTTCTTCCATATAGGGTTTGCCACAGAGGACTATCTGCTCCAATGTCACCCTATCCCTAGTGTCTTCCCCTGTCACACCAACCATCTCCCACTTCACTACATCCACGAATGTTCTCTGTGTTTCCCTTCCAGACTTCATATTGAATATTCTTTGTAGCCTTGGGGGAAAAAATCTTTCCACTTTGAAAACACAAACAGAGTTTATTACAGAGAGCACAAATATTCAACTCAGCCCTAGATTACAATTGTGCTTGTTTTCAATAGATCCACAAACGCTATAGTACATAAAAAGCACTAACATGTGCATAAGACACAGTGCTGGTGACGGTGTCTGCTTCAAGTACTTCAGACGCTTCACTCTTTAATCAGAAGATGCTGAAAGTAGCTGCGGTGAAACCACAGCAACGAACAAAAAAAAGGCTTAAAACCTCAATAGAGTTGCATATATAGATGCCAACTGTGTCACTCTGAGGAGCATTTTTCACATTACATAAGTTCTAGATCTTATATTTGGGTAAGCTCTTATAATTAACATTTAATGCAGTGTTAGGAATTTCTTTTTTTTTGCTAGTAACGTCATCCATGTTCATCATTAGCCACTTCACTTTTCCATTCTTGGTTATGAAAGTCTGGCCATCGCCCTGTGTGGAGGGAAGTTTAAGTCACTTCTGAAAGCATGTCAATTAATCAGGATGGGAACTTGATTGTCAATAACACAGTTTCCTTTCTTTTCTTTTCTTTTCTTTTTTTTGCATTTAGAACAAAAAATAATGGACAGCTAAATGAAGCAAAGTTTCATTCTGCGGATTTTGATGGGCAGCATGAATCACTCTTATCTATTTTTTCTGCCATTGTTTCTTCAGTGTTGAAGTAGTTCCTGTGCTATTCATAATCCAATCATAAAGGCTGAATCACATCTGTATATTTGATGAACTAAACAGGAAGTGAACCTTTATTGGGTTCATCTGAATGTATGCAGTTATGTAGAAATCTTCTTGTATTCTGTGCTTTTTCATGCTCATGTCCTTTTTTTTTTCTTTATCAGTCTGCTCCTGCATGAACATACTTTTGTACGTCTGTCTAACAATAGGGAGGAAAGTGGCATATCGCTGTGTAAGCGACTGACAGACGATAGCATCACCTTCTGCATATCCTGTGCTGGTGTCTGGCGCCGGCATGGATATATTGTGGAAATGATAAAGTGATATTAAAACTCTTCTTTGTCAACCTGCTCCCTGCCCGACCGTCTGTCTACACAATCATCAGATAGATCCTTCACAAGAAATGTGCACCCACATACACACACCTGTTTGCAACAGACCAAAGTGAAGTATTGACTGTGATTAAAAAAAGAAATAGCACAGAGGGTGATTCATGTTTTCATAGGCCCTTTTATTCTGTTGCTCTCATAGACAGTAGGAAAGAGGAAGCTTCCAGGTCTGAAAAGTGTGCAACGTGCATGCTTTGTAATTCCCAGGAGGGGGCGACTCAATTAGAAAACTGCTACTGAGCCTGCACTTAGATCCAGCTCTAACTCATTACATCCAGAATCAAAACATCACGACAGTGACAGGAGAAACAGTTAGCTCGAGGGTAACGCTAACCAGCTGGTGATAACACACAGACTACACCCATCTTCTATACAGTCTATGATTTCTCCAGGTCACAGTGACATATGCTGAATAAACAATTCTTGCATGTGCAGATTGTGCTCAGTAGCACTTCCAACCTTAAATTATTGCTGAAAATCAGCAAAAATCAACTCTTGTACTTTATAAAAAGGTATAACTCTTTCGCGTGCAGTCAGGGAGAAGCATCATTCTCTTACTTTAGTGGAGATGTGGACTAGTGACATGTTCTAGGTGTACCCCACTTCTCTCCTTCTGCAAACCTAAATTGGATAGGTGACTAAGAATATGAATGGATAAATGAGCATACATTTGTCCATACGCAGCTCTGTAAGTGGCTGTGGAAGTTCAGATTTATGACTGTTAATACCAAAGAAAGCGAACATTAGTGTCTGGGAATCCTTGCCTTGATATTTTCTCTGCAGTTGGGTGAATGACAAGCATTTCCCTTGGAGGTTCTGGGTGTTATGAAAGAGCATTTCAGGTTTCAGAGCTTGTAGTTACCACGCAGCAATGGTAGTGCTAGGTGTAGTAGGAGTCACGGAGAGGCCTGTTGTGGAGTATTTTAAACTACAAACAAATGTCAAGAAACTTTTGGTTTATCATTAAACACACAGGAAATTAAAATGTATTAATACATAACTTAGGGTCGACTCTGCTTTTAGATGTATTACCAGCTGCTGTAAATCGCTCCTTGGTTGTTTCTTCATTTAAATGTTATCCTTGTTTCCCGGCTCAGACGTGGGATTTTAATCCTCTTTTGTCACAGTTAAAAACCTGATCTTATCTAGGTCTAAACACTGTTCCACCTGGGCTTCCTCTTTGATGTGTGACAGTCATTAGTGCAATGGGAGTTGACTAAAGATGATTCTGACTTCAGTAAAGTGCTGAAAACCGAAGAACTAGAACGAGTTGCAAGAGAAATCTGAGCTGTCAGAGTCAGGATTATGTTACAGCGTGTGCACTGTATGTTTCTGTTTTTGGACTACCCCATTATATATTGTTACAGCCATTGGACCACACATAACATCTAACAACTGATCTGATATCAAATCATAATATTAGCAACTCTTACACATATATATGGCTTTTTAGGCCTTTACTTATTTGGGTGGCTGTAAGGGCTTACACAATGCATTTCATCTTCTTCCACTAGATAAGGAAGAAATATTTCAGACTTTGAAGCTTTTTAAGATGGCGAGCACAGTGGATACCGAGGGCCACAGAAGAAACTAGTTACACCATCCAAATCTGGACAAAATAAGGTTGTTTTTTTCAACCTGGAAGCCTTTAATTTGAAATTCAAATAGATTTATGTCAACTTTAGGCCTAGGGCGCCTGGGCATGAGTACTGTACGTTGATGTGTTAGTACAACGGAAATAAACAGGATTTGTGTGCGTGCTTATTTCTTAAGAGAAGTGCGAGTACATTTATGAATGCATGCGCTGTTGTGTGGCTGTTCCTGTTGTGTTGTGTTTAGAAGCTTTTGCTACACTATTCCTACACAGTCCTCACCACTGTGTTATCTTTAACTCATCCCTCAACTGTGATCTCTCACTTTGTGCTTCCTTTTTTGTCACTTAAAAAAAAGAAACTGAAAGATGAAATTATAGTATGAGAAATAAAATGTACCGCATATGAAAAAGTAAATGATAATATTTGTGAATACGTCCCAGGCATAGAATTTGAACAAAGCCTGTTCGTAAAATGTGCTATTACTACTATGCCCTTCCTTATTTTCTGTCATATATACGGCTACATTGGTGGGCGCTCATATTAAACAAGGACAAAAGTACTTCCTGTAAGCCAAAAACTCTTTAAACCAGGTGTCTCAAACCTAAATGAGCTATGGACCACTGCTGGCACTGTCATCACATTAGAAGGCCACTTTAGTGTTCAGGTAGTATGAAAAAAACAAACAAGAAAACACCCACAAATATTTCCAAAAAGTAGAGTTGTGTTTGTTTTTTAAAATTTCAGATCTTATATAACAAGACAAAACTGCAAACTATCTGAAGCCTTTTGGTGAACTACCAAATAAACAAATTGGGACTCTCTTTCTGGCCAGACATGCTATAATTTTATTCCTTTTTAACAAAATAAAAATGCAAACATAAGTGTACACATTCGTTTTTGACTGCTAGTGAAAATTGTTTTCCTTACAAATAAGTCTCTCACTGAAGAAACACAGCCAATCCCTCAACGTGTTTGTGCTTTCTGCTCATATTGCTCGTAATGTTTTGCTTTTTAAAGAACTTATTTTAACATTGCACGCAGCAACAAACAAATCCTCCCTAACAAAAAAAGTAACTTCATGGGCCACTTCTTCACATCAAATAGGGGTTACGTGGGCGTGGGCCGCAATAGCCCCCCAGGCTACAAGTTTGAGACCCCTACTTTAAAAACACTCAGTTTTAAAGTGTTTTGTCTACTTTTGGCTCAGTATGGCCTCAATAACAGCAGAGCTTCATAATATTATAATCTCAGGCACACAAGAGAAGCCCCACCCACCTGTTGTTCAAACCTTTTGGTTGCAAAGGGTAATCAATTAGGTGAAAGTTGGCCTGAATTGGCTGAATCTGCACTAAAACCCAGTATAAGGCAAACTCGAATTATTTTGAGCTGTGAATCATGCAAAGCTACACAGATAGAGTCCGATAATGAGAAATAGTTGTAATTTATCATAAAATGGCCCTTTTAAATGAAATAATATATTCTATACTACAGCGCTAGGACGGTCACCTTTATCCCAGCACACTGATTTTGACCCATAACGCGAATATCATAAAGCATAGATTTGCCTTATTTGTTATCATGCCAACGGGTAACCAGGGAGCAGTGTTGGGTAAGTTACTTTAAAATAGTAACTTAGTTACATTACTAGTTACGTCTCTCAAAAGTAACTCAGTTACTTCAAGTTACTCATTACTTTCAAAGTAACTAGTTGCTAGGGAAAGTAACTTTGGTTTTACTCAGAATTCTCTTGTTAATGTGTTTCTTCCATAACTTTGCCAGTCTTCTAGCTTGCTTACTTGCCACAAGTGCACTGTGCCACCTACCAATAGAAAAGAAAAGATAATGTGCATATTTCCACGAGAGAAATCCCACGCCTGGACCGTCATTGACTGCTGCCATGATTCTAGCCTACGTCACAGCGTCATGTGCGCCTTTTACATCCAACACAAAAACTGCAGTCGTGGTGCTTTCGATTGTACTCAGAACTCAGAAATTCTGCCTTCTGAATAGGAAGATGTAGGTAACACCAGACTGCAGATGAGCTGCATACATGGTTGGATTGGGACAGAAAATCGTCCCGGGCATTTTGACTAGAGACTGGCCCACCATTATAGGAAAAATCATAAAGCCTTTGAATGAAAATAAACACTGTTGTGATAGTGATGTTCACTGTTTTGATGGTATATATGCATCAATCTATCAATTGTTTGTTGTAAGATTCAGATAATTATTTTTTAAAAGCGAGACATTTTAAATGAGAAGAAAGAAAAGTATTTCTTTGTGCCCCCCTCTCCCTGTTAATGCCCTACCTGCCCCCCTGGCCACACTTTGCTAGACCCGCCCCTGCACAGTTACCAGCTGTCAGCTACTTAGAAAAGGATCCTGGTGTTATTTGTCTCTCAGAAACAGTTCATAACTTCTCTTCAACTCATTCATGTCACCTAAAAGGTAAACCTGTTTCTCCATCACCTGTTCAGCTCTGATGATTCAGTAAGGACATCTCCTGGTTTCATCTTCATGTTTCCCTCTCACCAGATAACCAAACCATATCATGACCAGCAGCTTTACAGCTGTGGCTCCAGCAAACATCAGCTGATACTAGAAATTAATAATAAATAAATTCTAACAACAGCTGATCAAACGTGCTGCTGTTGTTTAGCGCGACATCCGCTGGTTTCCTCTTTCGGCGCAAAGTGAGCGATAGACAAACAAGAGAGCCATGGTCTTCCATGGTCTCTTGTGTTCTGGGGGCCTCTGGATGTCTGGAGTTTTGATCTCCTCCATACCCGCTTCACACCCTGGAGGACGGGGGCTGTGGCCCCCCCCACACTCCCTAGCAGATCATTACATGGAGAAACCTTTGGAATGCAAGCATGCTGATCCACACAGGTATGCACACATGGGTATTCACAGACGCGGACTAAAGCTTTCTTGGCTGCTGCCTCAAAGCACACTGTGCGCTGTCTATCTTGCGTGCTGCACAATATCGTTTATTACTTAGTAAATACTGATATCTATGACTAGCTAGTTTATTGTGATGGTGCTTTGTTTTCTCTATTATTATGTTGCTCTTTGTTGTTTGCTGTCTCCTCTGTTTGTTTTTGTTTGTTTGTTTGTTTGTTTTTTTTCTCCATACAGGTGACCCAGGAGTTGTTTTTTTTTTTTTTTTGTCTCTCTTCCCCCCCCTTCTCACCGTCTCTTCTCCCCTTTGGTTTTCTTTCTTTCTCTCCCCCTCTCTCTCTCATTCATTCCCCCTGTCCTATTTATTAGAAAAAAAAAAAAGAAAAAAAAACAAAAAAGAAAAAAAAACAAAAAAACAAGAGAGCCGATCAGCTGATCATTGATCAGTTTCATGATTGAAGTAGAAACGTGAGGGGGGGAGGATGAGAGAAGAAGAGGCAGCTGTGCAGCAAAGACACAGAATAACTCCAGCTTTGTGCCTTTTTCATTGTAGCTGAATTACGGGACAAACTGTTCCTTTTCACCTCAATAAGAAACGCTTAATATTTTCTCTGAATACCAGATGGGACGGTTGGCAACTCTAATAACTTATGAACAAAATAAAGTTCAACATCATTAACTTCATAGCACCACCCAGCTGTATAGAAACTCCGTCATGCTAGCTAGCACGCAGTACGGAAAAAGTCAGAATAACGAAAATAAACTCCACCTAAACTTGGTTTATATCTGACCCAGAGAGACTGCAGGTCAGAACTTCTTACCTGAAGTTCAGTTCACACTTGGACCGGCGGCTGCCTCGGGTCTCTTTTCCTTCTGCGTCCCTTTTCCTTCATCCACCTGCTGGCCTCCACCACTTGCTAATGTTACTTAATCTGTGGAAGCTCCGCGATAGCCACCACACGAAGTAACGAGTAACGACCCTATCTAAATCCCAGTAACGACTAACGCGTTCCTGATTTTGGCATAATAACTAGTTACCGTGCTCGTTACCACAATAATAACGTAGTTACTGTAACGCGTTACTTAATAACGCGTTAGTCCCAACACTGCCAGGGAGTGATAAATGACCTTTCTTCTTGTCTTCTACTCTCTCTCACTTTCTGTGTGTGTGTGTGTGTGTGTGTGTGTGTGTGTGTGTGTGTAGGTGTGTGTGTGTAGGTGTGTGCGTGTGTGTGTGAGTATGTTGCACACTTACATGAAGAAGATTTCCTCAGTCGTGAGTATATTCTGCCTTCAACATAAAAGCTATTGCACTCTTGAGGTTTTTGGGGCTGCTCTGTGGCTCCCAACAGTACTTAACTGAGAGACTTAAAAAACACACCCATTTGGGATGTTAAAAATATTAATTATTCTCAAATGTGGTTAAAAATAACTCTTTCTTATGAACAAAGCAAACGTGTGGGTTTCATTTCAAAGTTAAATGGGGCACATTGTAGTGTATCTGTCACAGAGGAAGATTTTTTGTATGGTTAGTGTTGAAAAAAAAGTCCCACATTGAACAACTGAATGGAAACATGTCAGATATCGAGATAATTGCCTTTCGCTCAGTAGTTACTTTCATTTTTACTTGAAGTTTGCACTGCTAGACTAATACCAACCTGCCAGTCTCCCCAAAATATTATATTGAAGACATATACACAAAGAGAAAAAAAGATGGCAACATATTCATAGGTGGATGGTAACATGCAACTGTCTACTTCATCTTGGTGCCTGTCCTGCACTCAGTGACAAATAAAGTCTAGCAAGGTATTTTTATGGGGTGGCTGTATTTCATAATGTAGAGCAGGTCATATACTAATTGAAATGTTGGTGGTGCAATCCCTGGCTGCTCTAATCTGTGTGCCATCGAATTCTTGGGCAAGATACTGAACGCCAAGTTGCTCTTTGGTACGTTGGTACAAAAGCGTGTATGTGTGTGAGTGAGGCACGTTGTATAAAATGCTACTATTATGAGAACCAGTCCAAAGTGGGAAATGTAAAGGAATATCTTTGTTCACATTCACATATATGTTTTTACAGTAATTCTTATTTTCATCTTCCTCTCTCTCTCTCACACTCACTCGTGCTCTCTCTTTAGCCTACAGCATGTGTTTCTTATGTGTGTGTTTCACTGGAGCACTTAGGTCTTTCGTTCTGTGTACAGCTTGTAATGAGGGCTGGCAGCTGTGGTTCACTAGCAAGGATGCGCGCGCACACACACACACACACACACACACACACACACACACACACACACACACACACACACACACGAAAAAATTCACTAAGCTTTTCTAGAGTATATTCCTTGTAGATAAAAGCATACATTTATGTATTTCTGACTTTTAATGGGCTTATTTCTTGTCTTTGTTTGCATCTGCATACAGAATCTTGGCCACGGTGGGTTCAGACTTTGACCTGAGAACGCTACGAGCGGTGAGAGTGCTGAGACCCCTGAAGCTGGTGTCAGGAATCCCCAGTAAGTTTATATAGGTAGCGTTTTAGATCAGTAAAGCTGAACTTTCAAGATTAAAGTCTATTTTGTGAAAACAGTCAAAATGTGATGCCAACCATGGCAGTTTGTCTTGATACAACAACTGTAATCTCAACATTTAAACTTTTTTCCCAAAATAGATATTTCACTTTGACCTAGAAATTTCAATTTTAATCTCAAAATTATCAATAATATATATTTTTTTCTTAATGTGGGCCTAATACTCTGCTGTAGCCATTACATTTAGAAGTAGAGAGTGATAGATGAAGTTAACGATAAATACAACTTGAAAAAACATAAAGGTTAGCCCAAGATGAATAGTTAAAATTGGTGACCAATGTGACACGATGGCGCCACAGTAGGCAGCCTGTTTCCTCAGCTCCCAGCTTTTTTCTTTCCTTTCTTTTTTTCTTGTGTTTTAAGCTTTTTTACCCGACACTCTTGGTCATCTTTTATTTGTTGTGCAACGGGACATGGACCCACAAATTTTCATGAGAGTAGTAGCATGTCTTCTACTCTTTTTGGGACTTTTTACCACCATTTCTGGAGAATCTGTAAGCCACCCCATTGTTTACAGTAGGGAACAGCTACTAGCACTGGGCAACAGGAAAGTACTCCCAGAGGAGCGACCCAAGATTCCAAGGAATTACGGCGTCGGAGGAGGGCAGGGCTGGAGTGAAGTACTGGGAAATAAGGAGACGGTACAAACCAAGCATTCCATCCATTCTCATGGGTAATGTAAGATCTTTACCCAACAAGATGGAAGAGCTAATTGCGCTAACCAGACTGCTGTGGGAGTACAAGCAGAGCAGCCTCCTCCTGTTCACTGAGACATGGCTCACGGACCACACGCCGGACTCTGTCATAACTCTGGATGGCTTTCAACTGGTTAGAGCGGACCAGAATGCAATGGAGAGTGGTAAGAGGAGAGGTGGGGCACTGGCAATGTACGTCAACGAGAGATGGTGTAACCCAGGACACATCACTGTGAAGGAACAGCGCTGTACTAAAGACATTGAACTATTGGCGGTTAGCGTCCGGCCATACCACCTGGCCAGGGAATTTTCACACGTTATTGTGCTGACTGTTTACATCCCACCCTCGGCCGACGCTACAGCAGCCTGTGAGTACATTCACTCCACCGTCTCTCAGCTACAGATGGCACATCTGCAGTCCCTCATTATTATCTCTGGGGACTTCAATCATGCCTCAATATCTGTCACATTGACTGCCATACAAGGGACAGCAAAACCCTGGATCTATTGTTTGCCAAAACAAAGCAGGCTTACAGCGCATCACCCCTCCCCCCGCTTGGCCACTCAGACCACAACCTGGTCATTCTCTACCCCACTTACACTCCTATGGTGAAAAGGAAACCCCCCACAAAGAAGGTGATAAAGGTGTGGTCTGAGGAATGCACTGAGGCCCTAAGAGACTGTTTTGAATGCACAGACTGGCAGGAACTCTGGAAGCCTCACGATGAGGGCATCGACGCCCTCACCCACTGCATCACGGACTACATTAATTTCTGTGTTGAGAACACTGTGCCTACCAAGAAGGTACAGTGTTTGCCATTGTCACCTGAGCTCTCCTCTCACCACAACCCTGCTTCACCCCTGTCCACACATCTACCCACAACAGAGCCAGCCCCACCCCCCACTCCAGCCCAGCCTCACATCTACTTCACAGCTGATTAGGTGAGTAGTCAGCTCAAGAGGATGAAGGCAAGGAAGGCAGCAGGTCCGGATGGAATCTGCTCCAGACTGCTCAGGGACTGTGCAGACCAGCTCTGTCAGGTGGCCCTGTACATCTTCAACCTGAGCCTGGAGAGGGTTCCTGAACTGTGGAAGACTTCCTGTGTGGTTCTGGTGCCAAAAATCGCACACCCCAAGAAGCCCAACCACTTCAGGCCTGTTGCGTTGACTTCTCATCTGATGAAGACAATGGAAAGGCTCATCCTGCACCACCTTCGGCCACTGGTGGACTCAGCGATGGACCCCCTGCAGATCGCCTACTGTTCTGGAATTGGGGTGGAAGACGCTGTCATCTACCTGTTACACCTATCCCTCACCTAGAGCAGGTGGGGAGCACTGTGAGGATCATGTTTTTTGACTTCTCCAGTGCTTTCAACACCATCCAACCTGCACTACGGAGAGGGAAGCTGGAGGGAGCCACAGTAAGAAAACAGCTGACTGCATGGACCATTGACTACCTTACCGACAGACCACAGAATGTGAGGCTCCATGACTGTGTGTCTGAGGTGGTAATCTACAGCACGGGGGCACCACAGGGCACGATTCTCTCACCTTTCCTGTTCAGCCTTTACACTTCAGACTGCATGCTACCGTTGTATATAGTGTATTATCTTACTTTTTTTCATTGGTTGTACTTATTTGTATTTTTGTATTTCCTTCTGATATCTGTACCTGAGCTGAGGTAATGCAAAAATTTCCCCGTCGTGGGATCAATAAAGTCTTATCTTATCTTATCTTATCTTAAATAAACACATGTTAAATTAAGTAGTAGCTAAATGTAGTGAACGAATGGGTAACATAAAGCAAGATAGCAGTTAATTAAAAGCAATGTGATAAATGTAATGCAACCAGTAAATGCAAATGCTAAAGCAGCCGAGATCCAATTCTTCTTGGAAAGTTGGCTTAGTTCCTGACCATTTTCTTCTTATGAATACTTAATTTTCCAAGCAAAAGCAATTGTATGATATACAGCATGTTGCTTTTATTCAAATTTATATTTAATTTATTTATACATTTTATCATAAATACTTATTTTACCGACTGCAAGTAGGTTATTTTGTCATTATTTGTCAGTTTTAACTGTGACTGTAACTTTGTTACACACGTCTATGCGCCTCCCTAATTTGTAATAAAATTGAATTTATTATGTATGTGTTTTCATAGCAGACACAAGCATACGTATCTGTATGTGCTTTAGTTTTTTGATATTCATGAAGTTTTCACTTTGCCTTTTAAGTTTTAAAATTCCAAGAAATTGGCAAATCCCTGCCTATAATCATTCTCCTCCTCTCCTCTTGTCTCTTAGGCCTCCAGGTGGTGTTGAAGTCTATAATGAAAGCCATGGTTCCACTTCTTCAGATTGGCTTGCTGCTGTTCTTCGCCATTGTTATGTTTGCCATCATTGGGGTGGAGTTTTACATGGGCAAATTCCACACCACCTGCTTCAAGAACGGCACTGGTGAGAGTGACAGCTTGTCTGTGGCGCATTTGTAGGACAACACTGCCTGATCAGCTTAGCTGCTGGAGCATTTATTTTCTTTTGTCTGTGTCCATGTATTTGTTAAATACGAGAACATATAATGCATTATTAAAGTAGGCATGCATAAATGATTATGTTGTATATGTACTCCTGCCACATGAATAGCTGCATGTTCACAGCGCTTGGAGGCAGTATGATAAACATCAATGTAGCAAACAAACCCACAGCACAGTTTTTGTCAGCTATTTTTCAAATCCTGATATTGATAGATGGCATTTTCACTGTCTTCAAGTTATGATTGATAGCTTTTGTAGTAACCCAATAGAGATATTTTAGCATTGGGCCTCTCGATCGAATGAAACTCAGATGGGGTTTTATGGGTTGTACTGCTTTCACCTTTCTCCTGCATCAGAAGTTTATTCTAGTGAGAAAAGCTTTTGCATTACACTTTTAAAGGTTTTATCTCAACAGATTTAATAATAATAATGGAATTTACCAATAGAAGCTGCAACATGTCAGAATAAGAGCATTTTACCTTTCAGGAGGCCTTTGAATGCCATTGATTTTTGTATGAAACTCAGATCTTGAAAAAACAAATGTGTGATCAATCACAATGGGCATGAGGTCAGTGCTTTGTTTTTGTTTTGTTTTTTGTTTTTCTGAAAGACCTGTATAGTAAAGCAGTTAACGTGGAGGTATATTTCATCTCCAAACTTCAAATAGCTTCATTACCTTTTAAAAGAAATGATAACGCTGGAAAATAATTAATTTTATCAGTTAATTGTTTCAGAGGATGTTCCCTAAGGAAAATGAATAGCTTTTATGGTGGTGCACTATCACACAGTTCCTGTTAATAGGTAGTAAAAGTTTCTCTCTTTTTTTTAAAGTAACTGTCCTTAAATTAACTGAACATTTGTAGAATTAAATTAAAGATAGACGTACAATTATATAAATATGGAGATTAAAGTTTCCACCAATAAATTACTTCAGTTTTACCACGTGTGAGGATTCAGAGCATAACCTATTACATTCATTCCTAGTTTTTATATTTTCATTCTAGTAGAGTGGCTTTCATCATAATCCTCTTTTATGTCATACTGGGCCTTGCTGCAGTGCCTTCTGAGACCAAACTGTCTAAGACCAAAGCGCAAACTCTGGAGCTGAAAAATGAAACCGATGCTGAAATACCAAAAACTGCAGTTCTTCTAATGGCCACTTGAGGCAGACTCCAAACAGGAGTCATGTTAAAATGCTGTTAGTACCTAGGCTGTCTACCTTTAGAACAGGAACAAAAACAGAAGCTCTATTAATATTTTTCCACTATAAAAGATAGTAAAAGATATATATATATATATATATAAACACCCAGCACACCCCTGCGGGCGGTTTATCCTTCAAGCTCGGGTCCTCTACCAGAGGCAGAAAAGAGGTTAATCTCTTTAAATCTGTCTTTTGATACTTTGCCTTTAGATCAGAAACCATATTGGAATGTAGTTACCGTGACAATCACTCACTGGTTTTAGACTGTGCACTCTGAAGCCTCAATATTATTGTTTTACTGGCACCATGTTGGGTTTTTTGGAGTGACTATGAAGTGACCATATTTATAGTCTGATTTGTCATAACTTTTCCGTTTTGTGGTAAGCTTTTCTTTGGCTGTCACTTCTTCACCCTGAACTGTCTGATTTGGCTCAGCAGAACTAAAATATATATCCTGCTGCTTTTACACACGCACTCACATAATGCTCAGCGATTCTCTGCGCAATCAACCTCTCACATGTTTAAGCTTGCTGCGGGAGATTTCACTTGTCATGTTTGCATAGTAAGCTAACGATTAATAAGACGATGTCAGAGGAATTGGTGCACAAATTATCATCACTCACCAATCAGTACTGTCGCTCTCTATACACAGTTCGCGCGATTGCAAAGTGAAAGCAAAAAACAAGTGCAAATTCAAACGCGATTTCAATATGTCACATATTGACAGTGGCTCACCGATGCCAATGACATAATTACCCAGCTACATTTCCGAAATAATGCAAAAGCATTGACATATATTTTTCCTTCCTACGATAGCCCGACGGGCAGGGCAGAGATAGATTTTGGTAACCCGACTGGATCTGATTGAGGAATCACTCATTTTTGGAAAAGAGAGTTTATTACAGAGAAATGTCTCTTTCCAACATACTGTTTTACTTTAGTCCATGACGCACTTACCTTCAGGGTCATACGTCACATGAAAACCAAAATAATTCCAAACGTCAGATCTGAATTAGGGTGGGGGAGGTTCAATTTGCCATGTTGCAAGGAGAGCTTAACTTCTGTCTCGCTAGCTTGCCCTGCGCTCAGTGAATCTGCGTTCGACTACTCCGCCTAGGCTGCACTGTCGAGCACAGATCGACTGAGCGCTCAACACAGACAGCATCGTCAGAAGGAAAGTTGATAAAATAAATTAAAAATTTTGTATTGTTC
Source organism: Aulonocara stuartgranti (assembly GCF_965226115.1). NCBI lineage: Eukaryota > Metazoa > Chordata > Actinopteri > Cichliformes > Cichlidae > Aulonocara > Aulonocara stuartgranti. The sequence continues at coordinate 34,648,065 of NC_138945.1, read as the reverse complement.
GATACATATGCGTACCGAACCGAAAGCACTGTATCGAACGGTTCAATATCGATACGAGTATCGTTGCCCCCCTAATATATATATATATATATATATTAGGGGTGCAACGATACTCGTATATATACAGTGGGGCAAAAAAGTATTTAGTCAGCCACCGATTGTGCAAGTTCCCCCACTTAAAATGATGACAGAGGTCAGTAATTTGCACCAGAGGTACACTTCAACTGTGAGAGACAGAATGTGAAAACAAAATCCATGAATCCACATGGTAGGATTTGTAAAGAATTTATTCGTAAATCAGGGTGGAAAATAAGTATTTGGTCACCTCAAACAAGGAAAATCTCTGGCTCTCACAGACCTGTAACGTCTTCTGTAAGAAGCTTTTCTGTCCCCCACTCGTTACCTGTATGAATGGCACCTGTTTGAACTCATCATCTGTATAAAAGACACCTGTCCACAGCCTCAAACAGTCAGACTCCAAACTCCGCCATGGCCAAGACCAAAGAGCTTTCGAAGGACACCAGGAAAAGTATTGTAGACCTGCACCAGACTGGGAAGAGTGAATCTACAATAGGCAAGCAGCTTGGTGTGAAAAAATCAACTGTGGGAGCAATCATCAGAAAATGGAAGACATACAAGACCACTGATAATCTCCCTTGATCTGGGGCTCCACGCAAGATCTCATCCCGTGGGGTCAAAATGATCATGAGAACGGTGAGCAAAGATCCCAGAACCACACGGGGGGACCTGGTGAATGACCTGCAGAGAGCTGGGACCAAAGTAACAAAGGTCACCATCAGTAACACACTACAACGGCAGGGAATCAAATCCCGCAGTGCCAGACGTGTTCCGCTGCTGAAGCCAGTGCATGTCCAGGCCCGTCTGAAGTTTGCCAGAGAGCACATGGATGATACAGCAGAGGATTGGGAGAATGTCATGTGGTCAGATGAAACCAAAGTAGAACTTTTTGGTATAAACTCAACTCGTCGTGTTTGGAGGAAGAAGAATACTGAGTTGCATCCCAAGAACACCATACCTACTGTGAAGCATGGGGGTGGAAACATCATGCTATGGGGCTGTTTTTCTGCCAAGGGGACAGGACGAGTGATCCGTGTTAAGGACAGAATGAATGGGGCCATGTATCGTGAGATTTTGAGCCAAAACCTCCTTCCATCAGTGAGAACTTTGAAGATGAAACGAGGCTGGGTCTTCCAACATGACAATGATCCAAAACACACCGCCCGGGCAACAAAGGAGTGGCTCCGTAAGAAGCATTTGAAAGTCCTGGAGTGGCCTAGCCAGTCTCCAGACCTCAACCCCATAGAAAATCTGTGGCGGGAGTTGAAAGTCCGTGTTGCTCGGCGACAGCCCCAAAACATCACTGCTCTCGAGAAGATCTGCATGGAGGAATGGGCCAAAATACCAGCTACTGTGTGTGCAAACCTGGTAAAGACCTATAGTAAACGTTTGACCTCTGTTATTGCCAACAAAGGTTATGTTACAAAGTATTGAGTTGTATTTTTGTTATTAACCAAATACTTATTTTCCACCCTGATTTACGAATAAATTCTTTACAAATCCTACCATGTGGATTCATGGATTTTTTTTTCACATTCTGTCTCTCACAGTTGAAGTGTACCTCTGGTGCAAATTACTGACCTCTGTCATCATTTTAGGTGGGGGAACTTGCACAATCGGTAGCTGACTAAATACTTTTTTGCCCCACTGTATATATATATACACTCAACAAAAATATAAACGCAACACCTTTGTTACTGCTCCCATTCCCCATGGGATGGACGTAGAGACCTAAAATTCATTCCAGATACACAATATAACCATCCCTCCCAAACAGTGGTCACAAATCAGTCCAAATGTGTGGTAGTGGGCACATCTGCTATATTGAGATAATCCATCCCACCTCACAGGTGTGCCACATCAGGATGCTGATCTGACATCATGAGTAGTGCACAGGTGTACCTCAGACTGCCCACAACAAAAGGCCACCCTGGAATGTGCAGTTTTGTCTCACAGCAAAATGCCACAGATGCCACAAGCAATGAGGGAGCGTGCAATTGGCATGCTGACAGCAGGAATGTCAACCAGATCTGTCGCCCGTGCATTGAATGTTCATTTCTCAACCATAAGCCGTCTCCACAGGCGTTTCAGAGAATATGGCAGCACATCCAACCGGCCTCACAACCGCAGACCTCGTGTAACCACACCAGCCCAGGACCTCCACATCCAGCAGGTTCACCTCCAAGATCGTCTGAGACCAGCCACCCAGACAGCTGCTGGAACAATTGGTTTGCACAACCAAACAATTTCTGCCCAAACTGTCAGAAACCATCTCAGGGACGCTCAACTGCATGCCCGTCGTCCTCATCGGGGTCTTGACCTGACTCCAGCTCGTCGCCGTAACAGACTTGTGTGGGCAAATGCTCACATTCGATGGCGTCTGGCACGTTGGAGAGGTGTGCGCTTCACGGATGAATCATGGTTCACATTGTTCAGGGCAGATGGCAGCTTGAGAATGTCCCAGTTCTTGCATGGCCAGCATACTCACCGGACATGTCACCCATTGAGCATGTTCGGGATGTGCTTGACCGGCGTATACGACAGCGTGTACCAGTTCCCACGAATATCCAACAACCTCGCACAGCCATTGAAGTGGAGTGGACCAACATTCCACAGGCCACAATTGACAATCTGATAGACTCCATGCGACGATGTGTTGCACTGCATGAGGCAAATGGTGGTCACACCAGATACTGACCGGTTCTGGGTCCCCAGACCCCCAATAGCGCAAAAAAACTGCACATTCCAGGGTGGCCTTTTGTTGTGGGCAGTCTGAGGTACACCTGTGCACTACTCATGATGTCAGATCAGCATCCTGATGTGGCACACCTGTGAGGTGGGATGGATTATCTCAATATAGCAGATGTGCCCACTACCACACATTTGGACTGATTTGTGACCACTGTTTGGGAGGGATGGTTATATTGTGTATCTGGAATGAATTTTAGGTCTCTACGTCCATCCCATGGGGAATGGGAGCAGTAACAAAGGTTTTGCGTTTATATTTTTGTTGAGTGTATATATGCCATCTGACTTGTTTTAAATAATAACATGCTATTTAAGGTTATCATTTCTTATAAAACTGAAGAAGTGTAGCCAGCCAAAGAAAATGAAGACCTCAGAGGGGTCCCATATCACCTGTAAACACTGAGTCCAGCTGACACGGCACCTGTCAGTGGGAAGGAAAGGACACATTTCACTGGAGTGACACCAGGGGGATGTTGGCTTTGCAATCTGGCTCTGCAAATCATCGTTAAAACTTGGCTCGACTTGTGATCAGCCACTACGCCTCATGAAACTCTGGAGGCACAAGGCATCTGTTATACTCAGAGTATTTATTCTTTATTCTAGTTTCCATCTGCTGACATGTGTGCCAGCACATCCTTTAACCAAACTTTCTGCAGCCTGTCATGTACACCAATATTATTGTTTGTCACTTTGAGAATCCCAGAAAAGATTCCATTCCTTTGTTAGACAGCTTCCACGGCAGGTTGGAAAAAATTATTTTACAACATTCATATATAGAGCTCACCAAGTCCAAATTTACAATCCGAGATGGCAGCAGTGCATGTAGTAAAACTCTAAAATATATAATCTGTGCTGCTGAGTCGTTAAACAAGCCACACATAGAATACTGATGAGATTCTTCCCATGAACATGCTGTGGTGGTGTTTTCAAGCGCAACAAAAGTAGGCATTATGCTGTAATGCTAGCGATGCATGAAAGTTTCTACTTCACAAAGGAGCAAAACAAATTTTGTTTATCCGAGCTTTTCCAGCTTACCACTGGAAAGCACTGAACTCAGGAGTGACGTTACTCCCAGCTCTGACATCCAAGGGAAACTGAATGCAGAATACGACTAAATCATGCTTATCCAGCAGGATGGTTTACAGTGTTCTGGCAGCTGATGCAATTACAGAGATGGTGTAGATTCAGAGCTTCAAGTGAAAGCACACAAATTGCAGTTTGCTTGATTTGATGATATCTGAATTCTTTCCATACAAAACATAAACAGTTCAAGTGCATTGAAGTACTTTATTTGTTGTTGTTTTTTACTGCTCTGCGTATCAATTATTTCTGTTTATATCCACAATAAAACAGTTGTTATTGAGTTGTGTTTGTTTTAGTGATCATGCAATGCACATTTTCTTGATGAATCTCCTGACACCATCATCTAAGTTTCTCTGGCTTTGGCCAGGCGCTGGTGGTGATGCAAAGAAAAGATTAGAAAATGAAATAAAAGTCCGTAAAACATCATTCTTATATTTCATTACAGCTATTTTCACTCATTTCTCAACATCAATCAGCAAAGGTGGTGTTTAACCTGACTTCTCCCTACCATAAACTCTGTGTGACGATGCAGCTCATTGTTCAGTGCATTCACTGCTGCACCCATCATATGTGCTGCCTCCTCTTTGCTCCATCCAAGCAGCCTTATTATATAAACAACATGCTATATTTCTAATAGTGCCAATGTGTCTGAAGCCTTTTCCTGTTGCGTGCTACATGTTAGAAAGGACATCAATGGAAAATATCCTGACCTGACTTACAAGAAAGGATGTCCCAAGTTCATCTGTGCCATCTTCTTTTCTGTTAAGTTAAAGAAGATACAAGAAATCTATTTTACAGATGTAGGTCGAGCTATGGTGTCATCAGTATAGATGAGGAGCTAAAAGATTTGCTGCTAGTTAAGTGCCTCAGCTGCAATGATAGCGTCATTCTTTTAAAGTGAGCCAAGCCAGAGAGACAAGCTTGTAATTCCCAAGATGATTGTTGGACTGACCTTCACCTGTGGACCCGAGCTTTGTGCAGTGATTGAAAGCATGAGGCTGCAGCTTGACTCAGAGTTACAGGTTACTAGGTCAGTGGTCCTCACCTGAGAAAACCAGTGAATGTGGGTTGGAGCAGATTGTCAAGGGGGCCAGAGGCCTGTACCAGAACTGCACTCAAGTGCGGAGGCAGAATAGTTGAACTAAAGAAGTTTTATTTACAACAACACAGGGAAAACAAGGAGAGACAAACCAGGGACCTTAGCATGGCGTTATACACAATATAATGGTTAGTGGGTGGACACTAGTGTGGTGGCGAAACAAAAACCTAGAAACTTGACTTCATACACAATTCATTACAAGGCAGAGAATCCTAGTGTGGCAGCCCGAGGTACATTACATAAGCAGTGACTGGTGGCGTGGTGCTCACGGTGCACACTAAAGGGAGAGAGAGAGAAATGGTGTTAGTGGGTGCATGGGTTGGGCCAGAGATTATAGTGAATACTGAAATGGACTGCCTTACTTGGGTAGGAGGAGGCTGAGGCAGAGGTCCGAGTGGGTGGCAGAGGAGTGTTTAGGAGGTCTGACCTGAGTTTCCTAGGCCCCTGCGTGGGGTGGTGAAGGCAGGCAGGTAGTGCGGTTGGTGATACTGGAGTGTGACTGAGAATACTGAGAGGGTTTGTGTCCAGAATCCAAAAGGTGAACCTTAGTGGTGGTGTTGTGCCATAGCAGGCTGGCAGAGCAGGAGACCCGCCGACAAGGTAAGCAAACAAGGAACTTGGCTCTTGAGCTAGAGGCTGTTACCAACTTAGGTGGGTTGGTGAACTGGCCTAAATACCCTCCCTTGATTGCCCAGAATGAACTCCAGGTGTGCTGCTGGGGTGAGTGGATGGTAGGCCCGCAGCAAGGTGGGTACAGGAGGCAGGGATCCACACAGGCCACACCCAGCTGCTCACGCAGACTATGACACAGATGTGACTAATGGACCTGTGGTGTATTTTTCTTTGTAAGTGTTGTAGCCATGAACGATGACTGATTAGGAGTAGATGGTTGGACTTTTTGGAAGAATGTGAAACATTTTGGAAACATTGGGATAACACTGGTTGGTTACGCACACAAGTGCAGGAACAAGCCTATGCTGTATATGTCTAGTAGATTTAAACAGGCTGGCAGAATCATTTTCCTTTCTCTCTGTATCTCTCTTTTGGTCAGATGAGAGAACAGCTGACTGGCCTTGTGGTAATGAGCCCCCAGCGAGGACCTGTCCCAGTGGGAGCGAGTGTAAAGTGTACTGGACCGGACCCAACTTTGGTATTACCAACTTCGACAACATCCTTTTCGCAGTGCTTACAGTCTTCCAGTGCATTACCATGGAGGGCTGGGTGGACATCCTTTACAGCGTGAGTCTATCCACACTAAAACTTTGAACATCCACTTATTTGTTATATTATCCACAGAGATGTTATTTTTCCTCATTCTTCATCAACTTTTCCAGTTTTATTATCTCCATATTTTTATCTCTCTTTTTTGATAATGATATCAGGACATGTATTTTGCTGATCTGAAGAGCATGAACCCTTGTTCTAATTCTATGCACTGATCACAATAGTTTTATACTGTAGATACTTGTGGCTTGACTTCATTTCTTGTTCTATTTTTGCATTGAGATAAACCATGAAAGTGCATGAATCTCATGACCTTTCCTCTAGCACTTCCCTCAGTGCAACCTTTACAGTGTTGGCCTACCACTGGAGGTTAAGGTTAGACGAGCAGAATCATGCTGTTTTTAGCTTGTTTACCTGGCAGAACTTTAAATTTTCTGAAAAAAAAATTGTGCTTTGGGTCTGTGTGACCTGTTTCCTCCACACTCACATGGAGCACACATTGACACCTGGAACCACGAAGGTATTTCACATTGATTCATTCATAAAACTTGCAGACTTTGGACTACTTCATCTTTGACCATGCCTTTTTGTATGCATACTGTAAAACAATTGCTCAAATGTTGAACAAGTAAACAGGGGTCCGCTTCAGTGTGTCAGTGTCAGTCTAGGTTTCTGTTTGTATGGTAGTGTCACTGTTCAGTGTTAGTGTCCCTGTGCATTCACATCCACAGAATACGAGTCAGTCTGTTTCTTTTAAACGGAAACAGGAAAAAAGTCTTACGCTTCAACGCTTCATAAAAAAGACCAGCCCCCAAACAAATTAGAAGTTAAATGACCATAAATGAAATGAGAGAAGAGCTTAAAGAAGAATGTTGTCCACTCACTGGTGTTTATCTCCGATTGGTTATGATAAAGCAATCAGCAGTAACAAGTAAGTACGTAATGGAAAAATACATAAAAATTATCAGTCGTGTTGAAGAGATTGTTCAACCCAAAGAGAGACAGAGAACCAGAGTGCACTTGAGTGGAGTCAGAAAGTCACTTAAATTAAAAGATGCAAAGCGCTGCACACTGATGGCAGGAAAAAAATGTCTCAAAATGAGAAAAGAGTAAGCGAGAGAAAACGTGAGATATCCAACAACAATCTGACAAAAGTTGAGACAGACTAAAAGCAAACACACATGGAGGGAAGGACAGTAAGGAGTCTGTAAACTAAATCAGGCAGTAATGAGAGCAGAAAACTGGAAGGGAAAAGCCAGACAGAGGGAAACACAAGCAGGCACAATAAAAAGAAAAAAACACTTAGCAAAACAAGAGCTGGATATACAAATAAAAAATAACAAACACTAAGGATAATTACATGGATAATATAAATCTGTGAATCATGTTATTCGAGATGCTCTTTCTTCTTATGACGTTTTCAGTCCTGCTAAGGGAACACGAGGCACTCCCAGGTCAGACAAGATATATAATCTCACCAGCGAGTTCTGGGTCTATACTGCGGGGCCTCCTCCCTTTGGGCATGCCCACAAAGGGAGACATCCCGATCATATACCCAAACCACCTCAGCTGGCTTTTCAGTGGGAAGGAGTGAGTCTAGTTTGAGCTCCCTCAGGATGTCTAGGAGTACGTGATGTGAAATAGAGTAGTGGCACTAACATTGCAGTATACGACAAATGAAAGACATAAAAATCAGAGAGGAAGCTTTTTAAATTACAGGCTGTGGTCTGCAAAGCAAGTAGAAAAATGTGATATTTTTATTGGAATACCAGTTAAAGCATAAAGATGTGATCAATTGTGGCTGGAAGGAAAGGGAAAGATAAGCAATTTGGTTGGCATATTGAAAATTAAAGACTCACCCAAGATTCATTATGCACATTCACAAACATCACAGAAGAAACAACAACACTGGCTGTTTTTTCCAAAAGAAAGCGGCTGTAAATTTACTCTGTGGTTTTATTTTAGGGCATGAAGATGCCTCTTTCTCCCAGAGCCTTCTTAATTCTGTCAAACATAAATCTTAGATTTATTTTCTGTTTGTTTGTTGTGATGCAAAGACACATTTTCCACAGCTGTAGCCACCAGAGCACATTAAAGGATGAGAGGAAACATAAGAAAAGAGGGAGCCTAAATGTCACGTAACATTCTGTGCTTGGACTCAAAACAGAGATTTCTTGTGTCTTAGACAACTGGGTCACTGGGTTAAACCCCTCCAGCCTTTTAAGTTTCTAGTACTTTTCGTTTCTATCATAGACCCAGACAGTTTTGTTATCTAAACTCCAGCACCTCTTTTTTTTTTCAGTGCAGACAAAAGCGTGATAGTGCCTTGTGAAAACACACGATGCTAGAATTCAAGAGAAAAGATTCCCTAAAGGATGCGGGCTGTTCAGCCAAGCAGAATTAGGAAATAGCAACATGTCTGGGCCGATGTGGCAATGTCCATTTTTATCCAGAGCTTCTTGTTTTTTATTATTTTAACCCAATTAAAAACTGTAAACCAAAGTATCATTTATTGCAGTAGTAGTACTTACCAAATGTTGGGGATTTAGATGATTAAAGTTGCAGCTGCATGTCTTTAACTAAAGAGACATTCAGCTGCCCTGTATTGTGGTTTAATTCACAGTTCAAATTTCTTTGCATCTTAGTAATTAGCAGTGACATTATGGTTTGGTTTGGTTAGGTTATTTAAAGGTTTTTGAGCAGAATTACACACGGTAATGTACAGATTTGCATTAAAAAAAATTACCAGACAAAATGACCTCCAAATCTGAGGCCATGGTTCTCAGCCGGAAAAGGGTGGAGTGCCCACTCCGGGTCAGGGATGAGTTCCTGCCCCAAGTGGAGGAGTTCAAGTATCTCGGGGTCTTGTTCGCGAGTGATGGGAGAAGGGAGCCGGAGATCAACAGACGGTCCGTCACGGTGAAGAGAGAGCTGAGTGTAAAAGCGAAGCTCTCAATTTACCGGTCGATCTACGTCCCTCCCTCACCTATGGCCACGAGCTGTGGGTAGTGACCGTAAGAACGAGATCGCGGATACAAGCGGCGGAAATGAGCTTCCTCCGAAGGGTGGCTGGCCTCTCCCTTAGAGATAGGGTGAGAAGTTCGGCCATCCGGGAGGGGCTCAGAGTAGAGCCGCTGCTGCTCCACATCGAAAGGAACCAGCTGAGGTGGTTTGGGCATCTGACAAGGATGCCTCCTGGGCGCCTCCTGGGTGAGGTGTTCCAGGCATGTCCCACCGGGAGGAGGCCCCAGGGCAGACCCAGGACACGCTGGAGAGATTATATATCTTGGCTGGCCTGGGAACGCCTTGGTGTTCCCCCGGATAAGCTGGAGGAGGTGGCTGGGGAGAGGGAGGTCTGGGCTTCTCTGCTTAGGCTGCTGGCCCCGTTACCTGGCCCCGGATAAAGCGGATGAAGATGGATGGATGGAAATCACCAGACATTAGGCGTGCCACAAATTAAAAGTAATTAGCTGAACTGCAGAAGGATTCTATATCATTAAAGATACAAAAAAGCAGGACATTATGTATCATTTTCATGCAAACCAAACTGAAACTGGAAAAATTAGGAGATCGTGTTCTCCAAAAGTATCACAAACTAATCTGGATGCACAGAGACTCATGTCAGACTGCTCATGTTAGATATTGTCTAATTTTTGTTTCCATGAATATTTCCCAGTTACATGCAAGCCTGTCTTAAAAGCATTTTTCATTTCCCGCTGCATTCTTCCTTGTTACTCCTTTAAACCCCCACTGTGATGTTTTCATTGCCTTCATTTCAAAGGCGGAGAATCTGTCTGCAAAACTGCCACAAATACTGTGACCTCACTAAATCAGAGGGAATACATAATCGCCTTGGTGCTGTTGGTGTGATCCTCCTTTAAATGCATATGCAATGATTAGACAGCTGCACCTTGCAAACGCTTGAACGGGTGACAAAGTGCGACTCCAGCCTGGTGAATGGCTCATACAATATGCATCTGAAAAACATAAGTGCATTTGCCCTAATTATGGGTGATTAATGATGAATTCATCCATTTATTTGCTCAATAAATAAATACAGCTAAATTCTGTTAATTCTGTTTCTTTTTCCTGTTTTCCTCTGTTAATCATCCCTTGCTCTCCCTGTGTTTACATCCTTCTTTCAATTCCCCCAAACACGTCTCCTTTGCTTTTCCCTGCCTTATTTCTTTCTCTTTTCCCCTGCATTCTCTTCTCCCACAAGAAAGCAGCTAACTGGTACTACAGTGGGAGCCACTTACAGAGCCATCTTTCCTTCTTTTCTTCTTCTCGCTCTTCCTCAATTCACTTCAAACATCTCCTGTTGCTTTTCTGGCTCATTATCCTAAGCATTGCAGCCATGCACCGCTGTGATCCAAGAATGCCTTTCCTCTCAGTCAGAACGTTTTCTTTGCATTTTCAGCCTTTTACATTTCGTTCTGCTCAAAGTCATCCCTTTTTGATACACCAGTTATTTTTACTCTGACCAGTTTGTTTTGGCTTTTATCGCTGTATTTCTTGCCCACGTCTCCAACAAGAAAATTGTGTCCATGCACAAATGCAGAATGTGCATATACCTTCATTTCATCGTCTTTATGCCTGGTCCTTTTTTTTTTCTCTGCCATTGTGGAAATGTTTGTATGTGCATGAGCCTGATTTCTGCTCCCATATTTATTGATGAGTAACTGTAGACACTCCTATATCACTTAGTGTGAAACTGAGTCACTTATTAAGATGTGGAGAAAAGGCAATGTGCTGAAGAAATTGTGTTAGAGGCTATCAACTCTGTAATTTCAAAGCAAAGTCAACTGTAAAGGTAAAAACTAACAACACTTATACTCATCTGGCCAACCTCAGATACCTCGAATAAATAAAAAAATAAACCTGATAAAATTTGGTGCATACTACAAATGTCTTCACACACTTCTGTGTGCGATGGAAATTGTTATGACAAGAAATGCAAGCTCTTAGAAGTTAGAATTTACAAAAAAACTGCCGCCCCTTATTTTTTCCACACTTCATCAGTCTTTTCTACTTATTTTTCTTTTGGGGTAGCCAATCATCTGGCTCTCTCTCACCTTATTCCTAGCATCCTCCTCTGTCACACCAACCCTCTGCATGTCCTCCTTCACTGCATCTGTGAATGGTCTCTGTGGTCTTTCTCTCAACATCCTCTGTGTGATGTACAGGGAGTGCAGAATTATTAGGAAAATGAATATTTTGTCCACATCATCCTCTTCATGCATGTTGTCTTACTCCAAGCTGTATAGGCTCGAAAGCCTACTACCAATTAAGCATATTAGGTGATGTGCATCTCTGTAATGAGAAGGGGTGTGGTCTAATGACATCAACACCCTATATCAGGTGTGCATAATTATTAGGCAACATCCTTTCCTTTGGCAAAATGGGTCAAAAGAAGGACTTGACAGGCTCAGAAAAGTCAAAAATAGTGAGATATCTTGCAGAGGGATGCAGCAGTCTCAAAATTGCAAAGCTTCTGAAGCGTGATCATCGAACAATCAAGCGTTTCATTCAAAATAGTCAACAGGGTCGCAAGAAGCGTGTGGAAAAACCAAGGCGCCAAATAACTGCCCATGAACTGAGAAAAGTCAAGCGTGCAGCTGCCAAGATGCCACTTGCCACCAGTTTGGCCATATTTCAGAGCTGCAACATCACTGGAGTGCCCAAAAGCACAAGGTGTGCAATACTCAGAGACATGGCCAAGGTAAGAAAGGCTGAAAGACGACCACCACTGAACAAGACACACAAGCTGAAACGTCAAGACTGGGCCAAGAAATATCTCAAGACTGGTTTTTCTAAGGTTTTATGGACTGATGAAATGAGAGTGAGTCTTGATGGGCCAGATGGATGGGCCCGTGGCTGGATTGGTAAAGGGCAGAGAGCTCCAGTCCGACTCAGACGCCAGCAAGGTGGAGGTGGAGTACTGGTTTGGGCTGGTATCATCAAAGATGAGCTTGTGGGGCCTTTTTGGGTTGAGGATGGAGTCAAGCTCAACTCCCAGTCCTACTGCCAGTTTCTGGAAGACACCTTCTTCAAGCAGTGGTACAGGAAGAAATCTGCATCCTTCAAGAAAAACATGATTTTCATGCAGGACAATGCTCCATCACACGCGTCCAAGTACTCCACAGCGTGGCTGGCAAGAAAGGGTATAAAAGAAGAAAAACTAATGACATGGCCTCCTTGTTCACCTGATCTGAACCCCATTGAGAACCTGTGGTCCATCATCAAATGTGAGATTTCCAAGGAGGGAAAACAGTACACCTCTCTGAACAGTGTCTGGGAGGCTGTGGTTGCTGCTGCATGCAATGTTGATGGTGAACAGATCAAAACACTGACAGAATCCATGGATGGCAGGCTTTTGAGTGTCCTTGCAAAGAAAGGTGGCTATATTGGTCGCTGATTTGTTTTTGTTTTGTTTTTGAATGTCAGAAATGTATATTTGTGAATGTGGAGATGTTATATTGGTTTCACTGGTAAAAATAAATGTTTGAAATGGGTATATATTTGTTTTTTGTTAAGTTGCCTAATAATTATGCACAGTAATAGTCACCTGCACACACAGATATCCCCCTAAAATAGCTAAAACTAAAAACTACTTCCAAAAACATTCAGCTTTGCTATTAATGAGTTTTTTGGGTTCATTGAGAACATGGTTGTTGTTCAATAATAAAATTATTCCTCAAAAATACAACTTGCCTAATAATTCTGCACTCCCTGTACACACTATCCCTTCTCCTTAAAACCTTAACATCTTAATCTCTGCCACCTCCAGCTCTGCCCCCTGTCTTTTTGTCAGTGTCACCATCTTCAAACCATACATCACAGCAGGTTTCACTGCTGTCTTGTAAACTTTCCTTTTCACTCTTGCTACTTCTGTCACAAATCACCCCACTCTTCTCCATCCCTGCCTGCCCTCGCTCCTTTAACTGACTTGTGCACTATTCATTGCTTTGGATGGTTGATCTAAGGTATTTCAACTCCAGTCTTCACTTGCTCTCATAAAAACACATTTTCAGACACATGTGAACTCATAATTGTCCCACAAATCATCTTGGAAAAGAAAATGGACCCCACACAAAAAGTTATGACATAACACTGTTTACCATCAGCTGCTCAGTTGAGATCTGTGCACTTACATCCAATAATTGGTTGGCCAAACCATTCTTCTTCTCTCTTCATACCTGTGTATCTAAAGTCTGCAGTCTGCACACCAAGACCAAACAGCTATTCTGTCCATAGTGCTCCATTAACCTCCAGTAGCTGTGTGCCTGCACAAAATCCGCCTTTGCATTCAGGAGACAGAACACCTCTCGTAGTGTTGTGTTTTTCCACAATCAGTTATGTAGTTTCACATTTGGATGTCTAATTTTTACAAATATTTTATTCCATGATTTAATTTAGAATATTTTGAGAACCTTGCCAGACATGCCATTTCCTGCACACATCAGGGATGTCAATGATTAGAGATCATGTAAGCATATGATTAAGGGAGGCTGGCTAGTTTTTAAAGTACTTTGGCTCATCTAATTGCTGTTTTGGGGTTTTATTTCACCACTCATATGCAGTATTGGGCTCAGTGGACAGTGTTTGTGTTCCTGGGTCATTGACCCAGTGATTTCAGTTTGTTCATGTTCAGTTTATTTTGCCACATCAATGTTGTTCTCACTTCCTGTTTTTCCCGTATCAGCTCGTCTCTCATGTCGTTAGCCAGATTATGTTCAGCTGTGTACTCACCGGTCTCTCATTATCATCCGCATCAGTCTGTGTGTTTAAGTCCTCAGTTTCCTCCAGTTCTTTGTCGTGTCATTGATGTTGATGTTGTCTACGCCATACGTGTTTCCAGTCCAGCCAGCCAGTTCTATCTTTTCAGTTCAGCCAGCTATCTCCGTTCAGTCAGCCCTCCGTTTCATGTCCTGTTTCATCCGCTCATCATAATAAATTCCCAGTCTTCACCTACCTGCGAGTCCTGCGTTTGGCTTCTTTCTTCCTCGCCACGACACAAAACCTGACAGTTTGATTTGCTATCTTTGAAAGACTTTACTTTTTTCTTTTTACATCTTTCTCTTTAGCCATAAAAATACTATATTAGTATTGGTTTAATATTCAAAATGTGTTGGAAAGTTATACTGAGGTTAAGTTAAATAAATTTCCCTCTAAAAAGTTTTTTAAACTAAGAAAATATTGCATGTCCTGTTGTCACATAATATAAAGAGTTGAGATTAGAATACTGTCTATAATGCTATTTAGCTGTTATACTGCGGTACTCATACTTTGATCTTTTTAGTGGTTTGTTATTTCTAGTATTGAGTATTACGTTTCTAAGGTTTTAAAATCTAAAACCAAATTCCTCCTAAACAGGTTTTTAATTTGCATGTGCTGTTGTGGCTATATTTTCTGTTTTCATGAGGTTGCAGTGGACGCATACAGTATATAGATTCCCCTTTTGTACCTTGTGATTTTATAGTAGCTCAGTGCTTATATTACTTTCTTTAAAGTCATCATCATTTTCAGTATGCATGTAACGGTATGAAATGAGCTCTGTTTCTACAGCAGTTTGGTAAAGTGAACAGTATAATACCAATAGCTTTCAAATTCTAAGATGTAAGGCATAGCCACAAGGTGACAGTAACCTTATAAATCCACATGCTGCTCATTTATCAGATTGCTTGTAGGAATTCTGGGTTACTTTTATTTCTTTAGGTTAAATATTTCAGAGGCAGTTGACATACTGTATGTGTCTGGGTGATTATTGTAGGTTACACAGTGCAAAACTTTTCACATTTGCAATTCAAACAGTCACCATTTTTCTGTGGTTATATTTCGTGAATGCAGCTTTGTAGCTATGTACAGTCCCGATCAAAAGTTTAAGACCTCTTGAAAAATGGCAACAAATCATATTTTGCATGGTTGGATCTTAGCAAGGTTCCAAGCAGAGCTTCAACATGCAATAAAAAGACATGAGAGTGAGACAAAACATTTTTTGAGCATGCAGTTTAATGAACTCAACGCTTAAACTGAGACAGCCCATATGGAAAAGATATATATAAATCTTATAAAGTTTGTATCTGTCTTGTGTGAAACTTGTATGAAAAGCATATAAGAGTGAAAACAGATATAAGATCCCTTGAAAAATTATATAATGAAACTTGTATGTTTTGGATACTTACTAAAACAATGTATGAAAGTAATGAGAAAGTGGCCACTTTCATGAGTAATCACATATAAGTTTTTACCATTTCTTTTCCATATGGGAGGCTGTTTTACAGCTGATCAATAGTTTAGGACCACATCCCTTTAAAAGGCCAAATCTGTGCATTGTCATTTTCTGTCAGATAGTTACACTGACGTATTGATAGCAAAGGCAAAAAACAAAATGTATGGTCGGTTGTTGAACTGCATAAGCAGGGTCTCTCACAGTGCGCCATCACTGCTGAGGTCGGACGCAGTAAGAAAGTCATTTGGGACTTCTTAAATGATCCTGAGGCTTATGGAACAAAAAAGTGAAGTGGAAGACCCCCAAAAATTTCACCAGCACTGAGCCAGAGGATCCAGTTGGCTGTCCATCATGACACTGGGTGGTCCTTACGTTACTGGTGCAGACTGCAGCCCCATAACCATCAGACGGCATCTGAGACTGAAGGGCTTCAAAAACAAAAAACATCTTCAAAGGCCTCGTCTCCTTGAACGCCACAGAACTGGGTGTTTGGACGTTGCTAGAGAGCACCAAACATGGGACATTGAAAGGTGGAAGAAAGTTTTATTCTCAGATGAGAAAATATGTAATCTTGATGGTTCTGATGGTTTCCAACGTTACTGGCATGACAAGCTGATCCCACCTGAGATGTTTTCTACACACCATAGTGTGTGGGCACCATAAAGGTCTGGAGAGCTTTTCCCTTCGGTGGAACAATGGAGCTTCAGGAGGTGCAGGGGCTTCAAACAGCCGCTGGCTATGTCCAGATGCTTCAGAGAGCATCCCTCATGACTGAGGGCCCTCGTCTGTGTGGTAACGACTGGGTTTTTCAAAAGGACAACGCTGGACTTCTTCCAGGAGAATAACATCACTCTTTCGGACCATCCTGTGTGTTTCCCTGATCTAAATCCAATTGAGAACCTTTGGGGATGGAAGGCAAGGGAAGTTTACAACTTTTGTCCTATTTATCCCCATTAAAGTGTCCATGCAATAAACTGATGATGGCTTATGTTTTCCATGCAGTCTTTGTGACAGTGTAACATGTTACACTGTCACATATAAGGGAATAAAAAATTGACCTCTCACTGCAAAAAAACAAAGAAAGTCTCAGGACTCTAAAAATGGGGGATCAATTGCAGAATAAAGTAAGCTGGCAATTTAAATGTGGTTTATCAAAAATAAATAAACCAACAGAAAAACAGAAGGCATTTAAAGACGGTGTGGCAGGTTGTCAGGCAAACAAAACCAGATGGTAGGGTAAAGGTTGTGGCAAAAACAAGTAATTTAAGCAAAGAGACAGAAAAACAAGGCTGGAGAGTTTTATGGAAACACACAAAAAACAATCTGGAAGGGACCTGAAAGTTCTAAAGCGTAATATTCATTTAAGGTGTACTCATGCAAGGTAATCCAACTGTGCCCAAACATATTTGCCGTCGCCTGGCCTGTTTGAAGGGGTGGGTATGGGTGTGGTTCAGTTAGGCCTCAGTCACACTGGCGTAGAGACTAGTTCGTGACACTCTGACAACCTCTGTTCAATGGGGAAAAAATGTGTAATCCCTGATGGACTGGCAAGTGGTTACTGGAGGTCAAGGGCCAAAAAAGTCACAAAGATACAACTGCATGGTAGACCCTTCAAACACCTGCCAAGTGCTCTCCAAGCAGCTGTGTAACTTTGAGGGCTGTGGCACAAACTGGAAACTGAGACGATTCACTTCAAAGTCAAATGTGCATCACAGCTAAAACCAAAAGTATTTCAACTTTTACTTTGTACCCAGTCTGCATTGCACTCTTTGCAGTTTCACAACAGCTTAGGGAATAGTTAACAAGTTGCAGACACATCACTGTCTTCCATACAAACTACAAAATCAACAGATTTCCCATGCAATAGCCTCTATACGACCAATTTCACCTAACAGCAAGCAACTTCCTGCAACTCCTCACCAACCAGTAGTGAAATAAACGGGTTTTTTTTCTTAGCAACCTGTGATTACTATGCGTTCACTGAATGATCTCTAGGCCTGCATGATTGGGGCTTAGCAATCAGTTGAGATGTTAGGCCTAAATCATTAAGCACAGTGCAGGCCAGGAGGGGAGTGAAGATGGCAACCATTCATTCTCTGGTAACATGGCCTAGTGAAAATACATCCATTGCACTGACTTGTTTTAATAAATCCCAAAACCCAAATCAGACCTTATATTAAAGATTAATAGGATAGTGCTAAACAAAAATAATTTTAAATCTCGAGTGCTTTTTCTGTGATTAAATAAAGGTTAAATAAATAAAATATAATGAGCCGATCGAGTGGTAGCAACAGTCAAGAGGATCGGGCCACTGGGAGCTAAAGAAAATGTATAAAGATTTCATAAAGTACTGTTGCTGCAGTTGAACCAAAGGAATTATGGTGGGAGATAATTCTTAACGCTTTATTCACTCATAGCTAATATATTTACTTAGTCAGTTGAAGTCATTGACATTTCTAACTACAAACATTCATGGTGAAGGACCAGATGTAGTTCGTTTCAAAAGAAGCTTTTCCATAATAAACTTCCCTTGTGGGATATATTGAACTTAAAGTTATGTGAAATTCACTTTAGTGAAATCTAAATGAAAATGAATTTATTCTCTTTGGTAAATAACAATAATTCAAAAAGATCTGTCTTGAATTTTTCTGAGATTCCAACTATGACTAAACAGTATATGAGTCTGGGGGAGCTGTTTCCCCAAGTTCTCCTGGAGTAGATTACGTTATGAATTACACCTAATCCACACATATTAGAATGGTAAATGGCCTGTATTTATATAGCGCTTTACTAGTCCCTAAGGACCCCAAAGCGCTTTACATATCCAGTCATCCACACATTCACACACTGGTGATGGCAAGCTACATTGTAGCCACAGCCACCCTGGGGCGCACTGACAGAGGCGAGGCTGCCGGACACTGGCGCCACCGGGCCCTCTGACCACCACCAGTAGGCAACGGGTGAAATGTCTTGCCCAAGGACACAACGACCGAGACTGTCCAAGGCGGGGCTCGAACCGGCAACCTTCCGATTACAAGGCAAACTCCCAACTCTTGAGCCACGATCGCCCAGATAGAAGAGCAAGAGAAGGCTCAGATGAGTTGGAATGAGGCTGGAAGTTCAAGGGAGGGTTAACAAGGAAATACAGGAGATACAAAAACAAATTCAGCAGAATAGCATCGTAAGTGTACTTGTGTGAATGCAGGGAAGCGGAGGCATTAATATCCTGAACCCATATCAATTCATTCTTGGCAAAGAAGGGAAAGGGTGAAGTTTTTGATATCATAAAGTAAGAAGAATCATTCAGGCAGCTTTGTTCTGTAGATTTCATACTTTCTCTCACCCAGATTTCACCTTGCAGATTGATGACTGCGCTGCCGCTGCCCAGAAGGGGATCATTCAGACCTTCTTTTCTAATAGTGCAAAAAAAAAGAACATGCAAAGTGTCTCTCCCCTTCATTACTATCTTGCCCCACAACCTCCGCCTGACAAGGCCGTTTCCTAGGATCCTGCAGTCTCACAGCAGCTGATATGGTGGAATGAAGCACTGCTGTCTTCCACGTTATCCTGTAGCTTGAGGGAGTGGTTACAATGAAGGTGCATGGCAATAGCACTGCAAGCAGCATTAACAATTAAGTGAGGAAATCCAGTTTGAATATTGTGAGCTTCATGACTTTTCTTTTTATAACCTTTTTCTCAACTAAGATGTTGCAGGTCAGAAAATGATCATTCGTTTGAAGAGGCCCTCTAACTCTCTAATTGTAACTAATGACGCAGCTACTTTTTTCTTGATGGTGTAAAGAAGTCTGAAAGACCAATCCAAGACCTGATATGCGCTGAAATCTGCAGTGAAGTCATTAAAACAAGAGGGCAACTTGGTAGGGGGCAGAATGTCACCAAACTCACTCAGCACTCCTTCTTGATGTTATAAGCATGAAGCAGGGGAAAGGGGAAGGCAAATGAAGAGAGATTTCAGCTTATGCTAATGATCAGAATGTTGCCAGCTGCTGCTGAGCTGTGCTTTTCCCTTGAGAAAAATATCCTCACGCTATCGGAGTTGTCTTTTTCAGCTGGAGGCCAGACTATGGTTGAATACAGATCCATCCAGAGAGAAATTATTACTCCAGAATATTCCAGATTTTCCTTGAATAATTTGCTCACAACTAAATAATAATAATCGATTGCATTTATATAGTGCTTTTCTAGACACTAAAAGCACTTTACAATTCCACTATTCATTCACTCTCACGTTCACACACTGGTGGAGGCAATCCACAGTTGCAGCCACAGCTGCCCTGGGGCAGAGTGACAGAAGCGAGGCTGCAAGATGAGATTCCCAACCCCTTGAACCACGGTCGCCCAAAAAGTTGACTTGTTGTAATACTAACAGTATTTTTTTTGTTCCAGTATTTTTTTTTTTTACCAATACATTGTTGTTTCACAGGTGTGAGTCGCTTTTGTCCCAAACACAACATGCCTGTCCTAAAAACACCTAAAACACATTGAAATAACTTTAATTTTCACCTTAAGATTATATTTTAGATCATCATTTTAGATCTTGTTGCCAAAATGCACCAGGAACTAGATCCGAGCTGCACAGCCCATTCTGTCATTTTTCTCTCTCACTGTAATCCCCATGAATCGTTCTTTGGCTAAGTTAATTATTAGGGGTAGTTAACCTTTTAAGCCCACGGGAGAGGGCATGTACCCATTAAATATTCTTTGCATATGCAACTCTCACATTTCTGGGTCATTTTGACCCAGCATTTTCAGTTTCTTGTATTTTGGTATTTTTCTGTATTATGGTTTATTTTCTGATTCTTTAGTTATCCTGTTTTGAATGTTATAATCCTAGGTTTCAGTGTTATTCTGGTTAAGAGTTTGTTCTTAGGTTTAGTTCAGTGTCTGGTCTGTGCCTATCATGTTTCCTGTTTTACTTTGAAAGTCTGTGTTCTAGGTGAATGTATTGAGTGTTGCTTCCTTTTGGTCTCGTCATGTCTGATTTCTCCCAGCTGTGCTCTCCTCCTGTGTCTCATTCCCCTCCTTATTCCCAGTGTATTTAAACCATAATACAGGAAAATACCAAAATATAAGAAACTGAAAATGCTGGGTCAAAATGACCCAGAACCGTGACAGAACCAGAGGAGTTGTACTTACATAACATGCATTATTAGAAAAAATGTGTTAAAAAAAAAGATTTTTAATTTTTAATTTCTTTGTAGTTTATTTTACTTTTTTGCAATTTATGCAGTTACTTTGGGTGTACTGCACACATAGTGTGTGAATGTGTGTGTGAATGGGTGAATGACTGAATGTAGTGTAAAGCACTTTAGGGTCCTTAGGGACTAAGTACAGCGCTATACAAATACAGGCCATTTGCCATTTATTAAAATTTAGGATATAATGATTGTATTGATGAATAGCAACTTGAAATGCTCCAGAAAATGACACTACAGCATGTAAAAATGTAAAGATAAGCTCTGGCAGACTTGGTTCTATGGTGTGCTTTAAAAAGGCAAGATTAAAGGTCATGGGGAAAGGTCATGGTCATGGTTTTAAGCATGGTGTGTTCTCTTTTTAGTGGGTAGAAATGAACCAACCTTGGTGTCATAGACCCATTTCTGTAATATACTCACATATCTATATTATTGCTAATATATATTGTAATATATCTATATCACTAAAGCACTTCTGGATGGATGCAAACTGCATTTCGTTGCCCTGTACCTGTGCATGTGCAATGACAATAAAGTTGAATTCTATTCTATTCTATTCTATTCTATGTTTAAAAGTTGCAAGCTAGAAGTTTCATTCCAACCTTAGACTGTATAGAAATAATGGCATAGCCAGTCCTTCTACAAGCAAGTCCAGGGAAAAGGAATTGAAAATATGTTACAGTGTCTTTGCCGTAGCTGCTATGATGTTAGGGCCTATGCTTTGAAGCCTTGAGCTGAACGTTTTTTCCAGTGCCATTATATTTTTTTGACATCATAAGTAAGGGTGGATCTGACGGAGGAACTGAGGAAATTTTCCAAATGCTTTAAATATAAATAAAAACAGGGTGGAATGATTTGCAGATAAAGTAGCCTTTTTAAGAAAAAAATATTAGCTCATTTTTAATTTGATGGCAGCAACACTACTCGGCAACAAAAGCCTGGAGAAGTAAGTGGTCCTAAAAAGAAACAACTGAAGGAACATTTTGAAACTAATTAAGTTAACTGGCAACAGGTTGGTAACATGAGTGGGTATAAAAAGGCAGAGTAAAGATAGGCACTGCATTAAAACCAGGCTTCAAGTTTAAAATAAGCTGCTATTTTTCTTGAAATGGTACATTTTCTCCGTTTAAGCATTGGATACATTTTCTATGTCCCATTGTGAATAAAAGATATGTTTGTGAGATTTGCATTTCACACAGCAACTCAACATTTTTGGAATTGGGGTTGTAGAATAGAATCAACTAGAACAGAAATGTCCTTGCACTGTGTGAAAAATTCAGAAAAAGTACAGTGAGTGTTGGGTAGGTAACACACACACACACACACACACACACACACACACACACACACACACACACACACACACACACACACAATATTCTTGCACAATGAAAACTAATTATTTCAGTGGGAAATTCCACATGAATGTTTTTGGGTTTTTTTTGCAGATACGATCATTATTGGATGGGCTATTTTGATTTTGCATGACTGAGTTGGAATAGAAACTGTTCACAAGTCTAGTAGCACAGATTCTGGATGAGCTGTAAGATGTTCAAGAGGTTGACAGGTGAAAACTATGGGTGCTGGGGTGTGAACAGTCACTGATATTTGTGTCTCTGAAAAAGATGCAGGTTTTTGTGATATTATACAGGGAGAAAAGAAGGCAACAGTTGTTCATTGTATTTATGACCCTTTCCAGAGTCTTTTTTTGTCTGCCGCAGGACAGTGCATGTATCACACTGTGATGCAGTATGCCAGAAGGCTTCCTATCGAGCAAAGGTAAAAGGCCACCAGCAGCTTTTTGTTCAGGTTGCTTTATCTCAGCGCTCTCAGGTAGTGTATAAGCTGCTGTGCCTTTGACAGGAGCCATGGTATTAGAAGACCAGCGAACACTGTATGAAATGTGGGTTCCCAGGAAGTTAAAGGTGTGAACTCTTTCCAGTCAGTGTCTGTTAATGAAAACTGGGAGTGAGTCTGTGCTGCACATATTGAAATCTACACTGACCTTGTGTTTTTGCAGTGTTCAGTATCAGCTTGTGTGTTGAGAAAAGTGTCTTAGTCCTCAGATTGCATGACTATGGTTGATGAGGGTCACAAACTGAGTGTAAATGGAGTGCCGGATGGGTAAAGGACTCCCCACACAGCAAGAGGAATGCACCAAAATTTGATAGTTTGTGGATAATCCATCAATCACAAGTAGGCCCACCCTGAAGAAAAACTTGCTTTGATCATAAAGGACCACAATTTACAAAATAAACATCCTACGTTTTTATGTTACTGTACAAAATAATACATTAAAGCAGATAAAAAAATCAATCAATAACTGGAAACAGGAAGCCTTTTCACAGTTTTCAACATGCATGTCCATATTGCCATCTTGACCTTGCCCCTATTGACATTTTCTTTTAGCAGTAAATCCACAACATCGATCTCCAAAAGACAGCAGAGTATTGCATTTATTCACACTTTGAATACTGCTTTAGCTCTAGGCCAGTCAGTGGGGAAGTGACAGTGTTTTAGCAGCAGCAGGATGTGTGGGTGGTTTCTCAACGCTGATAATGTGGCAATCTTCATTTCATGGCTCGTGATTTTATTACATTTCCTGCGTCTCTCCTGGTGACCCAACGGCTGCCATCAATTTAGTGGCAACCCTAATTACCTCTACTCTGTCATGTTCAGAGTTTACACTGAAAAACCGATCCATAATTACATTACATCACATGTTTTCTTTGCTTTTGTGACTCGTATTAGTTTGCACCAGTCATAACTTAACAATGCTTTTGGTATATCTGTAGATCTTTCTATAGCACTGACTTCTGGCTCTGATTAAACTCTTGCCTTTTTTGGTATCTGAGATTAATTTTATTGTTTGTGAGACACATGAGCTTGCAGGCAAATTTCGCAATACATTCGTTAGAGCTCTGTGAGCAACACAGGCAGGTGCACCTTGACCTCAACATGGTGACATCTTGTGCTTTCAACTTCTTGTAAAAATAGAGGACAAAGCAACAAGATGTGTGTGATTCAGTTGTCTTTGTATGAATCCTTAAAATTCACGGGACAATTGAAGCTAAATTTATGTTATGTATGTTCACCATCCCTTTACTACAACACAGCTACCAAGAAAGAGAAATATTAACTTAACATCATCAATAAAAATTTTGATTATCCAACCAGACCAACATACAACCAAAAGTAATATTTAACCCTGAGAAATCTGCATTTAAACATGACTCCTGAATTTAGCGACATCAATATCATGAAAAAAAAAACACAAGTGCAACATCGAGACCAAATCAAGCTCCATACGAGAAAATCACGTCATATTTCTTTCCTACCAATCTCTCTGTTGTCAAACTCTGGAAAATAGATGTTTATGAGTGCAAGTCCACTGAGTCCTTGGTCAGTCAGCATAGTGAGAAAGATTATTCACAAGTAAAAAATACATAAGGGATGTGCCAATAAATTCACCCCAAGGTCAAGCTGCATAATACTCGGAGAAATAGCAAAAAAAAATCAAAATCATCTCATGCTCTACGGGTCTCAGATAACCTGTTAAATGTTACTTTTTAAAGTCCATGACAGCAAAAATAGGAAAAGAGTGAATATGTCTGACTATGGCATGTTGCAAATGCTTGCCCGGAGAAAGCCTGTTCTCTAAATAAAATATGGCGTGGCCTAGGTTTGCAAAGTTGCACCTGAACAAACCACAAGATTTTGTTATACATGTAGTTCATGGTCGACCCAGTGACTGCAAGGTGTTCCCAAAGTATTCTCGAGACAAAAGTCAGGCCATCTGTCTGTCAGCGAAAGCTCTGCTGATATTGTAAAATGCAACAGGACAGTGATCCAAGTATAGCAGCAGATTTACAACAGAATAGCTGAAAAAGAAAAGAATCAAGGAGTTGCAATAGCCCAGTCAAAGTACAGACCTCAACCCAATTGAAATCCTGTGGTGGGACCTTAAGAGCTGTGTGTAAACAAATGCCCACAAACCTCAACGAATTAAAGCAATACTGTAAAGAAGAGCAGGCCAAAATTCCTCCACAATGATGTGAGAGACTGAAAAAGTCATACGTACCTTGTGATGAGTGTGTCGCCTTTCGCTAAGAACTCTATCCTGATGTCTCTCACTCATATAAAAACTGTGTACTGCAAAGCACTGACTTAATGTCTTCATAGTTTAGGCCAACCTCAAAATTAAATCTATGAATCTCTCCTGCGGGGGGTGTCTCCTCCATTGCTAGGTTGAATATGTAAGTGCATGGACTTAATTAAAAATGTAAAACTTTTGCGGGAAATTTAAAAGAATGGGCTCTGCTGTAGATATTAACTAGAAGTTAGCCTGCGGGAATTATTTTACAAGTCCCAAAAAAAATAAAAAATAAAATACGGCCTCTTAAGTGAAAGAGATGACCAGATATTCAAATCCAATATGTCAGAAACAAACAGAAACCTGTTTTGACATGTTCTTCTTCTTCATGCACCTCTCTAAAGATCTTATATCCTCTGTGCCGCGAGAGCTGTTGAGCACATTCACTGCAGCTAGTTGTAAATGTTTCAAGGCTGTAAATTAGCTGCTGGATTGATTCAGAGAGGCTGACTTCATTTCACCAAGCTTTGTGTGTGTGTGTGAGGTGGCAGTTCTGTGAGCTGAGAGTGGGAGTACACTGTCACCCCACAACTGCATGATGCATGACTCCAAGTTTTGTTGGAGTTTTCGCTTTTTCCTCACTGATCATTCAGAGCAGTAAGCCCGCGATGACTCACGGGAATGACAGAGGTGGGATAACGATATCAAGTGAACTCATATAAAAACCTGAGACTTGGTGAAAATAAACCATTGCCACAAGCCAAAGGTTGTTTTTAGATATCAACAAACTGAATGTTTACTCCTTTGGCACCTTTCTACAACGAGGCAATTCAAAGTAATTTAAGACAGAACAAGCAACAAAAAAGGGAGTAAGCTAAATTTGGAGATAGGAGATAAAATAAGTGAAGACTCCCAGAAATGGAAAAATACACTCCAGCTACACTTCAATGGAAGTTATGATGGAATACTCCCAAATGAACTTACAAACAAAAAAGTTAAAAGCTTTGATTTCAAAGAACTGAGAATTGCTTGCAGATAGCAGATTGAAGGTTTTTTTTTTTTTGGTTTTTTTGCTGCTTCTCTGGGTTTAATTTTATCTCTGAATCATTTACTTCTTCTGCTCAAACAAAGGGTCTGACGTGTTATTTAGGCGTTGTACTATTCAGGTTATGTAAACTGGTGCTTAAAATTTAGGTCCGAGTCCATGCTGATGCTGAGATTTCTAGCACTGTTTCTCATCAGTTTGTCATCATCAATAGTGCTTTGTCGTGTTTTTTATTTTGTTAGATCTGCCCTTGTCTCCTAGTGTTTACCTTTTCACAGTGTTTCATGTGTTTCCTTCTCTTCCTATGTGGGCTTATTGAGCCTTGGTTAGACACATCCTGTTTTATTTTTCCTAATTTCTTTCCTTGTTTGCTTTTTCCTGTTTTACTTCCTGTCATTGTGTTTCCCCCACACACTGTCTTGTTAGTAGGGTTGGGCGATTGAGTCCAAAGTCCAGTCGTGGCATCGCCTGTGACGCTAATAGATCAATATCTACCCACTATGCTAGCACAGTCCACCCTTTATAACTACAAACACATGGGTGGCTGAGAAACAAACAAAGTTTATTTTTCACTTGCAGTATGAAGAAACATTTACACATTGATGTACAACACTGATTTTCTTTAGCCAACTTCAGTTAGTTAACCTAATTGCACAGCGAGAAGTTGTGATATTTACCAGCTCTTTAATTTTTTAAGTAAACTTATATAATCCTACTATAAAGGTTTAACCATAAGTTTTTCCCCTGTGTACAATATTTCACCTGTTACTCCTGCAATCTTTACCATGCCATCCTCACTCACTACCACATTTTTCACTAACAAAACAACTAATTAGATGACATAAACAAGCATCTCTACTGATGCGGTCACTTATACTGTTTTCACGATGATGATGATGATGATGATGATGATGATGATGATGATAAATCAGTGTTTATTAACTTCAAAGGGAGCAGAAGTCTGTGCTTTGGTTATATGTGGAGGTGTGGAATGAAACTGTGGCTTGGCAGATTTAATTTATTATGAATCTCAGAGTAATGATAATATTAATTTAATGCATCCGTGAGGAAATTAGCTGTCGCCAAATCACTTTGGCCATCTTCAATCCCTGATGTCATATACTTGTTAGTTTCCTTTTTTCTTATAGTCCTGTTTTCCTCATCCTTTATCACTCTTTTCTGTTTCTGTTTTCACACTTATTAGCCAGTCTGTTCTCCGGACCCTCTCCAGGATTTATTCCCCATATGTTTCCTTATGCCTTAGAGATACGTTTCTAAGTTCCTGTTCTTCCTATGCCCAGTAAAAAAAAAATAATAATAAAAAAATCAAATCTGTTTATTTTTGCTTAAGCCTGTCAACATCTAAATCTTGCTTTTGGGCCCAAATTACAAACTTATCTCAAAGAGTAAGTGCTGATATTACCTTGGAGCATAACTTTAACTTACCTTTCTCTCTTTTCTTCTTTGCAGTCTAATGTTTAACTGAAGTTAACTCAACTATAGTGGAGTTACATAGTTCCGTCTTTTGGGACTAAAATATATCCTTAGTCTTGTCCATCAGTATGTATTAATGTTTTGGATTTAGTTCTTTTTCCCATGAATAAATACACCTTACACTAATTAAATCTTAGACTACTTTTTTTTCAACATCACACTTAAACAACATATGTTCCCATTAGAAGGAGCTCGCTTAAGGCCAAATACTGCATCAGTAGTTTTGTAATGAACTAAATTAATATAGCCACTGGCCTTGGTTGCCATATGCCCTGTATTAGCTCTCATGCTGTGCATGCAATGTGGTTTAATCTCATTGCTTAGCTCCCCAAAGACTACACTTAGTGAACTAATCATGTGTCACATACACATGTGTAATAAATTCTTACAGTGAAAGCTAAATTTTAACACAATAGCATCCCTGTGATAATTGCAACTTCATGCTTTTTAGGATTTGGTGAGGTTAGTGTACAAAAATTCATAAAGTTTACTTGCAAAAAAGCCTTTAAGTTATGATGCTGTAGGGAAGGGGTGTGAAACATAAGGCCTATCCATCCACCCATCAATCCATCCATCCATCCCCACTTCTCCCACTTCTTCTTTCTACAATTCATAGTTGCAAGGGAGCTTGAGGCTATTCTAGATTATTGGGTTGTGAGGCTTGGTAGACTCGGAACAGATCACCAGTCTGTCACAGGGTGAGACAGAGAAACAAGCATTTGCATTTTTAGCACATTTAGATTCACCAGTGGATTAACAACAAAATAACAGAAAAGTTCCTGTTTTTCCACTATAT
The DNA here is from genome assembly GCF_965226115.1 of Aulonocara stuartgranti. Lineage (NCBI taxonomy): Eukaryota > Metazoa > Chordata > Actinopteri > Cichliformes > Cichlidae > Aulonocara > Aulonocara stuartgranti. The sequence continues at coordinate 34,619,957 of NC_138945.1, read as the reverse complement.
ATAATTCTACACATTTATCATGTAGTTTCACTTGTCTGACCCATTTGAGATCAAAGTGGGCAGTATGTGGCCCACTATGTAAAATGAGTTTGACATCCCTGCTGTAGGGGTATTTATTCTGCCTTTCACATCTCAATTTGGGCCACAGCCGCCCCATGCCAAATCATGCATAAACATAAGCTAAGTGGTATTAAAAAAAAATAAAATGGAAGTGCAAAATATGTTTTATTATTAAAAGAAACTGCTTTCAAAAGTATAAAAGTGTGAACAGTTGTTCTTGCTCCAGGAATTATTGCATTTGTATTTGTAGATATTCCCCTTTTGTAATCCAATATTTAGAGGAGGAAAGTATTTAATGGAGTCTAGTAAGATTTTTCACTAAGGTTTGGCAGTTTACTTCCAGTTGCGTCATTATGCATACAAAAATAATTTTTATCACTTTTGTGCTTGACGGGTCTGCAGTATGTCCCGCCCAAAAGAGAGACCTTTCTGTAAAAGGGAGAGAATTTTCTCTGCTTGTGTTTACTTGTATAACAACAGAAAATCTCCATGGAAAGACAGCAGGATGAAAGCTTGAGCCTTCCCTGGATGTTATCGTCTCTAACCCAAGTCTAATTTTGTATATTTTATGTTTATAATATTATTTTTTTTGTATTGTCAGAGTAATGGAGAGAATAATTCATCACAAGATGCGTATATGCTGCGGATGGCTGTGAAGATTTTTTTTTAGATTGAACAGCAAGGTGTTTAGTGTTTTAAGTTTACCTTCACATTTCTGCAAGTGATTTGCCACATGAAAACTGCAGGGAGCACAAAAGCAAATGTGAAGAGCTAGATTAATATCCAAATATTGCAGGTATCAAGGAATGTCCCTTTTGTTCCTAACAGATAGCTGTGTGTCAGATTATTTTCATTCACTTGAATTATTGAATTATTTTCGAAGTCAATCGCTCTAACTCAGTGCTGTTTACTGTTATTTGTCCCGTCCCAAAATGCAATAAGAACTTTTCAGAATTTCTAGCTGGGATTATGCCTAAATACGATCACATTCTTATTGTGGGAGATTTTAATGTACATGTCTGCTGTCCTGACAAACCTCTGGTACCGGCAGGCAAGGAGAGAAGGACCCAAAATGCAGGTTTCAGTGAGGCAAAGTAGAACTCAAAGTAACAGCTTTATTAGCAGGTTGCCGGTAAACAGCGGACCAACTAAACTGGGAAAATACAAACTAACAGGCAGATACACACGGACGGAAAACAGAGTACAGAATGAAGGTGAATAGACATTAACGATGCGACAGAGAACAAAGGTAACACAGGGCTAATATACATACGGCAGTAATCAAGGGATGAGGCACAGGAGGGGAACACACCTGGGAGAAATCACAGCTGACGAGACAGGGGAATAGTAAACCGAACACACTGACACCAGACACGAACCTCCAAAGTAAAACAGGAAACCAGAAACAACTTACGAGGAAGCAGAAGACGCTGCACTTAATCTAGAATAATAATCAACACTATAGAAACATACCAAAATATAAAGAACTGAAGAAGCTGGGTCAGAATGATCCAGAACCGTGACAGGCCCAATCTGTACCTGGTCCCACACATGAACATGGACAGACACTAAACCTGGTCTTGTCGCACAGCTTGGCTGTGTCTAACGTGGAAATCTCTGACTTATTCTCTGACCATATGCCTGTATTATTTGATGCTGTGTTTTCACACACTGCCGTTCAAACCAGCGCTATTGTTTGCCACTGTCGGATCATTAACCCTTCCACTGCTGCCCAGTTCTCCTCTGCCTTTAGCCAGCTGTCTGTCCCCGCTGATCTCACTCCCTTGGGCACAGAGGACCTCAGTTCCTGGTTTGAATCTTCCTGCCAAACTATCCTGGACTCTGTGGTACATTTAAAACCAGGCAGCCCAAGGCTAAAACTGAGCCTTGGTTTAATGACACCACTCAGGCTTTGAGGAGGGACTGTTGTAGAGCTGAATGCAAATGGTATAGGGACAAATTGCAGGTGTCTCTTCAAATCTTAAAGGACTGCTGGAGTCTCTATCAGGATATTGTCAAAGAGGCTAAAAGGGAATACTTCTCCAAGATCATCTCCTCCAACAATCATGATCCACGTGTGCTATTTAACACTATTGACTTAGTTTGAAATGCTCCACAAAGTGGCTGTTTGAAGGCCTCTTATAACTGGTTGCAACTACGCGGGCTCTCATCTCTGCCCCTGAGTCTGACCCTCTATCTTAATCCCTTGCTCTGCTGTTTTTGACCAGTTTGAGCCTGTGACTCTTTGTTATTTCGAGGATGTGGTTGGCCATCTGAGGCCCTCCAGTTCTCAAATGATCCTGTCTATCCTTAAGGTTTTAAAGATATTTTGCCAGACATAGGGCACAATTTTCTTACTATTATAAACAGCAGTTTAATATCTGATGTAGACCCTGCTAATTTTAAGAATGCAGTAGTACAAACCCTGCTTAAGAAAGACAGGCCAATCTCCAAGATGCCTTTTCTGTTTAAAATCCTGAAGAAAATAGTATATTCCCAATTGATTGATTTTTTTTAAAGTGAGAATGGTACCCTAGAGGTCTTCCAATCAGGTTTTAAAAACCTCCATAGTACTGAGTCAGCACTCTTAAAGGTTTTTAATGATATCTTTCCTACCTGTGATTCTGGTAATCATGTTGTTCTTGACTTGACTCCTTGCTTTTGACACTATAGACTACAACATTTTGCTGTCTCATTAACACCATCTTGCAGGCATTCGTGCTACTGCTTTGAATTGGTTTAAGTCTTATCTTTCTGACAGAACTTTTAGTGTTAACTTTTTAGGGTCCCTTTTCACTGTTCTTCAGTGTGGGGTCCCGCAGGGCTCAGTTCTAGGGCCTCTGCTTTTTTCATTCGGAACCATCCTTGGAAGGCCTGGAATATCCTTCCACTGTTGTGCCGACGACTGCGGATTTATCTGCCTCTGGATCTGAAGGATGCCTTCTCTATTAACCCGTTTCTGGCATGTTTAGAAGATATTAAAACTTGGATGGCCCTAAACTTTTGAAAATGTAAATCAAGGAAAACTGAGGTGATTGGGTTTGGTCCTAGCGGACCCCTGATTTGCGACCCCTGGCAGAGTATTGTTATTTTTGTACTTGTAGTGTACTTGTTGTTACTAACATGGGTTTTAAGATGGACAGTGATTTTAAATTGGACACAAAAATTAGGGCTACTGTCAAGTCGAGTTTTTATAATTTTATTTACTTTATCCTGGAGGTACCCAGGTCTCTATTGTTGCTCTTAACCTCTGGAATAACCTGCCCCTGCACATTAGAGAGGCCCCTTCATTGTCCATTTTTAAAACACATCTTAAAATCCATTTTTATTCCTTAGCATATGATGCAGTTTGACCTGGAATTTTTTTGTTTTAATTTAAGTTGAATTATTATTATTTATTTATTTTTTAATGTATGTGTTTTTCTTTGTTTTTTGTTTTTTTGTAATGTCAAATGTACAGCACTTTATTTTCAGCTGGGATTTGTCTGAAATTGCTATATAAATAAATTGCTTGCTTGCTAGCTTATAAAAACAACACAGGATCTCTCTGCATCTGATAATTATTTTCTGTATTAGACATATTCCACAGCTCTTGTCTTTTATCTAAACTGTTGGTGGTCATCTAGTGACTGCTGCCCCCACCTCCTCACCCCATCAAGTTGCCTCAGTGTCTGACTCATGATTTCACCCCTCTATCAGCACATCTGTTCTTCCCTTTAAGTCTGATTTTCCCAGGTTTTTCCAGTCCATGCCTAAAACCCACTGACACTTATTTTTGTCAGACTACAAGCATCAAGCTGTTCTTAATGGATTACTTACACCCTCACCAGGTCTGCTTGTTTGAGGCACTGGTGTTCATAGGTTCCATTGGCAATTACTTGAATGGAGTGGCTGAGTGTGTGCCAGCAGAACTTTACATTTTTCCCTCTAATTTGCCCCGCTTAGCAAATCTTGCCTTCAATATAGATGGAAGCACAGATGTGCCTCACAGTGCCAGAGGCTGCTTGTTGATATATAGAATAGTGAGTGGATCACACCCTCCATCCAGAAGTGATAAAGGATAAACTGATGTGATGGATGTCTTTCTAGGATGCCCAGGGGCTTTAACAGGTCTTTTCTTTCCTTTAGCAGCGGTATTGATTTTACCTTGGCTGTCTATCTGTCTGTACATACCGGATGTTTTTATGTCTTTGTCATCATGACAAAATGTGCCCACAACTACAATGGGATTCAACACAAAGACTATTTTGAGCACTTTGGACCAAGGGACGCTGCATCCTCCCTGGCTAACAATAATGAGCATACTCTGGCTTGTCCGCCTTTCTGACTCTGGTCATTTGTAAACTGAAATTCATGTTTTATTTAGTATGGCCAAAAGCTAGTGATTGACCCAAAAAATTAATTAGGAAAGTTTTTACTGAAGAGACAGAGCAAGGGAGCCAAGCCAACCAGAAGTCGTTTTTTTTTTTTTTTAACCAGTGAAGTCGCCTTCTGGTGACCACTAAATAGAATGGAGATTTAGGGTATTTCTACATTGCTACCACTTTTAAGATGTAGAAGCCATTTCCATCTTGTGTTTTATCTATGACACCCACACTAGTCCATAAAGATCACAGGCACTGCAGGCACAGTTTGTGTGCCCTTAGTTGCCAGAGTCACTCTCATGTTCACGTGTTATTTGTTTTTGTTTTTTTCTGAAATCTGCAGCAAGTCCAGCCCAGCGGAAGCTCCAGTAAAAAAACATGATGGGGATGCAGTGACAGCACTGTTGGGTAATGAAAAATGAAACAACCAATGTGGTGACCATAAACCTCAGACTTCTCTGGAATCATCACAAATATTTCATATGTTTAGTTTCACTCAGTCACATTAGTCTACATTTGCACATCTATTATAATCTTCTTTTGAAGTTCCCACGTCAGATCTTTAACATCTTTTGCCCAATTTAACCCCTGCCTTTTCTTCTCTCTCACTGTCTCCAAACGTGCCATCCCCCTCTTCTCTTCCTTTGTCTTTGGCCAACAGTACAACAGTTTCTACTGGTACCCTGTTGACTGGAGGCAGTCATTAATGATCCAAGCCCAGACTAATCCAGTATTACCAATGAGCCACACATTCAATTTGCAAAGAATTTACGCCAAGTTCACAATTTTACACCTACCAGATTGAATTATAAAACACAACTTTTTGGTAAAGTGATGAAAAGAGAGTCTGTGGCAGTTTAGAGTTTTTTGAGTTGTAACTAGGGCTGTGCGATATGACCAAAATCTCATATCCAATATAAGAATTCTATCGTCCCGATAACAATATAAATCACAAAAATGTAAAATTTTCTGTAAATTCTTTAAACTTCAGGCAGCTCGACTTGCAGGAAGTGTTTCCAGCTGCGTGTCATGTAGCTGGAGTCGAGTGTTTTAACAGATGCATGAAACTATACATTTTTAGACATAAGTTGTAACGGCCGCCGTTTTCTTTGTGAGTATTTATTACACGGCGTGCTGCGGGGAAAAGCCTGTTCTAACGTTTGAGTCTAAGGTTTATTTTTTAGCACCTGGCGGCTCTTTTTTACTTCTCATCCGTAATTTCAGTTTATTTTGAAAAGTCTCAACAGGATCTTGAGCTTTATTGTGAAACGTTTATGTGGAACATAAACAAGCGGACACGCGATGCTGTTACCGTCGTTGTTGCTAACCACAACGCATAAAAACAGGCGCTTGTCCGTCCGTAGTGTGGTTATATAAAATATAAGAGAAAGAGAGAACTTTAAGAAATTAATATAGCCACAACAGTGACGATCAAAACGATGAAAAAATATTGCCGTAAACAGTTTATTTTGCGACACCACGAAACAAACAATAGCGTAAAATGAAACCATAGATGTTTTTATATTGTCATCCGATATATATCGTTATATCGAACAGCCCTAGTCGTAACTGTAATCAGAGTTTTTAGAAGACATTTAGAAGACACTCTGTAACTGCCACGGTAATAAAACTGACCTCAGTGCATCATATTATGTATCACAAGCCTGCAATATACTACTACAGGTGAGCAATACATCAAAATGAAGGCTGAGTTTAAAGATTGCCAGTCAAGATGACCTCTAAATGTTTGAACCTTCTTTTACTTGCAATATTTGGCTGGTTAGGTTAAAAAAAAAAGGAGGTAATTTCTGAAACCTATTACTTCATGCTTCACTGAACTCAACTGATTTGAGTGGAAGAGAAAACATGAAAGGAAAATCTTGTAAGGTTTATACCGAGAGAATTTAACTAAAGGTGGAGGGAAAAGAGATGCAGAGAAAGACATGAAGATTGAGTGATAAGATGATGAGACGGTGATGAAATGCTGGAAATGCTGTAAAAGATACGATGCCGTGCAAAGCAGCGAAGCTTCCCTCAGCCATTTATCCTGGTGTGTGGGCGGCTGCTTCTCTGACAGCCGAGACAGAGGGTGTGCTTCTGTACATTTGTGTGCGTTCTTCTCACATTCTCGGGTGCATAATATACATCTCCTGCCTGCTGATTCAGCCGCCCCGAACCTCCCATCACAATTACAGCCAGTGTGTGGCAGCGCCGCGACACTGACGTCTGCAAAAAGTCACCGGCCTCAACAGAGCCCATCAGTCGGCAGGTCTGTCCCGAGCTAACAGGCCGCTGTGTGGGTGCTGACTCCCAGAATCGCCTTTGGGGAAAGTAACATGACTATTATCCCCATTGTAGCTCAGTCACTGTGAAGTACAGTGTCATTTTGGGACATAACCAAAAATGATAATAAAACATCCAACTACACATAGCTGATGTATTGGAACCCTGTAAGCCTCAGAAAATGGGGGAGAAAAAGCCTTACAGCTTACATGAGGCAACATTATAATTCAGTAGGAATCATATTTTAGCTACCTGATGATTCAGTATTTCCTTCTCATTCATCATAATAATCTTTTGATCTGGTTTTTGTGTTGCGTGTCTTGAAACTGAACCAAACCGTAAATATTAACTTCACAAATCCAAAACAAATACCTTACAGTTTTTCTCAAATGCTAAAACACATTTCACAAACGTTTCCACCATGTTCCCCAATGTCTAAATACAACACCCTTTTCTAAAGCTACATAAACACAACAAAATGTAAACACTATACACATCATTACACACTACAGCAAAAGAATTGAAAACACAATGCTCAATTTGTGAGAAGGTTCTTTTCATAACTGCCAATGCATATTTTTAGAAACTATACAGTAACGAATCGTCGTAGATCTCTGTGGGGGATTAGGCATTTAGATTTGTGAGTTTCATATGAAGAGTATAAATCCATAGAAAATCCTGCATGTACGTACACTACTGTAACACAACTCAATGCAAAAACAGAATCTATTGCACACAACAGTACTCTTGAAAACATGATCAGGGTGTGAAGATTTTTTATTTACGTTATTCACACCACACACACGCCACAATCACTGTGCGGCATCATGTCGCTGAGCTGCATCGAGCCACATCACCTCATCCACATCGCAGGCTATATTGTCTCTCGCCAGGCACCGCGGGAAAAACACCCTGGAATGGCGAATCCATCCTTGGAAGGCCTCCGCTGGGATGTCAACACAGGCCAGCTCCATTGCCCTTAGGAGGTTCTCTCTTGTGTATGGCTGTCTGTCATACACCTTCCATCTCCATGATGAGAAGAACTCCTCTATAGGGTTCAGGAAAGGGGAGTAGGGTGGCAGACAGACGTTTAAAAAGTGGTCACTGTTGGTGGTGAACCACTCTCTGATTTGATTTGTTCTGTGGAAGCAGACATTGTTCCAAATGATCACATAAATGTGATGTGCGGGCCCAGGATGGTGTTGGTGGTGGTCCAGGAGGATGTGTTTTAGCTCCTCTAGGAAGGTGAGGAGACGTTGGGTGTTGTAAGACCCAAGGACAGCATGCCGGTGGACAAGCCCCTTCGAACCCATGGCCGCACAAAAAGTAATATTATCCCCCCGTTGGCCAGGGACCTCAGCGATGGCTCTTTGGCCAATGATGTTACGGCCTCTTTGCCTTCGTTTCTGCAGGTTGAAGCCAGCCTCATCCAGGAAGAGGTACTCATGAGGTCTGGCCATCGTGTCCAACTGTAATATCCTCTGTGAAAATGTGAAAGTGCACAGGTGTTCAGAACAACAGTCAATCAGGTAGCACAGTATTGTCCAGAAGTAATGTAGGCCACTGAGCAACACAGTATGTCCACTAACTGTACTGTGAACATGGATGTATACTTACTTGCACATACTCGTAACGTAGGTCTTTGTGTCGCAGAGTTGCGCTCAAAGGGAACCCTATAGACCTGTTTCATCCGCGTCTTTTTGCGCCGGAGAACTCGGTCTATTGTGGCCAAGCTGACATCGTCAATGCTCTCAAAGTTGACATTATCGGCAATGACTTTGTCTCTGATCTCCCGGAGTCTGATGAGGTTGTTCCCACGAACCATATCCACAATGAGGGTTTCTTGTGCCGCTGTAAATATGGCAACCCTCCCACCTCTATGTGGCATTCTTTCAACTCTGAAGAAAGAAACATGTGTTGTCAATTGACATGTGTTAAAATACAGTCACAACTGATTTGAAACCAATAGACTACTTTCACAGGTTTGTAAAACTGTATTGTGACAAAGAAAGCAATCGAGTACAATACCTGGTGTGTTGTCTGAATGCCCTGATAATGGTGGCCACGGTGAACCTACTCAGGTTTGGATGGACTCTTAGTTAGGGCTGGGCAATATGGCCTAAAATTCATATCGCGATATAATTTGAAGCATGTGCGGTAACGAGATATATCACCATATATTCTTTTCTTCTGTATAACGTATTTTCCACACTATAAGGCACACTTAAAATCCTTTTAATTTTCTCAAAAATCAAGAGTATGTATGAATTCTGGTTGTGCTTACTGACCTCGAACCGATTTTGGCGTGCAGAAATCTGTTAAAAAATATTTTAGTACAACTTTGGTAAGCCACACTGCTTGATGGATTGTCAGAGCATTACGGCTGCCGTAGTGAGGAGCTTTGCGGAGTAATCTGGGTCCAAAACTCCGTCTTCTTCAGGTCATAAAGTCAAACGAACACTAAGAGTTAAAAACGGTCTAAATTCTTTCATCTTTAATTAAATCATCAGAATTGCTGCTTTATCGGGTGTAACAATTAAGTTTTACATCCATGAAAACAGAATTTATTAAATTTAACGGAGTTAGAAGTTACAGTTTTTTCTGAATGCTTAAACCCTAACTGTGATTCCTGTAGCACAATCTCTAAAACTATTCAGACTTATAGCAAAACCACTCACTGAGTTTGCAAAACTAAAAGCACAAAAACTGCTTTGCACTCAGTTTGCAATTTTGTAACACACACTTTGCAAAACTGTAGGCACAATTCACTGCACAACACTCAATTACCAAATTTCCAACACACTCCTAGCAAAAGTATACACATGTATGGCTATCATTAACACTAACTTGCCAACTGTCTGGCACACTTTCACATGTGAAAACTTTTTTAGATAATCAGTTCACTTTGCAATCAGCCTAAGCACTATAATACAGGTAAGCTGTGTGTGCAGAGTACAATGGAGGGAGCAGAAAGAGTGAGAAGTAGAGGAGGCCGAGGAAGAGGACGTGGAGGTGAAGAAGTAGGATGAAGAGGACGACAAGGACAAGGAGGAGCAAGAGGAAGACGAGGAGGGGGGAGAGGAAGATGAGGAGGGGGGAGAGGAAGGGTAGGAAGAGTAAGAAATAGAATTGCTGATGACATCAGAGCTACAATAGTGGACCATGTAATCAACCGTGGAATGACCCTGAGGGTAGCTGGCCAACGGGTCCAGCCTAACTCGAGCCGCTACACTGTAGCAAGCACCATAAGGACATCTTGAAATGAGAATCGGTCAGTACAGTCACTTCACACAAAGATTTGTAGCACTGCCATATGCCAATGAGAAACACACCAATACCATTGATGTAAAAATACTGAAATTGTTACTTTACAGAATTGCTAGATGACCAGATGCTGGGGGCAGAGGAAGCATGTTCACTGCAGACCAAGTAACCCATATAGTCATTATGGCGATTGCAAATAATCCTATACTTGGAAATAAACACTTGTGTTTGTTTTGATGTACTTGAAGTTTGGATCCCTCTATGCTTATGGATCTATGACAGAAGTATGAGCTCAAACTGACATAGCCTACCTTGTGCACAGAGAAAGCAAAAGCCAGATGTGTTTTGTATTCATACCATCAGTGTGCAGTTGGCGCATTGTGTGCTTAGTAGATGATGGCTTGTGTGTACTGTTTGATACGGAAACACCATTTTTACGAAGGTGTGAAGAGTTAATCTAGCTGTGTTTGCTTTTGCAAGGGAACTACAATGTTTTGATTATTGGGTGACAGGTTTTCTTATTTGTGTGAAGAGTTTTGCAAAATTAGCCAATAGTTACAAAAAATGTGCTTAAGCAATCAGAAAAAACTGTAATAGGAAGTTAGCTCACTAGTTTCCACCTAAACATTTCATACCATGTTCTGACTGAGAGATTTTTGAAACTAATTCAAACGTACAGCTCTGCTACCACTTCCAACATAAATGAAGACAGAAAACTAAACAGCAGTGGCGTTTGCAGGGTTACTGAAGTTGGACTACCTGGTATATAATGTTGTGCTACGTGATTGCTAGCGACACAGCTATGTTAGCATAACATTAGCACAGTGAAGCTGGAGGATGAACGCCAACTTTTTTCCCACTCGATAAAAGTTAACGTGAGGGATTCTGGTGGTCAGGGACAAATGCAATCGCATAGCAGGATGCCATACACGGGCCAAACTTCAGTCAGGAGAATAACTGAGATTATTCATCCACAAAACGAGGCTAGTTATTAATATACTGCAACAACATGGGAATAGAACAGCTGCGAGAAAATTCAGCATTAATGAATCAATGTTACGGAAGTGGAGGAAGCGCAGTTTTTGGCTTTCCCCATATTTCAAAAGTGCTTCATCTCTTTGCTATGACTGTGGCCCGCCATAATTTGCAGATGATAATGGTTTTAGCCGCTGCGATGCTTTCGACCAAAACAGGCGCAGCTTGATGACATCATCAACATGCGCTATTGCGATAGAGCGATATACTCAAAATCTCTATCGTTGGCCAAATTTATATCGTTTCTATCGTATATCGTTTATATCGTCCACCCCTACTCTTAGTCCTGCTTCAGCCATTGTCATGCCATGGACAATGACTGTTGCTCGCATCTCGTCCGTAATGATGGTGCGAGGTTGTCTTGCTCTCCCTCCTGGGCCTCCTCCTCTTCCTCGTTGGCCTGCTCCTCTTCTTCCAGGGCCAGCTCTTCTCCCTCCTTTGCATCGAATTCCTCTTCCCCTGACTCTGCCTTCATCCATTGTGTTTGTTTGGACTCTTCAGCATACTGTGCACTCTGAACTTGCTTTTATACATGTGATCACAGCATTAGCAACAGGTGTCTTCAATTTTGAGTCGTTGTGTGTAATGAATGATGCCAGGTGTGTTCATTGTGTTCAGATATTGCTGACTGTGGCAAGCATGTTGCATCACATGAGCTTTCATTTGAGAATATGAGTTCTTTTGCAACTTGTGTTTTAGCAAGGAAAGATGTGTTTAGATTTATGACAACGGAGGATTGTCTCCTGTGAATTGTGTCTTCATGTGACATGTGTTTATGATATTGGTAAATGATGGCTAGATTTAGTAAATGTGTTTAGACAACTGGTCATTTTGTTTAGAGGATTGGCTTTTGTGTTTTAGCATTTGAGAAAAACTGTAAAAACGCTAAAATAATGGTTTATCATCTAATCTGAGCTGTTGAGACAAACTCGTTTTACTTTACTGATAAAAATAACTAAGGAAATGATCTAACAATAAATGAGGAAAGTCCAAAAACTCGGCATTAATGACTGCATTAATATGAACACAGTACTTCATAATCACAGGATCCTATAGAGTAGTAAGTGTGTGTGTGTGTGTGTGTGTGTGTGTGTGTGTGTGTGTGTGTGTGTGTGTACGTATGTACCATGTTTAGATATTTTTGTGAGGACCAAAAATGGGAATGCTAATGGGGGAAAAAATACCTGTCCCTGAGTTTGAAGGTTTTAGTGTCAGAGCTATAATTAGGTTAGAGTTAGGCCATGGCATTTATTTTCGATGGTTATGGTTAGGGGAAGTGGCTAGGTAATGCTAGAGAAAGCATGCTAGGGATGGCATAATGTCAATTGGATGTCCCAACTAAAACATGAAAACAAGTGTGTAAAAACAAGTGTGTGTCACAAATCACAGAGCAGACAGAACTAAATGACCATAAGTGTAGATCCTAATTTTTTAGCTTTTCTTTTATGTTTCATTGTGGGTCTGACCATCTGCACTAAGCACGGAAACACTGGAAACACAAGTGAACATCTGAGGCTGGTATCTCAGCAGATTAATGCTCGTGATTTGGATTTCAGCCGTCAGATATGCATCTAATGTTCAGGGATCTAATTATTATGTTTGTGTTGTCTGCATTTTGCACCTACCTGATATCAGTTGGTGCCGTGTGCCTTCTTGGACTGGTGATCTGTTTGTGTTTGTGTATTTGAAGTGAGAATATAGAGTCATTTAAATGCTCTGTTTCTCTGTTTGTGTAGGAGCAATTTATTTTTAAAATATAGGTTTCTGTTTGGCATTGATAGAGGACCGAGTTATTTGCATGAGGAACATTAGCTGGGCTGTTTTGGGGGACCCCATTGATATGATAGAGTGTTGGGTTGTTGTTTTTTTCAGTGTTTTGTTTTATTTAATTGAAAAGTTGTTTTTCTGATGAGGCAAGTAGGCAAAAGTTCTTGTTCTGTCAGCCACAGTAGTGAAAAATACATTTATATTCAGAGCTGTGGATGAAAATTTGAAAATAGTTTGAAGAAAAGCAATAATACAGAACCAAGTTTATTCAAAACTTTATTCATTAACTTAGTAAAGTGTAGTTACTACCTTACACTGAGCATGCAGTTTAATAAGAAAATGAACAGTCAGCCCAGGTGTCCTTTTGCACTTCTTTTTTCTTTGATTTTTTGTTTTATTTATGAGTTTAATTAAATGAATGAAATTAGAATTTATTTATTTGTACTCCCACTGGAAATAAAAGCTTTGCACATTTTTTTCAGAGTTTGGCAAAGACACTGAAAATGTTCTTGGAGCTTAACGTATACAAACTTTAACTTAATTTGATTTTGAGAGTGCATCTCACAACAAAGCACAGAAGAATTAAATCTACATATACCAGTACTAATGCTAATATTGTTTTCTGTGTGTCCAGACCAATGACGTCGCAGGAAACACTTGGAACTGGCTTTACTTCATCCCTCTCATAATCATCGGCTCCTTCTTCATGCTTAACCTGGTGCTTGGTGTTCTTTCTGGGTAAGTCATATATTACAGGTAAACCTAAAGGGTGAACTGTAGTTATATATTCTCTTCTTTACGATCATTATGTTGTTTGCCTTGTTTGAAATCACCTCTGCCCCTGCTGTTTTTGTCAGGTTGCCAGTTTCTTTCACTGAATTTCAGCTTCTCACAGTCTGTGTCAAAGGATGTGCCAAAATGAAAGAGTGAGACAAAAAGTCAAAGAAAACTAACTTTTAATAAGTCAATGAACAAAAGAAGCAAATACTAATACAGCAGAAACCCCAACTTACGAAATTAATTCATTCCCAAGGGTCTTTCGTAAGTCGAAGCACTCATCGTGCCTTTTGAGTGAACGATAGGCTATAGGCTAATTGCTAACTGCAACAACAATACGTCGTTCAAGTGGAACAGCGAAGCGCAAGTACGGAAGCCAAAGGGGTTGTCACATGATTCGGAAGGCATTGTGGGCCTTCTGGACTCAGCCAATCAGAGCCAGCAGATTTCGTTACACGGGCATTTTGCTGTAACACGGGCAGAAATATTGCCGTTAAGTGCCTTCATAACTTGAATTTTTCGTTAAATGGGGCATTTGTAAGTCGGGGTTCCACTGTACTTGGACAGGAACATGTAGCACACGAGAAAATGAACACAGGGATGACAAACTGTGTGTGTGAGTGTGTGTTGGGGGCAACTAAGAACTAGAGATTGAAAACGCTAAATATAGAATTTTACCAACTGCTAAAGACTTGTGCCCATGTGTCCCTTGTATACAGTATGTATATATTTTTGGTGATCTTATCAAAATTTCCACTAAATAACTTAAAATTTTGAGTTACATATTTCAAGATTTTTTACTTACTCAGAGGTAGCTTAAAATTTACATATCTCAGAACGTAAGCTTTTTTCTCAGTAGTGCAAAAATAAACTTCCATACTGATGTTTGGATCCTCTCATCACATCCATATGACAGGAAATGCTGCAAGCTAATAAGCAGTAAATGGAAGTCTATGTCACTTAAATTATGTGAATGTGTTAGTGGATGCGTTTCTATTAGACTTCTTGAGAATATTTTATAATCTTTAAAAGGACATTAAATTAAAGCTTCTGGCTGTTTCGGTGGCCTGTATGTACAAATAAGTATTTTAGGGCCACATTGTAGCTGTTTATAGGAGCAGCAAAAAATAAGATTATCTTATGGCTTGAAACTGAGTGTTAATCAAGTAAATCAACAGAATATTCAGCATGCTTTTCTATCATCTACTGCTTCTCCTTTTCACCTTCTTCCTCTCATTGTCTTTCCCTGTCTTGTGTAATGAAAAGCCTGTGCTCGGTAGCTTTAATCATCCTGGTCCTCTGCACTCCTAAAGGCAACGTCTGTCCATCTCATTGTGTCTATGGTCACAGAGAGCCCTGCCTCACCTGCCGTGACTCACGGCCTCTTGTCTTTTTAAACTCTTGATTAAAGCAAACATGTTTGATCATTAGTCTGGACGTCGTAAGGAAACGCTGCTTAAAATGAAGCTCTTGAGAAAAATGATGATCCAACAACAGCTAGCTCATATTCCTTCGGTGAAATGATCACTTTGCCCTCTCATCTTCCTGGTTTTCATGAAACTATTAAAAACTATGAACTGTTCAGTATTCCAAATCATGCTTCCTGATGACTGTGTGCCACCAATCCATTAACTTACATTAACTATATACAAGGCATAAATAGTAAAGTAGAGGAAATCAACAAGGTAACAAAATCCTTTGAGCAGGCACTTCTAATGCTGGTCAAAGGCTGTTTGTTAATCTTTTCTTATCTTATTATCGCAATAACACAAGTGAAAAGTCAGACATACTCTAGCACTACTAAGGTTGAATAACTTAATCCCTGAAATGATTCTACTACAGAGGTTGTGAAAAAAAAGATGTCATATGCATACCGCTGCTTTCAGTCTTTATGTTAAGCTAATAGCCTGCTGCTTATAGCTTCATATTAGACCTTAAAACAAGAAAGTTGTGTGCGACAACTGAAAACTGAATAAACATGCTTCCTAAAACAGAACTGAGGAAAAATACTATATCATACGATTCATTGTTTTCTCTACGTGAAGTGCATATGCTGCCAATAGTCCTATCTCACAGAGCCATGAAACAGCATCATGAGCTTTCTTCTCCACCCAAACATTTCATGTCTGAAAATGTTGGAAATATCTCCTGAGAGTTATGGCTATGCCAGCAGCCTTTTTTTCCTCTTGCATATCCTCAACAGTTTCCCAGCTGTCATCTTAACTCTGACCTTATTAATCCATCTGCCCGAATTGTTTGAACCTCAACTTCATCTACAGTTTATCTGTGTCTTACGTAGATCAATATCTGCTTACATGAGCCAAACATAAAAAAAGTCTTTAAATGCAAACTACCACATGTTAAATGTTAATGCAATCTGTTCTTGCTGTGTATATATAAAAAAAAAAACCTGCCTCAACAGAGAATTTGCCAAAGAGCGAGAGCGTGTGGAGAAGAGACAGGAGTTTCTAAAGCTTCGCAGGCAACAGCAGATTGAGAGAGAGCTCACCGGATACTTGGAGTGGATCTGCAAAGCAGGTTAGACTCATCTTTCAAAAAGCATGGTTGTGTTTAGGAAAAAAAAAAAAAGGGTAAAAAAGAAAATCCCCCCCTTTTTTTTTCCCTTTCTCTCTTTCGCTGCAGAGGAGGTGTTGCTGGAGGAGGAGGATGAGATTGCAGAGGAGAAGTCCCCACTGGACGGTGCGTGGTACAAGAGGAAACAAAACCTTCCAGGTGAAAACAGGGCTGAGTATCTGTTGCCTGCTTTACCATGGTCCATTACCACAGGAGGCCGATGGTAAACCAGGCACAGAGACGGTATGGCTCATCGTTTCCATCTCATGACTGCTTTTGGACATCATTAAACTTGTGCACATGGATCATTTTAAAGTCATCAGTCATGGATGTGATCTGGCTCTTTTTTTCACCTGTCTACTTGTTGCATGGACTTTTATGATGCAAATTATTACTGTGATTAGAGTTTTTTTTTTTTAAACCCAACAAGCTAGCTGGCAATCCTATGGAGATGACAGAAGTCCAGGAACTCAATGCAGCAGCCAAAAAATTGTCTGGCATGTAACACTGCAGCATGTCGTTTTCACAGTTTTAGCCTTAGAAGTGCTGTTGAGCACTAAGAATGAGCACTTCAAGCAAAAGTACTGTAAACTCTTCTTCAGAGATCACACCCCACCCTGAACCACTTTGAAATGACTGCACATATGATTTGAGACATGCAGTTTACACCTCATTTTATTTTATTTGTTTAACTTTAAGATGGCTGTTGTGGTCTTTTGCTTGAATGTTGTTTTCTTTCTTCTTTTCTATTACAGTCTAATCTCACAGTGTCACGTATGTTTTGCTGGTAGTTATTTAGTGTTTTGTTTGTCGTGTTTTTGTGTAATGGTTGTCAGCAAACAGCTTGTAGGGGGATTAGGATCAAGTCCCGCCTGAAGTTAGCAGTGACTATTTGGATCTTTGAAAACCATGAACATGCAGAGTACACAAAGTAGTTGTTCTTGCAATTTTTAACTTTTCATGCAAAAATAATCTATGGCTAAACAGATTTTGTTGTGCAATTCTCAGATAATTAGCATATATCTAAAATCTTTAAGGTTCTTTATTTAAATTTAACCAGTCAGTCACCTCAGTATGTTTAGTCTGTTTCCAGGCTTTTGAGACATTTGCATCATAACACATCAGAATTATTATAACAGTTATTATCAGTTAATATTACTGACAAACCATTAGCAGATTTATGTATTTAGCTTGCTAATCTTTGCTCTTTTGCTAATGCCAAATTAATTGCTTCACCAAATAACTATAATGCATAAACGCCTTGACCTCAAACATACTGAAAATTTGAGGACTATATTCTTAAAAACAGGAAAGAGGTGGTCAAATATCCAGCAAGAATTAAACCAGAAGCTGGTTGATGGTAGAGACATCTGACTGAAGTACAACTTGCTAAGGGACATTTAACCAAATATAGGGGAGGTGTGCATTTGCAGTGTTGGGAAGGTTTGTATTCCACTACAGATTACAGAATATATGCCCCAAAATTTATTTTGTAACGTATTCCGTTACGTTACAATGAGAGTAACGTATTCTGAATACTTTGGATTACTTAATATGCTGTTTACAACTACATGAATGTGATTTATTACTATTATCTAAGGTCCGCAGCTACAAACCGTAGTAAAGGGACCTCTGGCTAATACGGTGGGTTTGTGTCGGGCTCGTAGCCGAAAACTAGTTTTACTTTGTTGTCTGGGTCAAGTTTGCTAGCGAGACACAGAGAGAGGCATTGAAAGACTGCTCCAACGGAACTTATTGTTTCGGAGAAAAACACAAACGCAGTGTACAGTCGAGTCTTAATAGCTTACTTACAACTGGGCTCGTCAGGCACTCTTCTTGGCTGCAGTGGTTATTATTATATTTACATGCTTCCAGCTCCTGTTTCTGCTCGATGACAACTCGTACCTTTCCACTCTCCTTTTTTCTCCCTCCTCGCACTCACAGACACTTAACGGGTATGGCAGTCCATTCTCCCTGCAGCACGGACTACACTGCCCATGAGGCTACATTCTTCAGGGCTATGCCTGTAGCATTCTGCCTATTACCTTAGCACAACAACAACAACAAAAAGGCCTCTCTCACCCAGGAAACATACAAGCTGTGTCCCAAAACGTCGGCTGCACCCTTCGGAGGACCCGGCCTTTGCGCTTCGCGGTCTACGTGGGCCGGGTCCTTCGAAGACCGAGAAGGCCGGAAGTGCGAGGCTGTGAAATTGGACGGTCTAGCCTTCAGATTTGCGTCACCGCTGTGTCGGTGTCCGTCTGCTCCTTGCTATCTAAAATATAACAGGACACTGGCGTAAATTCTCGACCGTCTCACATTTCTGTTTAACGTTTATTCAGCTGTGTGAAAACCCCGGAGGAACCCACCCGATGGATTAATAAAGTTTTATTTAATCTAATAATCTAATAACTTTGATCTCAGCCAAACCGATTTACTCCGGAACAAATAAAACACAGAAAAAAGGCAAACAATTACATTTTTAAGTTATCCGAGTGACTTCTATATCATGTTTAACCTGAGTAGCGAAAGAGCGGGGGTCTGAAAACGATGAAGCCGGGAGTCCGCTGCTCTCGCCGGCTGGAGTGACCATTGAACCCCCCGGCTTGCTATCGAGCTGGTGGGTAACAGACGTCTCCGAAAACATCGGCACACTTTTGCAAATATGCGATATCTTGATAAACCAAGCACATATTTGTAATTTACACAGCTACTTTCTCGCCTGAAAATATGTTAAAAGTTTATTTTGCGACCAACAAAGATTAATAAGACTAATTTTAAAACTTATTAGCGGCCGCCATTGTTGGCAGCTGAAATTTGGCTGAGCCGCGCTATGAATTCTGGGATATGGTGGGCCACGAAGGACACACCCGACCCATCCTTCAAATTCAGGGAAATAAAGGACGAATTTGTAGGAGTTGACGAATTGGGACAGCCTTTGTCGCCTGGCTGTGACGTAATCGGCCTTCAAATGCGGCCTCCGGAGGATGCAGCCGACGTTTTGGGACACAGCTACAGTAGCAGAGAGAGCATCACCCTGTAGCCATGGCAACCGTAACGCTGCCGCCTGGAACAACAGAACATCCTGACCCGCAACAACAGGAAACAGGAAAATACCACCGTGTAATCCATTTATTTCAACAAAGTAACTGTATTCTAAATACCACCTTTTTAAACGGTAACTGTAACAGAATACAGTTACTCATATTTTGTATTTTGAGCCTGTATGTATACTTTTAACTCTATGGGAATTAGAGAAAATCCAAAATACATTAAAACCTGTGCACCCAGCAGTTAAAATAAATAGTTTAAGCCCAAAATTACTGTGACATTCATGCCTATGGTGAGTGTACTATGTAAATTTATAATCTTAACTGTATTTGTGCTAATTAGTGGTTTTTACTCAAACAATTACTCTTATTACATTTAACATTAAAATAAAATATAAAATATAGCGCGGAGTGTTACATGAAGTCCTAGTGAACATCTGTAAAATATGCTGTCAGTACAGTGCAGCCTGCTGGTCATGACTGCAAAATATATCAGCATTTATGATTAGCCAGCCATTTGATTGCTAATCATGGTTTCCACTCTGCCCTCTCATCTTCACTGTTCTTTGTCTCTGTCTCTGTCTCTTCCTCATGATGTCATTGCATTAGGCCCGATGTGAAGGGAGGGGTTAATTAGTGGGATTAACAACGATAGTCTGAAGGAAACCTATTGAACCAACACACATACATACATGACGGTAAACTGATACACACACATTTGATACACATGCATGCTAATGACTCCAGCAAAATGACAGTAGTCAGCAGCGTTATTTCCCTCAATCAGTTACAAATGGAGGATTAAAACGTATGAGGCACAGCTTTAGAAAAACCGCTCTGATGTTGTTGAAGCAGAAAATATGTATTTGGCATCCGTCAGATGAATGACAGGTATGATTAGCGGAGCACAGTGTCAATCATAGCTGCCCGTCTGGAGAAAAAAAGGATTATAAAACTCTTTATTCTGAAATGATTTACTAAGACTTTTAATGATAAGAAATTGAGGAAATTAGCCTTTTTATAACGTACTCTACAGGCTGGATATTTCATTTATAGATAAAAGATGTGCGGCAGCTGCTTTCAATTACTTTCAAAGAACAGAAATTTGAAAAAAAAAAATTAAAATATAACATCTGTTGCTTTTCTCACAAATATGGGGTTTCTTTAATTTAATCATTTGTGCAGATATCTCCTTGTTTTCAAATCAGTTTGGCTGTTTTTTGAGCTCCTATAAATGAATCATTATATAATGCTTACAACAAAGCAAACCCGCCAACCAAAACATATGTTATCTTAGTGCAGGTACAGGCATTTCTTCAAAAACCGAGTTTTTACAGGTTGATATTTTCATAGCTGCTTTTTTCCCTCTCTGAAGAGGGAACAAAGGTTTCTGGGATTCAGTTACAGAAAGAGATTTGATGATGAAGAATTAGACTTGGAGTGGTCTCAAAGCCGTATTTATTTTCTCAGCCTCCTTCCTGCCTCTCAGCTGCTTTCCCCGAGCAGATATACAGGCGTTTGGATTTAATGAACGAGCCCACCACTCCAACGGCACTGAAGTGGTCACATGACCCTCACATTCATGTCATGCTGGCGGTTTTTCATTCCAAGGCCGACTTCAAGCAGCAAGGCAGAAAATCTCCAAATGAAAAACGTGATTGATGCCTGCTATTCATAGCTCCCAATTAGCTCACCCATCTTCACCACACGCACACAGTTGTTCCATTGGAAAAAGAAAATGCTAGCATTTCTTGGCATAATCAACTTCACTTTCACAGATCTGCATTAAATAATGCAGATGAAGCAGAACAGGTCCTACTGTATCCTCATATATATTATTATCCTTTTACATCCGCGCTGTTCTCTTTACAGTCCTGAAGCGAGGCAAAGTGAAGAAGGGTAAAAACGACCTGATCAGCGCTGAGGAGGGGGAGGATCCTTTCGCAGACATCTCCTCTGTTGGTAAATCTTTTTTTTTTTTTTTTTACCCACGTCCACCAGCAGGATACCCCTGACCTTTACATGCTGTCTATTCACAAACACGACCTTTACAATAAACCCCCCATAAAGGCTCATCTTCTACAGTGAACACGTTCTCTGACTCTGTCGCCTCCCTTTATCAGATCAGGATGCCATGTCTCTGCAACATTTAAACACGAGGCCAAAGATCTTAATAATGTATATTATTCTAGCAGCTCTTGGATTCAGAGACCGAATGTCTAAAGTTTCTCCTGGCTGTGGATCACCTTGAGGGCAAAGGAGCATAATTAACTTTTCTAATTAGGCTGTTGAAATAGCAGGAGAATCACCTGCAGCATATTCAAATTATACTTTTTAATATTAAGGGACTTCATGCTTCCCAACAAAGCCAACGTGTAATTGCTTGTCTGTGGGTTGGAAACAGGCATTAGCAGGGTAAATGAAACAATTTAGCTGCCTTCTTTTTTTTCCCCATTATCTGATCTAATGACTGTTTTTTTGTTTGTTTGTTTCTTTAGAAAAAACATTGCTGAGGGAATAGATGTCATATATATTCCATGTCTCATCTCACTGGTTTCACTCATAATGCCTGCAGTTCTGCTGTGCAGCACAGAAGTAGTAGGTGCACAGTTTTAATGAGCAGCTGCAGGTAAATTTCAAGGAGTGTTTAGGTGATTTAATGGTTTGATTTATGTCCCATGGGGAGATTAAAAAAAAAAAAAATTAATCAGTTTACATTCTTGGCCATGAACGAGTTTATTGCTTGGGAGCAGATTTAAAAGTGTGTTAAATCTGTTTAGAGCACATTTTTCTACCTAGTATAACAGTTAAAAGAAACTTTTTGTGAGCTTAGCTCAATAGTTGCCCCCAAAATAGCAGCAACTTACCAGTAACTTATTAATACCAGTAACTAAAAACTTAAAAACACACACTGAAGATTAGGATAATATAAAACCAGCAGTCTTAAAAAATGTCTATAGCATGAAAATAGAACAGTATTTCAAATTAAAACAAGATAAATACGAACAGAACTGAGAGCCCTACCCCATGTTGTTCTAAAACTGTTCTATTTCTACATTGACCAAACCACAGAAATATTATTTTATTGTGCATTCACTGAATCAGTTTTGTCCTTTCTATTGGTGTCATGTGCAAAAAGTCTCAGTCTACATGAAATAGTCAAATGGAAGAATTACACTCGAGTGAGTGTCCCTGTGCACCAGACAGTTACAGCTGGCTCAGTTTTCCTTCAATACTTGCACCTTTTTCCTAGTGACTTTCAGTTTCTTCCTAGATGTATCAGACTCGTATTCAGAGGAGGGCTTATGCGTAATATCAGCGGTTTAAGTCTGGGAGATTTTTTCTAGGGGGATGTTTCAACTGCAATTTTAACTCCTTATTTGTTGTTAGAAAGAACGGCCTTACAACTATGCATGAGAAAACTGAGCAGTACCAGGAGGTGAAGATGCAGCAGACGTGGAAAGTGAAATCCAAAGTGGTTCCTGCGATAATAGGAGCATTAGGGGATATTAGTAGCATTATGTAAACCCCAAACTGGAAAACTGGAAGAGTAGCTCCAGCAGATTCTACGTACAACATTCAAGCCTGTGGTAAACAATCCAGGCATGCTGTGCAGAGTATCTCTCTGTAGGTACAAATAAAGTGATCTGAATCTCAAACACCCTGAGACCAGTGACACTCGCTTTAGGGGCATAAAATTAGGATGCTACCTTATCTGTATTTATGGGTCTCAGTGGGTACATTGTGGTAAAGGAGAAGCAGTGGAGTACTTTAGTGACCTGACTGGAGCAAATAAATAAATAAATACACACACACACACACACACACACACATATACATATATATATATACATATATATATATATATATATATATATATAGAGAGAGAGAGAGAGAGAGAGAGAGAGAGAGAGAGAGAGAGAGAGATAGACACACACACTTTTACTCTGTTTTGTATTCCATGAGTACAGACCTAATATTTGAAAGAAAAAAAAAAAACTACAGTTGCATCAAAGCCTTCCTACTGCTCTGTCTAACCTGCATGAGCTGCTCATGTGTAGAGGAGAGAGGTTATTTACAGAGAATTAACAGTGCCTTTGATACTGGGTTCATAAAGTCTGTTGTGTTTGTTTTGGTTGAAATTCTGAGTGCAGCTTTCTTAACCCAACAGAAGTAAAATGTTTATTTCTTCGAAGCAAAAAAATCCCAATACACAGAAGCCTGAATATTTAATTACACCACAGCTGAAAGGGCAGGATGTGATGCATGCAAGCTCTTATTAGAAAACATTACTGTAAAAAAAAATTATAAACCAAACCACACCAGCTTAGTTTATATGAGTCACAGAATGTGAGTCTTTTATGAATGGAAGGCAGGAAACCAGTGTGCCAAACACATACCCATATCCATCACACAGTTCCTGTAAAACTACAGCTGGCCTAAGTGTTTCTATACAGATTTACCTTACAATAAAAAATATTTAATTTATGTCTAAAAGAGGAAGTAGGTGGATTATTTTCTCTATGATTGCTAAACGAAAGCCTTGTAAGCATTACAGCCATCTGAGTGTAAAAGCTAATTTTAAGATCACCAGGGGAAAAAAGCAAAGGAAACGAACAGTGATTCATTGTGAAAACTGTGAATCTGAGAAATAATTAGACGCTGCACACTCACACATTTCCTTTCTCACCTCTTGGTCATCGTTTTCAGCTCCTCCTGGCTCTCCGTTTGGTCGGGCCAGTGTGAAAAGCAGCGGTAAGATGGACAGCTCATCTTACTTCCGGCGTAAAGAGAAGAGGACCCGCTTCTTCATCCGCCGCATGGTGAAGGCTCAGAGTTTCTACTGGATCGTCCTGTGTGTGGTTGGCCTCAACACACTCTGCGTGGCCATAGTCCACTATGACCAACCCGAGTGGCTTACAAGAGCCCTCTGTAAGTGTCAGAATAAAATGCACTCCTACATACTCACTTATTCACCGCCTGTATGACTACACGCTCTCGGTTTTGTTGCTCTGTCCATCAGACACTGCAGAGTTTGTGTTTCTGGGTTTGTTTCTGACTGAGATGACTTTGAAGATGTACGGCCTCGGAGTAAGGAATTATTTCCACTCCTCCTTTAACTGCTTTGATTTTGGGGTAAGTGTAGGCTGTAATCCAAGCTTCTGTTTGGTGATGACTGGTGTCCTAAAAGCAGAGCCACACACATCAGGTAATAACTTTACCTTCTCCTTTTGTCTTCAGGTGATTGTTGGCAGCATTTTTGAGGTGATCTGGGACATGATTAAACCAGGAGCATCGTTTGGTATCAGTGTGCTGAGAGCTCTGAGACTGCTTAGGATTTTCAAAGTCACCAAGTAAGTTCACTGTGTGAAACTACAAGGTATAACCATACATTTGTCACGGTTCTGGGTGATTTTGACCCAGCATTTTGAGTTCTTATGTTTTGGTTTGATTTTGTATTATGGGTTATATTCTGATTCCCTTGTTTTGCTTTGTTGATCATTATTATAAATCTATGTTTCAGTTTATTCTGGTTAAGGGTTTAGTTCTTAGGTTTTGTCCTTGTGCCCTCGTGTTTCCTGTTTTATTTTGAAGGTTTATGTCTTATATCAGTGTTTCTAGTTTTGCTTTCTCTGTCTCGTTAGGTCTAATTTCTCCCAGCTGTGTCCCCACCTGTTCCTCGTTCCCTCATGTGTGTATATAGTGTGTGTTCTCCAGTGTTCAGCGTCGTGTCGTACCCTCAGATTTGCCTTTGTGTTTCCGGTCTCAGCTTTCATTGTTCAGTTTATGTGTTTGTTATTTGCTGGTAATAAAGCTGTGGTTTTTGAGTTGCTATTTTGTCTCGACGAGTCTCCGCCTGCCTGCACACAGATCCCTGACAACATGCCTTCAATGCAGAAATGTTTTCTTTGTTTGCACTTTGCAGCCCCACCAATATTATTGTGTTCATTGTGTGCTGCAGTTTAGATGAAAAATGTCTCCTTCTTGGTGTCATAAATCAGACAAAGTGGAACACAAAAACAGTATACAGTGCATAACTGTGAAATATACATAACGTTAGAGTGAGAAATCTTAAGGAGTCTGCTTTTTATCTCTTTGCCTTGACTTTTAATCTGAACACTTAAAATGTGTCTTCAGGAAGCAATACAGGAAAAGCTTTCAATGTATCATAAAACTGAAAGCACTACTTTACTGAGCAAAACCTGAATCTAGCTGAAAATTGTATTGCATTCATGTATATGGTTCTTATTGCACTCTTAAGGTCTTCCCACAGTATTTCTTTTTCAGACATTCTGTTGTATATTTATTGTTGTGCTTGACATAACTGTCCTGTTGTATGAGCTCTTTGGTTTGGGCATCACACAGTCTGACCTTGGTGTTAGGTGTAGGCTGTGTGCAGACAGGAATCATGGACCCAAAAGTGCAGACACTTGGAGGCACAAAGTAAACTCAAAAAACAGCTTTAATGCTGAACTAAAAAGATACCAGAACTGAGACTTTAAACATAAACTCAGGCAAGCAGACAAACACACAGCAAAATAAACGGTAGATCGCGACACAGAGAAACACAGGGCTTAAATACACAGAGGGAGCAATCAGGGAATGGGTAACAGGAGGGAAACACAGCTGGGGCAAATCAGGCCTAATGAGACAAGGGGAAGCGAAACCAGATACATTAACCTCAGACAAGGACCTTCAAAATAAAACAGGAAACATGACACAGACTGAACTAAAGACACAGACTCACACGCACGCACTGCAACAGAGGGAACAGAGACGTGGGACCAGGGCAGACACAGACACTGACTGGACACGGGGATATAGCTACTAAGGATACACAGAGACGCGAACTACACAAGGGGATACAGCTGACAGGGGAGACAGAGCAACTAGAGAAGACAGAGACATAAACCATAAGACAGAACTCAAAGAAACCAAAGACTAGAAATTATAAATAATATAATAAACTCAAAAACCCTGGGTCAACGACTCAGGCATCCTAACACTTGGGGTTAATTTATTGGGTTGTCCACTCCTGCTAATATTGTGGCATTGTGCTAATACACACCTGCAACGTAACACTTGGACTGCACTTGACTAGACCTGATAATAAACTTACCAATACATCTATAAAACAGTTTCTTACCAGAAGGTCCTAAATATTGAAGCTGTGTTCTTCTATTCTTTTCTGCCTTGCTCCCTGTACTGACAATCATGTCATAGTTTATACCTTTCATGCCATAAGATTAGCCTTAATCTTGTCATTCAGTGAGACTGGCAGCTGTACACCCTGACACACTGATTTGTTTTATGCCACCTACACTTCTTGTTGCTATTTGTTCCACTCTGCCCTCCTCTGCTTTGGTTGTTCTGATATGTGTAATTTGCAAGATTTGTCATATTACTTCTGTCTGAGTCTTCCTGTTTGTTTGTTTGTTTGTTTTGTGTGTGTGTGTGTGTGTGTGCTCCAGTATGTACAACAATAATTTCTTTGTGCCCCTCTTTTTGTTTGCTCTTTCATGTCAGATACTGGAACTCTTTAAGGAACCTTGTTGTTTCCCTCCTGAACTCAATGAAGTCCATCATCAGCTTGCTCTTCCTCCTGTTCCTCTTCATTGTGGTCTTTGCCTTGCTGGGGATGCAGCTCTTCGGAGGACAGTAAGTGATTTGTCCAACCTGATCTGCTCTTTTTCCTCCTCTTTCCAACCATTTATAATTCATCACACGAGCACCAACACAAACACAAATCCTCTCCTCTTCTACTTCTCGACTCATTTCCCCACCTGACCCTTCTCGTGTATGATCCCTGGCCCAGCGTGGCAGTGGTGACAGACATGTTGACACAGCAGGTAGCTGGCAGATCAGCAGTAGTGACTGCAGCCCTTTGATATCACTCTCAGCAGGAGCTCCATGTCTTCTAACAACGGGAACACCTCATGATTCTGGGCTGGCTGCAGTTAATCAAAGGCCTGGCATCTGGCCCCGTCTGACTCAACTCACACACAAACATTTTACTTTCTCTCTCCTCACATATCATCTCACATCACACGAATACTGCTCTGGTCAGATAGTTTGCCTTTTTAAATCTACAGTACTAAAATTATTATTAAATCCTGTTGAGTGCTTAAAAAGAAGGTAACTGGATGTCTCTTGGCTTGTGAAGATATTTCACATCTCGTCCAAAAGGCTTCCTCACTTCTATAACAACTGTGTGACCCAGGTATTTAACCCAATGTAGGGGGCCCTTTGGAGGTATTCCTGAGGGTCATTGATCCCCTATTGATCATGTGAGCCATCACAAGCGTGGATCATTGCAGCTGCCGAGGTTTCACCAAGTGTAAATCTCTATATGTCATGGCCCTGCGTTGTAGTTTTTGGACATTATAGTGTTTGAATATTCTGAGTTGATTCTTGGTTTCATTTACCTCATGCTTTAAGTGTTTAGTGAGACTAATTCCTCCCTCAGTGTTTCTCTCGTTCTCTTGTGTCTAGCTTCCTGTGTTGGTTTTTGTAGTCTCCAGCCTTATCTCCATGTTTATTTTCCCGTTTCACCGGTCTTGTCTCTGTCTCCTGCTGTCTCAGCTCAGTCATGTCCCCGTCTGGGCTTTGTTCTGTCCCTCCACTCTGTCGTGTCTCCATGTCTGTTTTATCCCCAGCTCCTGTGTCTAGTCACTTGTTTTAGCCTCTGTGTGCACTCCCCAGCATCTCCTCTGTGTAGTCAGTCGCGTCTGGTTGCTGTCTCTCCATCTCCATCTTGTCTCTATGTTGCTCAAAAGAGTGTCTTTTCTCCACTTTTTTGAGAATGCCAAACTTGTCACTGGGATTAATAATATCCTACCTAGTTTGGAATACCCTATGATCCAGAAACTGACATTGTACATGGAAGCCATGTTATATCTAGCCATTAAACTATAAAGAATTTATATAATATAAAGAATAAAAATTTTCACATTTTAAAGTCTAGAATGTTTAATCAACCAACCATACAACCATCCATCCATGTTTACCTGCTTATTCAATTAATGGTAGCAGGGACCTGGAGCCTATCGTGCACGTGTTGCACTGTGGGAGAATGCCAGACC
Organism: Aulonocara stuartgranti; assembly: GCF_965226115.1. NCBI lineage: Eukaryota > Metazoa > Chordata > Actinopteri > Cichliformes > Cichlidae > Aulonocara > Aulonocara stuartgranti. The sequence continues at coordinate 34,591,700 of NC_138945.1, read as the reverse complement.
ACCCGGAGAGAGAACCCATGGAAGCATCGGGAGAACATGCAAACACAACACAGAGAGGGGTCAGCTGGCTAGCAGGAGGCTGGCAGAAAAAAAAACAATCAAGTAGAACAATTAATCTCAGTGAAGTTAGTCCAAAGCACAAGGAAGCACCGTGCTTCCCAAGTGGGAATAAGCACAGACTGGAAAACCAGGGTAGCTGAGGCAGGGATTATATTTGATTGCAGACACGGATTCAAAGAGTAGTGGTGAAAAACAATCAGAAAAAAATTACACACAGTGATGTCATTTGTGAGACAAAAAAAGGTGCTGGTATTTCTGTGTGTCCACCATTTGAAAAACAATAAGCAACACATGGAAGTATTTAGTATTAAGTAGTGGAGTATTTCTTAATCATTCTTTTTAATTTGGAAAAACTGCACTCATTTGCTTTGCAATGTTCTTCCTCCAAGAAAGTTTAAACTGAACAACCAAAACACATTTAAAATGATATTTTAACCAAGTAGTGGCACATTATGTGATAAAACAACAACAACAAGTTTTTCATCAAAAACAGGCTTCTAGATGTATTTATCGGTGTCAATGGTTAGTACTGTTGCCTCACAAGAAAAAGGAAAAGCCTAATGTGCTGAGTGACCTTTTTATTTGGAGTTAGTATGTTCTCAAAGACTGATTGTTGTAAATTCGAGCGTGGATGAGCTGTTTGTCTCTCTGATGTCCCTGCCTTTTAGCAAAGTCAGCTGGGGTGACTTCAGTCACCACGAAAACACTGGTTTGCAAAGCAGTTAAAAAACATGGATGGATTTATGTTCCTCCTGGTCAGGCATACCTGACCAGGAGGTCACAAACTTAAACAAAAATTAAAACAAATAGATGAGTTTATAAGCTGTAGTGTTTAATAGGTTGGATTCTATGTCAGGTTGTCAGAGTGATGAGTCCTGCATGATGTTATAAATGTTATAAATACGCTTTTATTTAAAGCATTGACCTCAGATGGTTTAAGAATCTCTTCTCCATTGTATTTTTCTCCGCTCTGGCAGGTCATAAATACACTCAACTGAAATGCACAGACGGCCTTCATAAAAACCACAACTGAATTTCTTTGAAGCAGGAGGCTGTTGCCATGGCATCAAGCCTTACATCAGTCTGCAGCATCATTAACATCACATCAGTCTCTGGTGATGGACAAGTGTGAGATGAGTCTGACATCCACATGGTGCTTGTAGCCAGCTGAGCACACCAGGCTGAGCACAGTGTTCTCTGCCCACCATAACAACCATGCTATTGTTAATTCCCTTATTCGAACATTTTTACCTTTAAAAATGTGCCCAGGATTTTAAATATTTTTTTTGTGTTCATGAGTCTAAACATAGAAGTGGTTCAGTCGGGTCAGGTAAAATCTAAAGAAACCGCAACAGTTCCTCAGACAGAGCTTCGTTTTAAATAAAAAGTTTTCAAACCTTTTTTTTTTTCTTTCTTTCTTTTTCAAACCTAAGTAGAAGACTGAATGGCCTTTTAAAAGGCAGCAGAAGTGCTTTGTTATACCCAGGCTTTATTTTTGGCTCAGAGATTATGTACTTGCTCTCAGAACGGTAAAAATTCTGAGAACTGAAAGATAAACAGCTTGAGGTAGAGGACTGTGTTCATCCTCCTGCTGAGACTCACAGGACATCGTTGACTGTTTTGCAAAAGTGATAAGCTCAAAAGTGCAGGATTTATTATAATGCAATAATTTTTGGTTTTCTGTTGGCTGCTTTGTAGCTTTCAGTTTTAGAGGTACAGACCTTCTTTTGTTGATTAACTCTGACTTTTTGTGGGCACAGGAGAGATGGCATTTTTACATTTTCTGCTCAGGCCCTTTTAAGTGTCCAGGATTGGTAATTGTACATCCTTTCAAAACAGATCAGAAACAGAAAACATCAAAGGACAATTGTTTACTCCCAACCTGTTTGACATTCCAGTTAATGAGTTTTTGGAACATTTTAAAAGACTTGGCATTTCATCAAAAAATTTAAAAGATTAATCTGCAATGAAAATAATCACTCGTGGTCAGTCAGTCCATCCAGGAATTTATTATGCTGCAAAGATGTAATACAAATTAAAATTAATCCCATCATTTTCTACAGTGTTTCAGAACTTCTTCAAAAGCCAGAGTGAACAAAGAAAAATCAAGGCTGAGGTTCCACAGAAAAAATCCGTCTGACTGTGATCTGAAATGCATTTTTAAAATAAATGTTACCAACACAAATTAATTGTTTGTCAAGTCTTATGACACTTCAGCGTTAGCATATTGTGTAGATCAGGGGTGCTCACACTTTTTCCGCATGTGAGCTACTTATAAAATGACCAAGTCAAAATGATCTACCCACTACAAAAATCCAAAACATATACTTATTTATAAATATATTGAGGATTCTTTATATCTACAATGTATATACATGCATAACCGCAATATCCAATATTTCACAACACAATTAACTATGTAAATTTTTTGTCATTACCTGAGTTTACTCTGATGACTTGCACTGAATTGAATCAGCCAGGGATGCATAGTCCGGACAGTAGCTGCTGACGGCCAGGTTTAAGAGAAAAAACCGAGAGCTAAAAATTGGAGTTAACTCGCTGACTAGCTTGTCAGTTTTACTACACTTCGCGCCGCTGTTTGCGCATGCGCAGCGACCTAAGCGTCAGAAAAAATCTGCTGTCATCTGATTGGCTTCCCTGTATCAATCAAGTGACGGGATGGATGATAGGCTGGCATCTATTTTTTTAATGCCATGCGATCTACCAATACTACCTTTGCGATCGACTGGTCGATCGCGATCGACGTATTGAGCACCCCTGGTGTAGATGCTAATCTAAAAGTGCTGGCTGAGCCTGCACCCGCTCAACTTGCTTGTTGAAGGAAGTCGCACATTGACCATGGCGGTTAGCAAGAGGAAATTCATGTGTTATGGTGCCACATCATTGAAACATCTTTACTAGCTAATGCTAGCTGTGTTCCTCAGAGCAGTGAAAACAGTTCCAGCGGTAGCTTGCCTCGCCTCGCGTGCTATTCCCCATCAGTTTACTGTGAAAGATTCACAGTTTATCCACAACGTGCATCACAAAAAAAGAGATGTTAAACAGTGACAGCTACAATTTCCTATGAGTACAAAAGAAGCAGAGCTTTGAGCAACAATAGACAACCGTGGTCACAAGATGGCAGTGATCTAAAGCAGGGGTAGGCAACCTTTTTGATCATGAGCGCCATCTAAAATTTCCTCAGAAGTCAGTGTGCCATATGATTGCATTAGCAATAAATTTAATAACGCTCTATATTAACAGTTACACACTATATAGAACAACTTTATAGAATTATATTTGTTCGCAGATGTTGGCAGCTATCAGCGAATAGTTATCAGCTATTTTGAAACAAAAAAAGACACTTTTTATCCATAACAGTAAATGTACTATACAACAGAAAATGCAAATGCTATTTATGGTCTCCTCACAACAATGATAAGAAAAATAAACTGAGCCAATATGGCATGTTTGTTAAAACAGAGACACAAATGTTAATGTGATCTCTGGTCTCCCACTCAGAGACACAGGTCTCCAAGTGTCCAGCATTCAGACGGCTACCTGAGGACACTCATGTGAGAGAAAATCTGCTCACACAGATATGTAGAGCCAAATACTGTCAATAAGGCCTCTGCAATGTTCTGAAGACAGTTAAACTTGTCAGGTAGTGATGTCCAGCAGGTGAAAATGAAAGCTCCATGAACACGCACAGCTGTGGATTCCAGCTGCATTCGTAGTTCTGTAAACTTTGACCCCCACAGAGTCGAGGTTTTCAGTTCAATCAGCTGCATTTCGATGTCGCATTAACTGGCATTAACTCAGCCAGTTAATACGAGACAAATCCAGCTGCTCATTAAAGCTTTCTGGTTTGATCAGAAAAGAAAACATTGGTCCATACACCTGAAAGTCCCGAAAACGCAGTGTGAATTCTGTCTCGAGTCTACGGATGTATCCGTGTATTTCCGGGGTGCTGACAGCTCCTGAAGCATTTGTGTCGGAATGTGGAAATTTCAACATCACTTGAAAAAACTGCCAGCTAGCAACGTCCCTCTCACCGGTAGGCTAAGTTATTTTTAGCCAATTACAAGTTGAATCTGGTAGTTGGGGCTGTTAGCTAAGATACTGTCATTAAGAAGAGGC